>NC_142072.1:17100277-17405000 GCF_059756535.1 Pantherophis guttatus | reverse complement strand
GGCTGCGCACAGCCCTCCCGAGCTCCGTTTTTGCTGGCAGAGGCACCGCGGACCAGTCCTCTGCTGTTTCCAGGGTGGCCCTGCGGGGGCCAGATCTAACCACCCCCTGGGCTGGATCCGGGCCCCGGGCCTTGAGTTTGACATCCCTGTTGTAGAGTAAGATCTAACACAGGCTTGAATACAGTATATAAAAAATAAAAACTCTCCCAATCCCTAAACTGGAAAGAAACTCACAGCTCACAGAAGCTGTTGGTGGTATAGAAAACACTTTTCCAATAAAATTAAAACTCAAGGACTTTCCAAGGCTGTTTGGATTTGCCACAGTTCTGAACTAGTGGTACCAGTCCATCAAGTTCTGGCTGTTGTAGCATTTGTAATGGAATGTAAGGATCAGTGGGTTGCTCCTGGTTCTGTCCGGTTCTTTAGAACCGGTAGTAAAAGCAGCGAGAGGCTCCGCCCACCCGCCCGGATGTCATATTTGACAATCTGTGCATGCTCCTGTTGCGAACTGGTAGCAAAGGTAAGTAGAACCCACCCCTGGTAAGGATGATCTTGGGGAAAGAGAGGAGGAGATGCTACCCAAGAAACAATTAGACAAGAGGGGCAGGAACTTGCAGCCACTTAACGGAGAAAGAAACTAACGAATCAAGTAGTTAAAAATGGAGGCAAAATTTGGGCCCTTGGACTTGCAAGACTTTGTTCATGTAGCTTTATAATACTGTAGAATTTGTTTTGCCATGTTTCCTGTCTGGTTTATGTGGGAGGGTTGGAGGGCCGAGCACCCCTGCAGCTATGTGATTGCAAATGGAGAACTCAGCAACCATCCCAGACTCCTGACAGTCACAAGATGCCATAGTCATGTGATCATGATTTGCAACCTTCCCCACTGGCTTTCCATGAAACAAGTCAGTGGGGAAGCGGGCAAGAAATTGGAAGTCATGGTCACAACCTGTGCAATTCTTTCTGAAGAAGTGTAACCAGGGACTACCGGAACGACTGTCACTAAGCAATGTGGTCACAAAATGAGACTGGTCTGTTTTCAAATTTCCCCAGGGAACAAGAGGGACAGCCTAGCTGTAATAAAAGCTTCTTCTTTAGAGTCAGTTTAGCATCTTTATCTTCAGCAGTTCTATGTCGGATGTTTAATAAAATAAATATAACTTGCCAATTTTGCCCCTGTGGTTCCAATTCTGTTAAATTCATCCTATATATGTTGCTATGTTATTTCTTTATGCACACAGGCAGAAAAGTTTCATATTTGTTGTTGTTAGCTGACCCAGGTCAATCTGACAGATTTTTGTTTTTGTAGGACAGCAGGAATTAATATTTCCAAGCCCTTGAGTTTGATATGATGAACAGCCTTCAAAGGATTTCTTTAGGCCTTTTTGTACTTTTGGTATACAAATGTCATTTTACTTTTATTTTGGGTTTGATTTCAATAAATAAAATGATATTTGTTTCTACCTTGTGATAATTATAATTATAAAACAAGGAAATTACATTTCACGTTGCTTGCTTTATTAAATCGGCAAATGTTTAGCTGGACAGTAGCACTTTGCCAATCTTCACTAATCTTAAAAAAAAAAGCATTTGGTAAACCTAGTTAATATTTGGATGAGAGATCATCAGGAACTCCAAAAATTTATAACACTAAGAAACTGAAGGCTCAATTTATACAGATTCCTACAATTCAACTGCATTTGTCTTTTCTCAATTTAAAAAAAAAAATCTATTTGCTGATTAACTTTTTCTGTTTCCAACTTGTGGGTTTATCTTTTTTCCATTCTTCCTAAAGAAACTATCCTAATAATATCTAGTTAAACTGTATTTTTATTTATTGCTTTTTTAAAAAAAAAAATAGATTCTGATTTTTGACTGTTGTAAATTGCTCTGGTAAAGATTTTTTTTTTTTTAGAGACAATGTGCTTTTCATGTTTCCAGTATTTTTTTTTCTCTGTTGCTTCCCTGAGTCACATAATGAAAATCTAAACTAATTTTTCTAATAGAATTTGATCTAAATATCCAGTGGTATTCTTAAACATTGTATTTACCTACTGAAAATACCTTTTAATTTTCATTAGTGGAAACTGCTACCACTAATAGATGGTTTTTAAATGTTTATTATCTGTATTTTAATAATAAAGCAGTATTTTTAAAAAGGAAATTTAAAGAAATGCAAACTAAGAAGAAAAAGGGGAAAAAACCTATCATTAATAGAGTTACTTTAAAACAAAAATACAGAAATGACAATTAAGCTATTCTAAAGAAGGTTTGAGGAGAAAAATTGTTCCAGTTTCTGATACAACAAGCATTCTCAGTTCCTCAATTGGACTGATAATTAAAAAAACAAAAACTTTCACAGCTTGCAAAAAAAACCCAACAAAAACCAGTTGCCTGTTGTTTGAATGAAACAAAAATTAGGTACAATAACTTGACCAGAAAGTATTCCATCCATATGTCAGTGACACTTCAACAAACCTCATAGAAACTGCGCTGATTGTATGGATCCATTGTCATAAAACCACAGAATCAACACAGAATTAAGTTGTAGTAGAGTATCTTTTTTGTAGGCATGATGACCTCGGAATTTTCAATTCTGACAAACAAGAAACCATGAATTCAAAAACAGGAAGCTATAAAGATATACCTGAAATGGGACACCATTGGGGTAACGGCTTTGCAGCTCAGAAGGGAAAAAGCCATCCATGATATCTCGCAGGCAACGCTGAAACCACAATCAGAACCAACTCATTAGATTTCCCCCAGAGTGACAAAGCAACCGCAATGGAGAAAAACTCAAATTATTTGCCTGTTGACACCTTATCTATTTCCGTTTATGTAGTCCCCTTTTATCAGGGTTGTGAGATAGAAAATATTGATTGTTCCCCACCATTTAAAAAAAGAAAGAAAGAAAGAAATTAAATGGGTCAACATTTTCTGTGGGAAAATTTATGGACTCCATCTGAATTGAGTAGCAATGGCAGATAGGGAATGGCCTGGGTAAAAAGAACAAACCAAACCATCTTAAAAAATGCAGGCTTGGACATGAGAAGACCAATGAGCGACCCAGTCTGCAACTAGACTTGGTTACTGGCTACCTGGTGAAAACTGAACATCAAGGAATGAGAGCTACCCAGCCCAGCAATGATAGCAACCAATAAAGATGAGGCCAAGAATAAAAAAGAATTAAATAAAAAGGAGGGCTAGACAGAGACCTATTTGGGAGGCATTATTTCATCAACTGTCTAGACTATAATTTGTCTTTTCAAGTTTCTTGACTGGTTATTCTGTGGATTAGGTAAGAATGTACTTTATTATACTAAGAAACCAAAGGCTTAATTTACATGCAATCCAACAATTCAATTACACTTGTCTCTTCTCAATTTTTTTAAAAATTCTACTGCATGCCTATTTTGCTCCCTTCCTTTCCAACATGGTTAATCAAATTTTATCTGAATTTTTTATCTGTACGGCTCTTACTTATGGTTTTAATGTTTTATTTGGTCTCTTAATTTCTTGACTGTAAGATGCCTAGAGTTGCCTTGACGAGATGGGCAGCACAGAAGTCTAATCATAATAAATAAATAAATAAATTGATCCAAAGTCACCCAACTGATTTTGACTAAGAGCCTTGGTGGCGCAGCAGACTAAAGTGCTGTTAAGTAACACCAGCTGCCTGCAATTACTGCAAGTTCAAATATCACCAGGCTCAAAGTTGATTCAGCCTTCCATCCTTTCGAGGTAGGTAAAATGAGGACCCGGTTTGTGGGGGCAATAAGCTGACTTTGTATAAAAAAGAACACCGCTTGGGGGGGGGGGGCAAAGCCCTATTAAGCAGGTATGTACAAAAGTATGAAAGCTATTGCTTAATGCACTGTAAGCCGCCCTGAGTCTCCGGAGAAGGGCGGCATATAAATGGAACCAATAAATAAATAAATAAACTGGTTTCATGCCTAAAGTGCGTGTGTTCAGTTCCAGATTGTTCTGGTCGCACCACGAGGCTAGTTGTTCAACCTCCCATCTGTATGCGGATTCATCATTGTCTCGAATGAGACCGATCACTGTTGTGTCATCTGCGAACTTCAGTAGTTTAACAGACGGATCGTCTGCAGGCGGTGGCGCAAGAGCTGTTGAAGTTTGTGCACCCCTTGCTTGGAGCTGGTCTGGAAAGGAAAAAAACTGCAGCCGAATTAGGCGGGACATGCCCCACCCAGATCCCTCCAAACGGGTCTCCTTTTGGTAGCCTCTCCGCTGAACTACGTTACCCAACAGTGACCACCCACCCAAACGGAGCCCATTCTTTCGAGCGCCTGCTCTTTCTTGCAGCGAATGACCTGGGGATGTGAAAAGCGCTTCCGGCTTGTCTACCTGCATACTGTTACTGGCTCTGCACCCCCCCCACCCCAAGACCAACAGGACGCCACTCCCCGGGGCCACCGGTCACTACCTGGGTGGAGAGCCTGTAACAGAATGCAGGCAGAGGAGAAGCAGGACAGCTTTTCAGAGGGAAGGCTACCGTAGGGAGAGCCGTTTGGAGGGATCTGGGTGGGGCGTGTCTCGCCTAATTCGGCTGCATTTTTTCCCTTTCCAAACCAGCTCCAAGCAAGCGATGCAGGCGGCAGCGGAACAGCTTTTGAAGTTTGCGCACCGCAGCCCATCCCCTTACAATGGTAAGAAAGAGGCATTTGGAGAAATCGGGAGCTTTGCCACAGACCCCGATGTCACCAGAGGCCTTCCCTGGATGGCTAATATGAGGCCAGCCAGGCCTGCCGCCCCCCTACCGAGGATCCAGGTGGGCTGCCATGTGTGTGTATGTGGGAGCTGTTGCCGCCGTCGTTGCCGCTGCCGCCGTCATTGCTGCCACTGTCGTTCCGCCAAGAAAGCCAGGGCCAGTATCAGTAAGAGTTGGAAAGGACTTTGGAGGTCATCTTGCAACCCTTCTCATGCAGGAGGACTACACACCTTTTAATTCTAGACACCTGCAGCCCATTCCTGCCTCCTCAGGTGTTGGAGCATGTGCTTTTCAAGGAGTCACAAAGCCGGCTTAGAGCAGAGTCATTCTGACAGTGTCTTTTAAAATTGCTTGGAAGAGCAATTTTTTCCCTAACAATAATGGTTTGTATACTGTGGAATAAAACATATGCTTGGAAAAAGTACTTGCAAAACTTGGACAAAAGGAAAAAAAAGGTAGGACTGGACTCATTATCAGTAGCTAGTAGTTCATTGTTATCAGTGACTCCCACTGATTCCAAACTCATTTTAAGACTGGGATTGGTGACTACTGAAATTTAAGTATTCAACACTGGTCTCAGAAATCTTTGAGAACCTGCAGAGGTGAAGACATTAGGTGGCCATCAGACATTACCTTAGTGATGAACTCAAAGAAATCAGGCATGACATTGCTTATTTATCAGAACTGTTTGCAAAGTTCAATGAAGTGAATTTGCAGTTGCAAGGAAATGAGGTCAATCTTATTAAGGCCAAATTTGTCATCTCTACGTTTATTTCAGAGTTAACTCTATTCAAGTGCAATATAGGCCGTCGCGAGCTATACCAATTTCCGAGCTTGTCCCAGCTAGAAGAGAAAGGTAGGATATAAAATGATGATCTGCAAGGTTTTTGTGACCATTTGGACACGCTGCATAAAGATATGTCTGAGCGATATCAAGGTTTTCTTTTGATGGAAATTCCAGATTGGGTGATAAATCCATTTTCAGATACTGAGGAAGATGGCGTAGTGGAGGAACAACTAATAGAGCTGCAAAATGACACTGAGCTGAAGCCAAAGTTTAAGAAATCGTACCAAGAGTTTTGGTTACAGAAGGAAATTTCTAATTGCTATCCTGCACTATGGACAGTGGTTAAGAAGCTCCTTGTTGCATTTGCAACATCATATTTGGTGGAACATGGTTTCGGTGTGATCACCCAACTTCTCTCCAAGCAAAGAAATCGACTCCAGATTACTGAATGTGGTGATTTAAGATTCCTGCTAAGTGACCTTAAAACCAGACATTGGGAAACTGGTATCATTTCATCAAGCCCATCCATCACATTAAGAATTTACTGAACAGTGGTTACTAAATTTTACTGAGTTTACTAAGTATAATGTAGGTAATGCGGATCCAGCTAGATGATCACTGAAGGGTCCTCTTTATTCATAGTATTGTAAGAAAGAAAATGTGCTTGTTTGAGAGAAGCAAATGTATCCAGTAGAAATAGTACAAAGGCAGACAAATTCCTTTGAAGTAGAAACATTCTATAAGAGGGGCCCCTCGGTTGTCAGAAATAGAGACATTTGGTGATATACAGTTTGAAGGTTAAAGAGACCAAGGATGACCACATGAAATATCAACAAGAGATAATTTGAATCTATGCTTCGGTGATTTACAAGAAGAATTATGACTGTTTGGCAAAGATAATGTAACAAACTTAGTAATTAGAAAAATATCATTTGATGTAACAAATGTCTGTAATGATAAAACTGCTGAGTTAACAGAATCCTTTGTCTTAGAAGTGTATAAAACCATTGTAACAAAGTTCTCTGTTTGTTCAAAGCTTCATGTACAAAACTGGCTCTGAACCTATTGCGCAATACACTGTCTCTGACTAACCTAGAAATGTTGCGTTGGTCTCATCATTCCACAACAAGTAAGTAGTTACTAAGGTTCTTGATAAATGACTATCAGACTTTGAAAACCTGGTATCACTGGATCGTGTTCCACAATTTTGTTGAATTAACAAAAGATTTTTAAATTGGATTTTGAATAAATGTGCAATTAATTGTTACAGTTTTGAATTTTACTGTTACTATCTTCCTTAGTGGGTCGTGCAAACCGCTATTCCGAACAATGCTATTTATAGGGGTGGGGGACACTGAGGATGAGTTTGTAGCACCAAGGGGGCGGTGGACTGAAAAAGTTTGGGAACCACTGCTTTAGAAGGTCACACCAAGCATGCGGTAAAGGCCCCAGACAGCTTGGTTATTGTGGATGGGGAACTGCAGCAGGCTGAAAACAGGAAGCAGTTTCCCCTCCTGGCAGATGTGCAGTAAGTGACCTTGAAATGCTATGAAGGCAACATACAGAGATTCTTGTGCTTGCCTGAAAAAGAAAGCCAAATGGCATTTTCACTTCCGCCAACTCCCTTTCAGGCTGAGAATCAATAGGACGTGGCTCTTCAAACGTGAAGCTTTCCAGTTGAAGAGGGCAAACCAATGAGAAGTAATAAAAACCTTGTTCTCTACCGTTTTTTTATTTCACAATTTCAGTTCTTTGCGAGAAAAATAAAACCTGCAGCCAGAGTCAACATCCCAATATTGGAACCCTTGTTTTTCAGAAATCTCTGGAAACAGAGAGAGAGAGACTGTGGGAAATAAGCAGTGGTGAAATCTAAGATTTGTTACTACCGGTTCTGTGGGCGTGGCTTGATGGGGGAGAGGGTAATGTGACTGGATGGGTGTGGCCAATTTTTTTTTTCTTTTTTAAAATTTTTTTCTACAACTTCTTCGGCGAAGAGGTTGTAGAAAAAATGCTTTCAAAAGGCTCTGACGATCCCAGCTGAATTGCCTGATCGGCAGAGGCTTTTTTTCTTTTAAAAGCCTCTGCCGATCAGGCAACTCAGCTTGGATCTTCAGAAGCTTTTAAAAAAAAAAAAGCCTCTGCCAATCAGGCAACTCAACTGGGATCATCAGAGCCTTTTGAAAGCATTTTTTTCTACAACCTCTGAAGAGTTTGTAGAAAAAGTGCTTTTAAAAGCCTTTGACGATCTCAGCTGAGCTGTGCAATCATCAGAGGCTTTTTTTTTACTTTTAAAAGCATTTTTTTTGCCAAAGAGGTTGTAGAAAAAATGCTTTTAAAAGTAAAAAAAAAGCCTCTGATGATTGTGCGGCTCAGCTGGGCATGGGGGGTGGGCAGGGATTTTTGCTACCGGTTCTCCGAACCACCTGCCTCCATCGCTACCAGATCGGGAGCATTTCACCCCTGGAAATAAGCCATAGGTGGAAGGGAAAGGTGCTTTCCCCACACATTACGTTTTAAAATCATGATGCATTCAAATCAGGGGTGAAATCTACTTATCTTCCTTACTGGTTCGGAAAATCGTGTGCGTGGAAGTGTGTCTGCACATGCATAGAATGTAAAAAAACATTACTTCCTGGTTAAAACCAAGAAGTAATGACACCCAGGCGGCGATCGCTACCGGATCACCGAACCACAGGGAAAAATCGCTACCGGATCAGGCGGTCCGGTCCGATCTGGGAGCATTTCACCCCTGATTCAAAGAGCCTATGACAACAGCTAGGCTCAAGCTTGCTAACTGTAAAAGAAGATAGATCTGGGTTTCAGAAGGGAAACAGCGAAACATTAAGGGAGGAGAAAAGATCTCTCAGTCCTAGAAATGGCTTGTTGTAGAAAGTTAGCACCCACCCCTTTCCTAGAAGAATGAAACACTTTGAGAAATATTTAAAAAGGCAGAATATATTTCCCCTAAAAGAGAAATAGAAAATCTTAAGGAAGACAGAAACTCAGAGCCACAGTTCCCTGCCCCCCAAAGCAGATACTAAACTGAGGCCAGCTTTTAAGAAATGCAGATTTGGTAATCCATTCAAGACAGGATATTTTGAACAAAGGCAGAAATCGGTAGAATGGTAGAACTAAGGAGAAACTTCCTAACAATGAGAACAATTAACCAGTAGACTGGCTTGCCTCCAGAAGTTGTGGGTGCTCCATCACTAGAAGTGTTTAAGAAGAGACTGGACAGCCATTTGTCTGAAATAGTTTAGGGCAGTGATGGCTAATCTTTTTGCCATCGTGTGCCAAAAGCGGGGGGAGCACGGGGGGAGGGGTCATATGCACGCGTGCCCACATCCATAATTCTATGTGCGGCCCCCACGTGCTCCCCCCACTTTTGGCACGCGATGGCCCGGTGGGCCTGGTAGGCCCATTTTTCACTCTCCCAAGCTCCAGAGCCTTTCTAGGAGCCTGGGGAGGGTGAAAATGGCCTTCCCTACCCTGGAGGCCGGAAACAGTGTGTTTCCTGACTTCTGGTGGGCCCAGAAGGCCCGAAAATCAGCTGGCCGGGGCACGCATATGTGCTGGAGCTGAGCTAGTGTGCCCACTGATATGGCTTCAAGTGCCACCTGTGGCACCCGTGCCATAGGTTTACCATCACGGGTTTAGGGTCTTCTGCTTGAGCAGGGGATTGGACTGGAAGACCTCCAAGGTCCCTGTGCTGTTTTTCTGTTCTGTTAATTTCTGTAATATTTCTGTTACCCAATTCACTTGAGTTGGAATCCTTCTTCTTTCTTTTCTCTAATTGGACTTGCTAATTCAATATTCTTCTCAATAACTTCTCCATATCTTATTATCCCATTTCATTTCATTCATTTCATTTATTTTCATTTCCCCTTCTGTGCTGCTATTTTGAGTCCCCAGTGCTTCCTTTTTGTTTCATGTTTCCCTGCCAAGTTCCACATTTTGTTTTCTCTTTCAAGCATGGTCATCATCATCATCATCACCATCATTAACAGTAATATTACAAAACTCTTGTTTCTGGGAAGCATAAAATTACATACCATGCACTATTTATGTTGGAAACTGCTTATTCCAAGGCTGAACTTCCAGAGATGTATGTCTTGACCCAACATGGAATAAGTGCGGTTCCACATCAGTTTGACAAACTACATGTTGCATCTTTGCAGCTTCTTACCTTATCAGTCTTTTCAAATGTAATGATCAAAATGCCCAATGATCCACTAAAAGATAAGATTCTTGCCATTCTCTGCCACAATATAAGGAAGGGGAGGGGCTTGGCGATGGTTGTGGGAGAATGTTACTGCCACAAAAGGCTTATTTTGTACATGTACTAGTAACTCTCAAATTCCAATAAAAGAGAATATTTCTAGCTCAGGGTTGAAATGAGAGATCCTTGGTGATCTATAAGCTTGGAGGTTTCCTTACCCAAATTTCGCAATAACATCAGGGCTAATGCTATCAGATAATCTCAGATAATCTTATATTAGCTGCTAGTCAACTATTTCGTTTCTTCGAAGCTTGATTCCTACCTGTGTGGAAGGCTCTTCGTATGACCGGAAAGGTCCATTGAACATGACAATCCCATTCTGATAGAAGGTGATCGGAACTGAATCCAAGCGCTTCAACCGAGCTCCACCTGTAGTGTGTTTGATTTGGGACACACCTTCTCCAGCCAGCACATTCAAATCTGTCAGATTCTTGAAAATCAAATCAAAATTGATTGGGGTTTCAGAAATGATGGCTTCACCTGTATGAAAAGAGAAGTGACTGTGGGAAGGCAAGGATAAGGCATCTTCCAGCCCGTGATATTTAGTTCTGAATTTTAGTGCAAGCTTAGTATTTGAACTGCAGCTTTGCTGAAGCAAAACCAACATTCCAATGCAACCTTCCCAAACCCAATTGTGATATCCTCCAGCCCAGGGGTGAAATCCAGCAGGTTCTGACAGATTCTGGAGAACTGGTAGCGGAAATTTTGAGCAGTTCGGAGAACCAGCAAATACACCTCTGGCTGGCCCCAGAGGGAGGGTGGGAATGGAGATTTTGCAATATCCTTCCCCTGCCACACCCACAGAACCAGTAGTAAAAAAATTTGGATTTCACCACTGCTCCAGATGCCCTCCTGATAGGAATTCTGGGAATTGTAGTCTAACTACACTTGGGGGGGGGGCATTAGTTTGGTATATGGTGGCAAACACACGGAATGTTATTATCTACATTTCTATAACAAAGGCATTGCTTTATCTGATAAGTTTCTCATCTTATGCTACAGGTATAGTGATTCCCCACCCCCCCAAGGGAGAGCTACATAGCACAGTCTAAAAACGAAGATATGTTTGTGGCTTTTAAAAATATATTTTAAATTTCTACAGTAATTCTCACTGCAAAGCCTCCTCCAAAGGATCTGCAATATAATTCAAAGTATATAACTAAAATAATCACAGCATTCAATTGAATTATAAACAACAAAGATCAAATATTTAATATTTAGGAATATGGCAGAAGAATCTCCAAACTCATCTGAATAGAAGAATGAGTGGAACAATTCCCTGAGGACTAAAAAGGCCAATTTGTGTTTCCTAGTATATAAAACAAATCAGCTTTGATGGGAGCAGTCAATAAAAGCTTTCTTCCAAGACCCACCTGAAAGTCTTGCTATTTGTTATCACAAATCTAACTATCAGCAGGATTGTCTCAAAGGCGCTTTTCAAAAAGAAACTGGACATTCTTGGAGTTTTTTCCTTGAAGACATTTTGCTATTCATCCAAGAAGCTTCTTCAGTTCTGACTGAATGTCCCACCATTCAGTCAGAAGTGAAGAAGCCTCTTGGATGAGAAGCAAAATGTCTTCAAGGGAAAAAACCCCAAGAATGACCAATTGCCTTTTAAAAACATCTTTGGGACAAACACAACATGGATAATTGAGAATCTCTATAGACATATCAGCAGGATTATATAATGAACACTGATGGGGAGAAGATATCAAAATACATAGCTACAAGGGTGGGATTCAGCCAGTCGGACTGGTTCGGGAAAACCGGATGTTAATTTTTATTTATTTATAATTATTTATTTATAATTAAATTTATATACCGCCCTACTCCCGAAGGACTCAGGGCGGTGAACAGCCAGAAAGTAAAATATACATAATACAAACATTAAAAACCCTTTAAAATACATTAAATACATTGGCCAGATTTAAAACTCACCAATTTTAATCTGGTTCGCCGAACCGGTTGTTCCAAGGGCTGGCTCATCCCGCCCACCCCACCCCGCCCCTCCCAGGAGTTGCCACGCAGCCCGTTTTGGATGCCAGGTAAGTGCAGAGCACACACGGAGGCTCTGGGAGAGCAAAAAATGGGCCTACCAGAAGTACCAGAAGTCCGGAAACGGGCCAATTTCCGGCCTCCAGAGGGCCTCCAGTGCCTGGGGGAGGCCACTTTCGCCCTCCTGGGGGCTTCAGGAAAGCCTCCAGAGCCTGGGGAGGGAGAAAAATGGGCCTACCAGAAGTACTGGAAGTCTGGAAACGGGCCCATTTCTGGCCTCTGGAGAGCATCCGGTGCCCAGAGGAGGCCGTTTTCCCTCTCCTGGAGGCTCGAGTAAAGCTTACGGAGCCTGGGGAGAGCGATAACGTTCCGTGTGTCGTCCCCCCCCCCCGCTGTGGTGCAGGAGGCCAAGTAGGTCATGCCCCCATGACCATGCCCACCCAGCAATCGGGCAGCAAGCCAGTTGCTGAAATTTTTCAATCCCACCCCTGTATACCTACTTTATGAAATTTTGCCAAGAAAAAAAAGACCGTTTCCTCTTTCAAGAAACTGATAATATGCCTTTCATTATTCATAAAATCAATAGAGAAAGGGGAGAAGAAGATGAGATTAAAATAAACGATGAAGTATATTTTCATGCTTCTTTAAAAAAAAGTCATTCCTCCCAGCTAACCTGGTTTCCAAAAAGTCCTTGATGTCAGACTCTCTTCTTCCTCTCGTGACTCCAGTTCTCTCAACGAATCTGGGTCTTCCCCAACCCAGATCAATCCATAGTCATTCAGAAACCGCTTTATGGGAGAGGAAATAGAAAATTCAGAGGACAAGAAAATTGATAGTATGTATTAATTGGTACATTCATCTTTTTATCTGCAATGACAAAATATGTACATTCCAAGATGGAATAGAAAAACTAAGTTTGTTAAAATTTGAAATTTGCTAATTTTCCTGCAAGTCAACTAAGGCCATTTTTAACTAGGGAATTTTATTGGTGATATGTGCTTTGATATGGCCTATAGCAGGGGTCCTCAAACTTTTTAAACAGGGGGCCAATTCACGGTCCCTCAGCCTGTTGGGGGGCCGGACCTGCTGGGTAGGTGTGGCTAGGTGGTCGTGTGACTGGGTGGGCGTGGCTAGGTGGTCGTGTGACTGGGTGGGCGTGGCTAGGTGGTCGTGTGATTGGGTGGGCGTGGCCAATTTAGCAGTCTATTAAACAATACACACAAATTAAACTTTAATTTGTTACGCTCCTGGGGGTGGAAAGCAGATTAGTGAAGGGATGTTGCTGCCTGGGGGGGGGGTATTTGTGTGTGTGTCTCTTCCCCTCCCTCCCTCCCCTCCTCTCTCTGGTGGCTGGGGAGGCCAAATACAGGCCCATTTTTGGCCTCCCGAGGCCTCCACACGTCCCATTTTTGGTCCCCTCGGCCCAAAATAGTTGATATTTAGACTTATCACAAGTCTAACTATCAGCAGGATTGTCCCAAAGATGCTTTTCAAAAAGAAACTGGACATTCTTGGGGTTTTTTCCTTGAAGACATTTTGCTACGCATCTAAGAAGCTTCTTCAGTTCTGACTGCATGTTGTCCATTCAGTTAAAACTGAAGAAGCCTCTTGGATGAGAAGCAAAATATCTTCAAGGAAAAAAATCCAAAATCCTCTCTCTGGTGGCTGGGGAGGCCAAAAACGGGCCCGTAAGCCGTTTGTAAGCCGCCCTGAGTCTCCAGAGAAGGGCGGCATATAAATCGAACCAATAAATAAATAAATAATAAATAAATAAACCCGCTGTAGTTTTCCAGTTCAACATCTGTCAGTTTTCCTTGAATTCATGAAAAAGCTCAGATTCCTAGAGGGAAAAAGAATTTTTTAAAAATAATGTCTTTCCATTATGTAGCTAACCTCCATTTCCCAAACCTGACGTTGCAGCTGAAGGCATAACATTTCCAGTTCCTCAACTCGGGTTGCCCCTGGTGACGCTTTTTCTATAGGGAGGCCAAAAAAAAAAAAAGAATTTGGAATTCCTTTTTTTTTTCTTTGAAATATTAAACTATACCAAACGAAAAATCAATAAATGTTCTGATTCAGAACAGTAAATAAGACGAGTTTACTTTGGGATATATATATATATATATCTTTCATATTATTTTTCCACATTTCATCAGTTTCAGATCTTAGTAGTCTACAAAGTCTTAAAATCCATCTCTCTATTAATGCTATGCATGAAACATGGTCTCTTGTTTCGCATTTCCCATCTTCTTTCCTAACAAAGATGATTAGGTGACTGGAGGCTAAAATATATGAAGAACGGTTGCAGGAACTGGGTATGTCTAGTTTAATGAAAAGAAGGACTAGGGGAGACATGATAGCAGTCTTCCGATATCTGATGGGGCTGCCACAAAGAAGAGGAGTCAAGCTATTCTCCAAAGCACCTGAGGGTAGGACAAGAAGCAATGGGTGGAAACTAAGCAAGGAGAGAAGCAACTTAGAACTCAGGAGGAATTTCCTGACAGTTAGAACAATTAATCAGTGGACAACTTGCCTCCAGAAGTTATGAATGCTCCAATAGTGGAAGTTTTTAAGAAGATGTTGGATAACCATTTGCCTGAAGTGGTGTAGGGTTTCCTGCCTGGGCAGGGAGTTGGACTAGAAGACCTCCAAGGTCCCTTCCAACTCTGTTATTCTATTCTATTCTGTTCTGTTCTATTCTATTCTATTCTATTCTATTCTATTCTATTCTATTCTATTCTATTCTATTCTATTCTATTCTATTCTATTCTATTCTATTCTATTCTATTCTATTCTATTCTATTCTATTCTATTCTATTCTATTCTATTCTTACCAAGACATTGTCACTGCCGGCTGTTGAGGACTAAAAGAAAAGAAAGGGTAATGCGACGTTACCTGTTCTCTTTTGAAAAGTTTTGATCTGCTCCTCAAGTTCTCTGATCTTCTTATTCTGCCAACCCAAAAGCAAAGGCCAAAACAAGTTGCTTTTTGTATTAATGCAAACTCAACTTGATTATTATAGACATAGAGCCAGGCAATTTTCTGAAACTTGGAAAGCACGTTAGTCCCCTATCTATTTTCAACTGTCAGTATTCATGCTTCATTATCTGCATTGGAAAAATTCTCCTACCTGTGACTATTTCTAGTCCCCCCTGACAGTGCAAAAGATTAGGGCCCATACATTAACCCGTAGCACAAAATATTTATTCAAGCCCACGCACAAGAATTTAGTCCACTAATGGCCCACACTAATCTGGTACTCAATAAGGGTCAAAGGAATTCAAGGGGGGCTGGACTTAGAGTATTTGTGGACACATAAGAATTCTAAGCTAATGACACGTTTAACTCCGCCACCTAGTCCTGCCTGCTCTTCTACAGTCAGCTTTAAAACCAGACATGGCGTTCCATGGTCATGTAACTGATTCACAATGCTTTTTACCAGTTTATGGCAAAATCTACCCAAAGAATGGTTTCGCTTAACAACTGGCTCACTTGCTTAACAACTGTCCTGTTCACTTAACAATCTCCATATTTGTTTAACAACCCCACCCCATTCACTTAACACCCACCATGTTTGCTTAACAACTAGTGCCAAATCAAAAATCAAAAATTTACTTCTGCTTATGTGGTGCCTCGACATATAACCATAGCAACATAAAACCAAATTCCTGGTCCCAGTTACAGTCATAAGTCAAGGAACTACCTGTACCTCTTTTCAGGTATATCTATTCAGCTTTTAAGATTGCAATCTTCCCTAAGTGCCGTGTCAAAGAAAACACTTCTGAGTATTAACTCCAAACATACCAATGTAACAGCAACTATAATAATGCCCTTTTAGCATACAGGTTTTTTTATTGTATCTTTTAAATGTCTTTGCACATCTTGTGCCAAATTCTCTACATTTATTATCCTCTGGTCTCATTTAATGTGTTGTTTTGATCTTATTATATTACCTGTTTTATACTATTTGTATTGTTATCATGACTCTCCTTAATTTTGCTGCTTATCCTAATGAGATATCTACTACAAGCTGGCCTAAAAAAATAGCATAAAAAATTAAAAATAACAAAATGGTTAGTAAAATCTTAAGAAAATTTCAACAGTTTCCAGTCTGAACTGTTACGAATAGTTCAAGGGCGACTTCTGCACTGGTTGTTTTGTCACCTTCTCTTGGATGGCTTGTGCTTGGCTCTTGACTTTCTGCTCCAAAGAAGCAATCTTCTGCATCATAGAAGTCATCAACTCCATATCAGTCGGAGCGTTTCCTGAAGACATGAAACATGAGGACAATTGGGAAGTGAGCCTTCATGCTAGCAATCAGTTTAAGGGCACTTTGTATTGTTGAAAAATGGGGCATACTTCCAGAAGATTTGCTATGTTGTCTACATTGGCTCTTTACCTATAGCAGTATCTCCACTTTCGTGAGGAGAAGCTATCTGATTTCAGGGAGAGGGGCTTTATTGGTTTTGTTCTATTTTTTAAAAAAATTATTTATTTGTCAAGCATATATAAGATAACAGGTAAAAGTATAAACATAATTTGAATACATGAAAAGAGTAAGAGTAAAAAGAAATATTAGGACAGGGACGGTAGGCACGCTGGTGCTCTTATGCACGTCCCTTACAGAACTCTTAGGAACGGGGTGAGGTCAACAGTAGACAGTCTAAGGTTAAAGTTTTGGGGGTTTGGGGAAGAAACCACAGAGTCAGGTAGTGCATTCCAGGCATTGACCACTCTGTTACTAAAGTCTTATTTTCTGCAATTGAGTTTAGAGTGGTTTACCTTGAGTTTGTATCTATTATTTGCTTGTGTATTATTGTGGTTGAAGCTGAAGTAGTCATTGACAGGTAGGACATTGTGGCAAATAATTTTATGTACTACACTTAGGTCAGACTGAAGTCGGCTTAGTTCTAAGTTGTCTAAGCCCAAAATTTGAAGTCTGGTGGCATAAAGTATTTTATTGCGGGTAGAGGAATGGAGGACTCTTCTCGTAAAATATCTCTGGACTCTCTCAATTGTATTTATGTCTGATATGCAGTGCAGGTTCCAGACATATGAGCTGTATTCAAGAATTGGTCTAGCAAATGTTTTGTATGCTCTAGTTAGTAGTACAATATTACCAGAGAAGAAGCTACACAAGATTAGGTTAACAACTCTTAATGCCTTTTTGGCAATGTTTTACAGTGGGCTTTGGCACTTAAATCTTTAGAAATGAATAATCCAAGGTCCTTGACAGAGTGAGGGTCATCTACACAAGGTCATGTCCATCTAATTTGTATTTTATATTTTGATTTTTTTTGCCAATGTGCAAGACAGAGCATTTGTTGGTTGAGATTTGAAGCTGCCACTTGTTAGACCAATCTGACACATAGTCAAGGTCTTTTTGAAGGGTAGTTGCATTGTCGGTGGTGTTGAATAGTTTAACATCATCAGCGAAGAGAACACAGTTGCTTTTAATATGATTGCAAAGGTCATATTGAGGTTTTTAGGAATCCAAATTCTAGTCCAATTCTATAAGGAACCACAAAGTATTCTTAGCACAGGAACATGGGTCTAATTAAGTCTGAGTCAGCTTTTTAAACTGTATAGTGAATTATGATTAAACTTACTCTTACTCATTCCAAAGTGAGACTGTGCGGCTAATATACATGCTTAGCATTACCCAGTGCAGTTACATAATTCTATGTCCAATTCTTTGACTCATACCAAGAATGGTTGATTGTGCTGTAGCTCCATTTGAGCAAGAAGGCAAATTAATTTGTACTGGAATTTGAGCTCCTGGCCCTAGAATTTCATCCATCATAGCAGCTTCATCTTCTGTGAATCAAAGGAATTACACTATTATCAAGAGCAAACCTATGATATTCTCTTTATTCTGCTTGTTTACAGAAAAAGAGAGAGAGCAAGCCCCACACTCTTCTAGCACTGATGATGTTATCTAGTTGGGTAATGAAACATCTGCAAGAAAACAACCAAGCTCAGAAAGCACCAAGGACTCCATTGTTTAGAAAGAAATATCCATGGCCACATGATATCAAATCAATTGTATCATTTTCCCATATAGACTGATATAACAAAGGGAAAGCTGATTCAAAGCAGATTTTTCCCCAAGGTCACTGTGTAACACACTAAAACAGCATTAATTTCAACTACGATCATTTACTAATTGTCATATATATGGCAGTAAAAGACAATCGGATCAAATCAATTGGTCAGATCAAGCAGACCTTTCTTAGTTCCATATTTCCTATATATGCCCCAAAGGTTATTTTCATACCATTTTGTACTTTAATTGTTTGCTGGTAGATTTTTAAAACCTTTATGGAAATATATAACATTAACCAGTGGTGAAATCCAATTTCTTTTTACTACTAGTTCTGTGGGCCTGGCTTGGTGGGCATGGTGTGGCTTGGCGTTTGTGGCTTGGTGGGCGTGGCAGGGGAAGGATACTGCAAAATCTCCATTCCCAGCCCACTCTGGGGCTAGCCAGAGGTGGTATTTGCTGGTTCTCTGAAATTTCAAATTTCAAATGCTCAAAATTTTCACTACGGATTCTCCAGAACCTGCTGGATTTCACCCCTAACATTAACGATATGGTATTTAAACACAAGCATTTTTTTTGAATACCTGGGATGTGAAAATATTCCTATGGATCATTAAACTATAAGAAAAAGCTTACAATGTTTACAACCAGTATTTAAAATAAAAGGTATGAAGCTTTGTCAATTTACCATTCTGGATATTTATCGGGAGTGGTCCTGCCTTTTTCCTAAAATCCAGAAACAAATGGGAGAAACAATTAAAAAAAATAAAGAGGAAAATTCATTCAAATTATCATGTCAATATAATCACATTTGCAGGGTTGCTATACAAATTATTCTTTGGAATGTTTTAGTTCTTCTTTTTAAGGAAATTAGACTATATGCATAACTCAAACAAGATTTACAGGATTTCCTGTATGAATACGTAACATCAAAATAGGAAAAAATACAAATATATACAAGTTCATGACTAATAGTTTCAAACTGTAGTAAAACTGAATAAAACTAAGTGTATTAGAAACATTTAAATTCTCCTATGTAATGCTCTCACTACTGGAAGAAGAAGCTTAAGGGTCATTTTAGTCATTGAAAAGAGGGAGAACTGTCCATCTATTGTAATATTCAGAAGCCAAAATATGGGATGTTTTTCTACCACAGATTTAGATGATTTCCTCCAATAAGCCCTCACTTACTCTGTTGGCTGCAACTGAAGTGGCATTCTACGAATCTTGCTGAGAGAAGAGAAGGGAGATGACATGTTTTCCCCCTTGAACAAAGTTTTAATTCCTAGGTGGAGAAAAGAAGTAAAAAATGCTTTACTTTGGAAACCATCTTGTAAAATTATACTCCGTTTGCTCAAAACAGCAAAAATATCCTCAGGTGAACTATATCATGATTACAACACATGAATACACACTGGAATGCAAAAGAGTTAGCAGTAGTGCCAGATAATCCTGAAGTATTATCGTCTCTGCAGGAGATAAACATGAGCAATATTCTTTTTGTAGCAGTAACTGCCCCACTGAGTGGTAAATTTGACTCTAGCTTTGGCCAATTTGACAGTCCTACATATGTGAAATGACAGCTCCCATCATCCCATTTATCACTTATAAGTTTTATGTACACAGAGAGTTTATTTATTTATTTATTTATTATATTTCTATACCGCCTTTCTCCCGTAGGACTCAAGTCGGTGTATAGTCAAGAAAAATATAGATACAAACATCATAAAATTGCTAATTAAAATTATTATTATAACATAATATGTTTATGCACCGAAGACAAATTCCTTGAGTGTCCAATCACACTTGGCCAATAAAGCATTCTAGTTGTTCAAAGTTCAAACCTTTATTGTCAATGAACAACATGTGTACAATGAAATTGAATGAGCCTTCCTTGGTGCAGCCCACCCAAAAACACAGAATACATCTCAATAATTAAACTTTATCTCTTAGATTATTATTGGCTATGGATAGAATAGAATTTATTGGCCAAGTGTGATTGGACACACAAGGAATTTGTGTGGGACAACTTGCCTCCAGAAGTTGTGAATGCTCCAACAATGGAAGTTTTTAAGGAGATGTTGGATAACCAGTGGTGTAGGGTTTCCTGCCTAAGCAGGGGGTTGGACTAGAAAGACCTCCAAGGTCCCTTCCAACTCTGTTATTCTATTATTCTATTCTATTCTATTCTATTCTATTCTATTCTATTCTATTCTATTCTATTCTATTCTATTCTATTCTATTCTACCCCTACCCCTATTCTACTCTACCCTACCCCTACCCCTACCCCTACCCCTACCCCTACCCCTATTCTATTCTATTCTTACCAAGACATTGTCACTGCCTAATTTATTCTAAACTCCTTATCCTGAGATGAAGGTCCCTCTTAAGACCAGGGGAACTCCTTGGCTGGGTTCAGACAACCTCTTAGGCTAGGTGGGAAAGCCATGGGGGAATTTAAGCTTCAGCGCATACTTCCAGGGTCTGAGCCAGCCATGGTCTGAGCCTTGTGAAATCAAGTCTATGTTTATGGCAGAGGTCTTCAAAACTTGGCCGCTTTAAGACTTGGGAGTTGCAGTCCACAAGTCTTAAAGCGGCCAAGTTTTGAAGACCTCTCTTTTATGGGAACAGACTACATTGAGCAAACCAGGCAACTGGTGGTGTTTGCTAAGGAGTCAGCTGCCGAGGCTCAGAGGAGACCTTTTCTGCCATGGAATATCGTTGGAATATCGCCATCTCCCCCACCCCCACCCCCCAATAAAATTTGTCCCCGTCCCTGTTGCCCTTTCACACGGTCTTCAAAACTTGGAAGCCACCTCGCTGGGATGAGATGGAGAGCCAACGTGCCCCACTAGTTTAGGGAGGCGCCGGGGATTTTTCTGAAGGTCTTTTCGTCGCAATGAGGCAGCCTTGTCAAGGGCAGGTGGGGAAACGAGGGGCGGGGGGGCGTCGGGGGGGGCTCCCACTCCTAGGCTGGACTCACCATCCCCTCCGGAGGCTTCAGAGAGGCGCCGCCATCTTGTTTACCGGCCGTTGCCTAGGCTACCGCCCCAGCTTCAGCTCCCGGGACTACACTTCCCAACATTCCAAGCGCGGCCAGCCTCCCTACCTTGTTCAAGCTGGACTTCTCAAAAGTTGCTTTTCAAAAGGCAACTCAGTGGTGAAATCCAATTTTTTTTTTTACTACCGGTTCTGTGGGCGTGGCTTGGTGGGCGTGGCAGGGGAAGGATACTGCAAAATCTCCATTCCCACCCCACTCCAGGGGAAGGATACTGCAAAATCCCCATTCCTTCCCCATTCCTGGGGGAAGGATATTGCAAAATCCCCATTCCCACCCCACTCCAGGGGAAGGCTACTGCAAAATCCCCATTCCCTCCCCACTCCTGAGGGAAGGATATTGCAAAATTTTCATTCCCACCCCACTCTGGGACCAGCCAGTGGCGATATTTGCCTGTTCTCCGAACTACTCAAAATTTCCGCTACCAGTTCTCCAGAAACTGTTAGAACCTGCTGGATTTCAACTCTGATCCGTCAGTTTGTTTTCTTGGCTGTCCATAGACTCCAATTCCTATAAGTCTCAGCTCACCCCATACAATGTCAAATATCTAGAAAACCCAAACTGCCTATCCGGGATGAGAATGCCAAAAGCCAAACATTGTGTTTGCATTCATCCCATGTATCATGGCATAAACATAACGTTGGATTTAAATAAATCTGGGCATTGTGGTTTGTAAAAATCCTTTTTTTCTTCCTTAGACTGACATTGGGCAAGCCTTCGTGTTGTTTTCTCTGCAATGCTGTAAACAAGGGGCTTTCTTTCTTTAAGGAAGATTTTGGCTATTGCTCCTGATGCACTGACTTTCGAATAGCACAAAGATAGATGAAAGTGGAATTCACTTTATTAGGGCAATTTTCTTTTTTTTGGTATGCAATTTTTGTGCAGTCAAAAAAGGACAAGAGAGGAAGATGAAAGCGAGAAGATTCTGCTAAATCAAACAAGCCGCATCTAGCCTAGGATTGCCACACGGATCGATCAAGTGTCTTGGGGAAACCCCCAAGCAAGTTAGACAAATGCAGCCTTCCTGTTGACATTTTTCAGTTCCATGGTATTAAAAGGCCCTGAAAGTTAGTTTAAGTTTATTATATTTATATACCGCCCTTCTCCCGAAGGACTCAGGGCGGTGAAAGTAACAGAGAATCTCTAACCATTTTTCAGATTTATTGGTCCCTCCCAATTTACAGTCAACATCAGTAAGTAAAGGTAAAGGTTCCCCTCACACATATGTGCTAGTCGTTCCCAACTCTATGGGGCGATTTCAAAGCCGAAGAGCCAGCGCTGTCCAAGGACATCTCCTTGGTCATGTGGCCGGCGTCACTAAACACCAAAGGCACACGGAGCGCTGTTACCTTTCCACCAAAGGTGGTCCCTATTTTTCTACTTGCTTTTTTTACGTGCTTTCGAACTGCTAGGTTGGCAGAAGCTGGGACAAGTCACGGGAGCTCACCCCATTACGTGGCACTAGGGTTTCGAACCGCTGAACTGCCAACCTTGCGATCGACAAGCTCAGCGTCTTAGCCATTGAGCCACCGCATCCCTTCAATATCAGTAGAGTGGTGCATGATTTGAAAATCGTTCAGATTATTTCCTCTGCTATCTGCAGAAGCCTTAATCCAGCACGTGTTTAAAGTATCTGCAGCTATTAATAAATCTATTCATCTGTGTCTTTTTTTCTGAGGAAGCTTGAAAAAAATTAGCTGCTTTAAAGAGGTGCTGCTTCACACCCCTTGCATTCTGAAGACAATCTTCTGATCATTTTTGAAGAATGCATAGTCCTACTTGCTGATCAGATGATCTGCCACTTTGGCTGTCTAAGCATTAGCGCATGCACACTGAATTAAAAAAAGCAAAACGCCTAGAAGCCAGCAGATTCATTTTTTGCAAACAAATAAGAGATTTCCATAAATCCTGCCTCCCATCCAAATTATTTTACTCTGTGTTCACGGAGGTGATTAATTTAATTAACCTGACAATATATATCCCCCTAAAAAATCATAACATGCTGAGGAACGAGCAAAAATTCACTAGCAACTTCACTGTATTTAAAACGTAATAATTCAGTATTTAAATTTATTTAAAACATAATAACCTAAGCATAAATGCATATATTCAGTGTTTCCAATCAGATGTATCTTCAAATATAATTTTCAATAGATGTATCATGATTGACATCCTGCTTCAAATATTATTAGTTCCATCAGGAAGGCAGAAAACGTTATGAGCCATATATTGGTAGAATGTACGACTTCCTGCCAAATGTGCTGCATAGACAATAGGGAGAAATTAATTTTGGTTTGCCTTTTTGAGATGAATGTACTCAGTTTCCCTTTCTCAAATCTATATGCAGGTTAGCAAGCTAATTTGATATATATATAACTCACATTTTCT
This sequence comes from Pantherophis guttatus, assembly GCF_059756535.1. Classification (NCBI taxonomy): domain Eukaryota; kingdom Metazoa; phylum Chordata; class Lepidosauria; order Squamata; family Colubridae; genus Pantherophis; species Pantherophis guttatus. The sequence goes on along the minus strand of NC_142072.1, from coordinate 17,381,717 downwards.
CTATATAATAATCAAGCAGCTATTGCCGCTGCTAAAGGCAATCACATTCAAGTGTTCCATCTTACAAACCTTATGTGACCTCATAGCATTCAGGATCCTCCCAAAATACAGTACTTTGCAACTTAAAACCAAGAAAAAGACAGTGTCCTTTCACCTGCAAAAGTTAACTGCTAAACTGTTAAATTTTACAGATTCTGCCACACTTGAGGTCAACAGGCCAGTCAAAGGATGAAGACAGACTACAGACAGTCCTCAACTTATGACGACAATTGGGATCAGAATTTCTGTTGCTAAGCAAGGGGATGTTAAATGAATTGCACCTGATTTTAGGGCTTTTTATTGCCATGGTTTTTAAGTGCAATCACTGCAGTTGGACAAAACAATTAATCAGTGGAACCTCTTGCCTCCAGAAGTTGTGGGTACTCCATCATTGGAGGTTCTTAAGAAGACATTGACAGCCACTTGTCTGAAGTCAAGTCAAGTCAAGTTTGAAGTCAAGGAGCTGCTGATACAGTTCTACAGAGGAATTATTGAGTCTGTCATCTGCACCTCTATAACTGTCTGGTTTGGTTCTGAAACCCAACAAGACAAACACAGACTTCAGAGGATAATTAGAAGTGCAGAAAAAACAATTACTACCAACCTGCCTTCCATTGAGGACCTGTATAATGCACGAGTCAAAAAGAGGACTGTGAAAATATCTACAGACCCCTCGCATCCTGGACATAAACTGTTTCAACTCCTACCGTCAAAACGATGCTATAGAGCACTGCACATCAGGACAACTAGACACAAGAACAGTTTTTTCCCAAATGTCATCACTCTGCTAAACAAATAATTCCCCCAACACTGTCTGCATTACTATTACTTTTATTTATTTATTTATTTTTATTAATTTAATTTGTATACCGCCCTTCTCCCAGAAGGGACTCAGGGCGGTGAACAGCCAAAATTAAAAAACATACAAATGCAAAAGTTAAGATAATTAAAAGAATTAAATCATTGGCTACCCAAATTTAAAACCCCAAATCCATAAAATTTAAAATCCCAATTAAAAAACCATTTAGGCTAGGCCGGCTTGATGAAATAAAAACGTCTTCAGGGCTTTACGTCTTCTCATTGTTCCTACCACCCATCTCCTCCCACTTATGACTGCATGACTATAACTTTGTTGATTGTTTCCTAGTATGATTTGATTGCTTATTTGTACCCTATGACTATCATTAAGTGTTACCTTATGATTCTTGACGAATGTATCTTGTCTCTTTATGTACACTGAGAGCATAGGCACCAAGACAAATTCTTGGTGTGTCCAATCACACTTGGCCAATAAAAAATTCTATTCTATTCTAAATGGTACAAGGCCTTCTGCTTGAGCAGGGGATTTGACTAGAAGACTTCCAAGGTTCTTCCCAACTCTTATTATTCTGTTAAGTGAATCATGTTGTTCTTAAGAAAATCCAGCTCCCTTCTTTCATTTTGCTTGTCGGAAGCCAGTTAGGAAGGTCACAGATGGAGATCACATGACCCCAGGATTCTGAAACTATCATAAAGAGCCATGGTGGCACAGTGGTTAGAATGCAATACTGCAGGTCTAACTCACTGCTCAGCAATTCGATCCTGACTGACTCAAGGTTGACTCAAGGACTCCATCCTTCCAAAGCCGGTAAAATGAGGACCCAGATTCTTGAGGGCAATATGCTGACTCTGTAAACAACTTAGAAAGGGCTGTGAAACACTATGAAGTGGTATGTAAGTCTAAGTGCTATTGCCCTTCCTTCCTTCCTTCCTTCCTTCCTTCCTTCCTTCCTTCCTTCTTCCTTCCTTCCTTCCTTCCTTCCTTCTTTCTTCCTTCCTTCCTTCCTTCCTTCCTTCCTTCCTTCCTTCCTTCCTTCCTTCCTTCCTTCCTTCCTTCCTTCCTTCTTTCCTAGCTGTGGTGGTGCAATGCTTAGAATGCAGTATTGCAGGCTCATTTTGCTGACTGCCAGCAGTTCAATTCTCACTGGCTCCAGCTTGTCTCAGCTTTCCATCCTTCCGAGGTCGGTAAAATGAGGAGCCAGATTCTTAGGGGCAATATGCTGACTCTGTAAACTGCTTAGAGCGGGCTGTAAAGCACTATGAAGCAGTATATAAGTCTAAGTGCTTTTGCTATAAATACAAGCGCCCAAATTTTGAACACATGACAATGAAGATGCTGCAATGATAGTAAATCCGAGGACTCAAGACACTTTTTTTTAATGTTGTTATAACTTTGAATGGTCATTAAACAAAGGGCGGTAAGTTGGGGACTACCTGTCTATAGCATATGTGCATCTCTATTCCCCAGACAGAGAATAAAATGGGCATCCCTGCTGTCATCCAATAATTTCTACTACTTCAGGTAGCTGCCTCAATCTGCCTAATGATAAGACCAGCCCTGTTAAACTGTTAATTCTGTCAATGATGGCAGAGGACCTAAAAGAATAACAGCTAAGGTTGTCCCAAAGGAGCTTTTTTTCAAGAGGCAACTGGACTTTCTGGTTTTTCTTTGAAGACATTTCACTTCTCATCCAAGAAGCTTCTTCAGCTTCCAACTGGATGGTGGGGAATGGAAGGATTTATAAGGACATATCCATAGACTTACAGACGAGAAGCAAAACATCTTCAAAGAAAAACAAGAAAGTCCAGTTGCCTCTAGAAAAAAGCACTTTTGGGACAAACATGACCCAGATGACTGAGAATCTCCGTAGACGTAAGAGCTGAATCAAATAACATTCAATTTGACTTTTAGAGAGAGAAAAAAAACAGCCAAATCAGTTCTCAGAAGAGAAAATTATCATCAAGGTCGATTTCACTGATGTGGCAATATCAAGAGGTAATCAAACTGAGGAAAAATCACCAGAGGAAGAAACAAAATACTAAGATTTACAAACTGAGATAGAAAAATTATGGCGGGGGGGAACCAGTTGTCACATTGATTGAAATGGGAGCTTTTGGCGCAATGACACAAGTTGCCAAACATTAGGAATTTTAAACTTACTGGTCTTGGCCCCATTGCATTCCCACTCACGCCAGTAATACTATTACTAAATATGCCGATGATACACAGTGGTGGGTTGTCCCCGGTTCGCACCGGTTCTATAGAACCGGTAGTAAAACTGGTGGGAGGCTCCGCCCACCAACCCCGTCATTGAAACGCTTCTGCACATGTGCAGAAGCTTCTGCGCTTGCATAGAAGAGCGGCCCCGCTGCGAACCGGTAGTAAAGGTAAGTAGAACCCACCTCTGATGATACAACAGTGGTGGGACTCATCTGGGGGCGGGAGGGATGAGTCTGCCTATCAAAATGAGGTGGACTGGTTGCTTTCCTGGTGTGGAGCAATAACTTTGGACCTTAACACCAATAAGACCAAAGAGCTTACAGTGGACTATAGAAGGAATAGATCAGACATCCAGCCCTTGCTTATCAATGGAGACTGAGTGGAGCAAGTGGCCAGTTTTAAGTTTCTGGGTGTTATCATAAAAGAGGACCTGACCTGGGGCGCTCACATTGCAGCACTGGTCAAAAGGGCCCAGCAGAGATTAAACTACTTGAGACTTCTCAGGAAACAACAACTGGATGAGAAACCGCTGGTGACCTTCAACTGCTGCACCATAGAGAATATTTTAACCTACTGCACCTGTGCATGGTTTCCCAACTGCACAGTGGCAGATAGGACAGCGCTCCAGAGGGTCAACGTCATTGCCCAGAGGATCATTGGTTGCCTCTCCCCTCTTTGGAAGAGCTTTATAGCTCCCACAGCCTCAAGAAAGTTCAAAACATTCTTAAAGATCCATCTCATCCTGGGCACCCCTTTTTTTTTAACTATTACCATCTGGCAGACGGTACAGGATAATAAAAACAAGGACAAATAGGCTGAAAAACAGCTTCTATCCCAGGGCAATAACCATATTGAATTCTACTGCATATTGCAATATTAATGCAGCATCAGGGGTTTTCAATTCAATTGTGTAGAATGTGAAGGACGTGTGTTTCCATTTTATTTTTTTTTATAGTTTTCGTATGTACGATGTACACTGAAGATGGCATTTAATTTCGTTGTACGAAGTGCAATGACAATAAAGTAAACCTATCGCTTGATTTTGCAAAACATGACTAGAGCCGAAATCGTTGTAATTGTCACCCGGTTCATTACACCGTCAAATTCATTTAGAAGAAGGGAGGAAGAGGAGAAGGAGAAGGGCTCTGTTTTAATGATCAACAGTTGTCGTGCCTGCAGATCCCTCCTTTCAGACAGTGAGATTTACAAAATGTCCATCTGGCCTCTGATTGACCAAAGGTTTGCTGTCCCTTGAATGCACTTCCATAAGGCCACCTGTTGTAGCTCTGTTCTTCTAGGCCAGCAGAGCTCTGGATGTGTTAAAGGACCAATCATCGTAATCCCCACCCATCATCACCCACACAAAAGCAAATCAGAAGATGTTGGTTGTGATGGGTGAGTTCCTTCTGCTTTTGCCTTAGCAGAAAACCTTCTGCATCTCTTCTGAGAGAGAGATTGCTTTTCCCAGACGCTCCAACCTTGAGAGCTGTAGAGAGCTTAACCATGAAGGCCGCTTTGCTCCTTGGTGTCATTCTCTTGATGAGCCTGGTTATGGCTAATGATCAAAGTAAATCTGAAGAAAAGACTGAATCTGGAGCTAAAGTTGAATCGGTGAGTCGAATTAGAATCTTTGGTTATTTCAAACAGCAGGGTTTTATTGGAGGAAATATGTGTTTGGGAACTGGGTACAGGTTTTCAAAGAGCGATATATTTCTGAGATGTTCTACTAAACATGGAAGAACTAATTTCTAAGTAATTTCTAAGACTTCAATGGTTTATGCTTCATATTGGTATTAGTGGGTTTCTACTAAGAATGAAATTTCCCTAAGTTATATAGATCTTACTTGCTGATTGTATGTATGTAGGTATGTATGTAGGTATGTATGTATGTACCATGTTTCCCCAAAAATAAGACCTGGTCTTATATAATTTTTTGCTCCAAAAGATGCATTAAGCCTTATTTTCTGGTTATGTCTTATTTTGGGGAAAATATACTATTTGCGTCTTTCTGGCTGATGATCTTAACTGGGGCTTATTTTGGGGGTAGGGATTATATTACGAGCATCCTGAAAAATCATGCTAGGGCTTATTTTCTAGTTGGGTCTTATTTTCAGGGAAACAGGGTATGTAATTGAAAGCGCCTTGGTAGTACAGGGGTTTAAGGCACCCTGTTATTAAGCTGGTTATTAAGACCAGCTGCCTGCAATTACTGCAGGGTTCGAATCTCGCCAAGGCTCAAGGTTGACTCAGCCTTCCATCCTTTCTAAGGTAGGTAAATTGAGGACCCAGTTGTGGGGGCAATAAGCTGACTTTGTATAAATATACAAAAGGATGAAGGCTATTGCTGAGCACATTGTAAGCCGCCCTGAGTCTTCGGAGAAGGGCGGCATATAAATCAAATTTAAAAAAAAAAAGGGGCATGTACTTCAAAACTGATTTTAGAGAACATTGGCATCCAAGCTGTTTGTAACCCCAAGCAGCCTTTCTAACACATGCTGCATTGTGATTTCTACTGACATAATTGTATTTTTATTTAAGACTGGGTAGATGATAGATGGATAGAATGAATGATAGATGGATGGAATGAATGATAGATGGATGGGATGTATAGATGGATGGGATGTATAGATAGATGATAGATAGATAGATAGATAGATAGATAGATAGATAGATAGATAGATAGATAGATGATAGATAGATAGAAAGATACCAACCTGTCTACCATCCTATTGTGATTGCTAGTTGGCCATTGAAAACTCCTTCTATTTCTGTATCTTTCAGGGGAAAACCTGTTCAAAGTTTGTAGATAAAATAGCATAATCCTCTGAAGCATACTATAAATAAGGTGATCCTTATGTATAAGGATCAAAGATAATGACCACAGTCAGTTGGCAAAAATTGGCATCGCTTCATTCCAGTTTCCAGAGGGAATCCTGTTAAATTTTTGCAAGTGCCTCAAATTGTATTCTCCCGTTTGAACTATTCTCCCTTCTTTTTTCCCCAACTTTTCTGCTCCTCCTTCCTCTTTTCTATGTCTGTTCTCCATGGGTTGATTGGAGCATCCTCCCTAGTGGGTTTTTACAAGCAGACTATACCAACCAGGGCTTCCTTTTTGGGCATCAGAAACCTACGCTACAGCATGGTTTTTTCCTCTCTATTTCTTTGCTGCCATCTGGTGGCCATTCCAACTTTTGGATGCTTAGTCCAGTCCAGTAAAGTTACTTGGCAATTATTTTGACTTAACTGAGCACAAATTCATCTGTCTACCTGCTGGGGTCAACCTTTGGGTTTTTTGTTTTTTTTTTGCTTTAATTTATATGCCACCCTTCTCCGGAGACTCAGGGCGGCTTACAATGCGTTAAGCAATAGCCTTCATACTTTTGTATATTTTATACAAAGTCAGCTTATTGCCCCCACAATCTGGGTCCTCATTTCACCTACCTTTGAAAGGATGGAAGGCTGAGTCAACCTTGAGCCTGGTGAGATTTGAACTTGCAGAAATTGCAAGCAGCAGATGTTAATAACAGTGCTTTAGTCCACTGTACTACAGGCTCTTCTGTAGTAAAAATAATTAAAATAATGTATGCCATATGGATTACTAAGAGAACCAGGTTTCTTCCTCTTTTTTTCTGCCTTAACGTATCTCATAAAAACAGCAGCCGTGATGCTTTGTATTCTGTCTGCCCAAACATACACAGTTCCTTTTCGGCACATATATTTATGTAGAATACATGGCATTTAGCAGAGAACACTGGAGGGCTTACCCAAGCCATGATGACTTACTCTCTCCTCGTTGCTTATAAAGGAATATTTACCATTATCTTAACCAACTTTCAAAGCAGGCTGCTTTGGAGCCAAATCATCCTCTGACGACATAATAACAGGCTGTTTCCAGAGATGGTCATACTTTAAGAGTTAGAAACTTAGCTGACAGCAATTAAATTCTAGGAAACTCATCCTGACTCAAAATTCATTTCTTACAAAAACTCAAACAAAATTTCTTTCTAGTGCGCTGCTTTTCCAGCAATTAAATTCAGCATCTTGGAAAGCAATATGTCTTCATAATTATTTTATTTAAACAATGTGCTGTGGTCCTTAAAAAAAAACCATCACATTGGCTGTGTTCCTGTAACACGTAGCCAAACACATTATCTTATAGTGGTGACTGTAATGAGATCATTTGGGTTTGATTAAGCTGTAGTAATTTATAAAATATGAATCCTGGTTTACAACCCTAAGACTGAAGAAGGAATGGGGTATCATGAGCAATAAATTGAAATGAAAAGGATCTATTTGCTATTATTTTAGATACATACCTATATATGGTATGATTTGCCTTTCACTTTTGGAGAGGAACAAGAAGTAACCCCATTGTCTTCATTAACTTTCAGTTCCCCAGGTTTAACCCGCTAGATGATACACAGAAAAAACACTCATTTCCTCACAGCAAGTGTCACTTAATAATTTATTCAATGACTCATTTGACCTCAATCTGCAATTTCTTCAGTTTTATTCTAAATGTTCAAGATTTGTTGTATGCAATGCCTGCATTTTTTAAAACATTATGTTTACGCACACTGCAACTACTGTCATTTTAAAAATTATTTAATCTGGTGGTTCCTATTCCATTCCATTCTTCCATTTTATAACTGAAGTGTGGTGTGCACATACACCATCCCCCCCCCTTATTCAGCCATATCCAATTCTCAGGCTATCTGGACAGATCCCTGCAGTTTTCTTTGCAAGGATTTTCAGACGTGGTTCCTGGGTTCCTAGAGAATGTGACTGGCTGCCCTTATGCCTAAGGCTGGACTACCACTCACCATCTCCCAGTTTCTACTGGTAGCCTGGTGGTTTAATTACTACTCCAAACTAGTTTGTCACACATTCTTCATTTAATTTCATTAAATTAAATTTCAGGTGGAAGGCTAATTTGACCAAACAAGCAGGCTTCACATGCTTTGCTTTTCCCTTCATTTTATTTTATTTATTATTTATTATTAAATTTATTTTATTTATTTATTTATTATTAAAATGCCATTTTATTTTAGCTCTCTGACTTGTCTTGATTCCATTAAAGAAAAAAATAGAGATCGGAACACATCAGGGCACTAAAGGCAGTGGTGGGATTCAACCACTTCTCACCACTTCGGGAGAACCGGTTGTTAACTTTCTGAGCAGTTTGGTGAACTGGTTGTTGGAAGAAATCATTAGGGCAGAGAACCGGTTGTTAAATTATTTGAATCCCACCACTGACTAAAGGCATTGGAGAATCCCGTGTAAGGTGAAGTGTTTCTGTCCTCTGCCCTGCCTAATAGCAGTGTTCCAATATTTGAGGGGCTGCCACAAAGAAGAGCGGGATCAACCCATTCTCCAAAGCATCTGAAGGCAAGACAAGAAACAATGGGTGTCACCAAGGAGAGAAGCAACCTAGGAGGTATTTCCTGACAGTTAGAACAATTAATCAGTGGAACTGCTTGGATGGAATCTAATCAAGGAGAGAAAGAACCCGGAATTAAGGAGAAACTTACTAACAGTGAGGACAATTAATCAGTGGAACAGCTTGCCTTCATAAAATCATGGGCACTCTACCACTGGAGGTTTTTAAGAAGAGACTAGACAGTCACTTATCTGAAATAGTATAGGTTCTCCTGCTTGAGGAGGGGCTGGACTAGAAGACCTCCAAGGTCCCTTCCAGCGCTATTCTATTCTATTCTATGCTATTCTATTCAGTTGATTAATTTTCCTTTAGAATCAGCTAAGCACAGCAGCCATGATTAATGTTGCTTTTTTCTTTTTTTGTACAATAAGATGTGTTTACTGGGTTCTTCAAAAAAAAAAAGAAACTTAACAAATCATTTGGTATCAGGATAGCAGAAGCAAATGCCATTGCTGTTATTGCTAGGCTAAAAATTAGAAAGTCAGCACGCTTGCAGTATCTAATTTACAGTAGAGTATCAAGATTACCATAGTTATGTTGTATTTCACCCTTAAAAAATGGGAAGGAAGGAACAGGTGCAGGCCAACTTTCCTCAAGATTTGATCTTCCAGACCTGCTAAATTTTACCAACATGATCAAACGCTACTATTCTGGGCGTTAAATTTAATCAACGCAGCATTCTCCGACGTTGGTAAAGCATGGCATGATCACGGAGCAGATAAATGTTACTTCTGTACAAATAAACCAATTCATATTGCTGCCCAAAAGGAGGCATTTATAAAGCTATAAAAAGGGACGCGGTGGCTCAGTGGCTAAGCTATACTGAGCTTGTCAATTGAAAGGTCGGCAGTTCAGTGGTTCGAATCCCTAGTGCTGCATAACGGGGTGAGCTCCCGTTCCTTGTCCCAGCTTCTGCCAACCTAGCAGTTCGAAAGCCCATAAAAAATGCAAGTAGAAAAATAGGGACCACCTTTGGTGGGAAGGTAACAGCGTTCCGTGCGCCTTTGGCGTTTAGTCATGCCGGCCACATAACCACGGAGACATCTTCGGACAGAGCTGGCTCTTCAGCTTTGAAACGGAGAAGAGTACTGCCCCCTAGAGTCAGGAACGACTAGCACATATGTGCGAGGGGAACCTTTACCTTTAAAACCTAGCTGGTCTGCTGCATTACACCAAATGTTGCTTATTTTTAAAAATCATCATTATCATCATTATTATTATATTTATGTTGCTCTGGGTTACTGCCAAACAGCCTTATAAAGTACATTAGGCTGAATCCAAAACCCAACACAACAGAAGAGATAATTCTAAGATTTTCATGGACCATCTGACTGATGATTTGATTGTGGACCACTTACCCTATAACACTTGAATTGAGTCCAAATCTAAAACTTCTGAGCATTAAATCATATATATGCTCACAACGAAGATTATACAATCTATTAAAGTTTGGCCAACTTCTTTAGAATTCAGGTACAATTGTGCAGCCTTCTGAGAGGCTGAGAGGCTAGATACCTCTTGCTCTCTCAAAATGTCATTGATTTCAGCATGGTCTGAGATTTCAGTATTTCTTTTTTATCCAAGAACTTTATTTTAACATTTTAGAGAATGTCTGCTCAGATTAATTCAAAATTCGAACCTAACTAATTCTACCGTTCTAGGTTTGGGGTGACATTCGTTTCCTTGGAGATACATGTCTTAAAACATTGCTTTCAGCTTTTTCTGCATTTCCTTTTCTGTGCACTAAAATAAGATGCAGGAGCAGGCACTCTTTAGGCAGGAAGAGGAAACCATAATTTTGTAAGTGTAGCCAACAGGTTTCTTCAAGTTCTAATTTGTCCGTTGCAATGGTTGCATTGGTTTAACTGATAACTTGAACAACTGGTGCCAGGATCTGGGCAAGGTGGAACACAACACATTATGAAAGTATAAACAGAAATTTAATTAACCCTTGGAACACAATGAGACAAAGTTAGGAGGTCTGTGGACGAGCAAGTCATGGAGACAATGGGGACAAAGGATGTCTTACGCAGGCATTCCCTGTGCAGCTTCTAACCAAAATTCTTCCCAAAGGAATCATGCGTGTTTTCAGGTTCCAGTTAAGATTCATGGAGTCATTTGACCCAGGGAGAGGGTGATTCACAACAATCTGCTTTTTCCACAATTTTTCCCATGTATCTACCTGCTTTGAAGATCTTTATGTATTTTCTAGATACAGTGAGATTTGGAGAGTTTGAAGCACAGGGAGTTTTGAAGCCAGAATGCATTTAGATGTTCTTTTTCAGACCTTTCTTAAAATGCGAAATGAACTCTTGAGTTGAGTGGCACACCCTCTTCCTCTTTGTGATTTGGATCTATCTGTCCTGCAGTCAGCGTCCGCCTAGATTTTTCGCTTTAATGGAGTGGCTTAAAGGGAACCCTAAAAGATATCCTTTCCATATACAATGGTACCTCGATACCAGAGATGGGTTTCAGCAGGTTCTGACCGGTTCTGGAGAACCGGTAGCGGAAATTTTGAGTAGTTCAGAGAAGCGGTAGTAAAAATTCTGACTGGCCCCGCCCACATCTATTCTCTGCCTCCCGAGTCCCAGCTGATCGGGAGGAAATGGGGATTTTGCAGTAACTTTCTCCTGGAGTAGGGAGGGAATGGAGATTTTACAGTATCCTTCCCTTGGAGTGGGGTGGGAATGGAGATTTTACAGTATCCTTCCCCTGCCATGCCCACCAAGCCACGCCCACAGAACCAGTAGTAAAAAAATTTGAAACCCACCACTGCACGATACTCCTACCTAATTGGTTCCGGGATGAGTACCAAAAACAATGAGTACCAAACAATTTTCCCCCCATAAGGAATAATGTCATGAGTCACAAGGCAGCCGACACTGACATGTGCTAGCTTGTGTATTGACTTCCAAACAAACGCTGAATATCAGGACAAAATTTTCTTGTCAAAATGCATTGAGTACCAAACGTGATGAGTTTCAAAGCAGTTGAGTACCAAGGTATCACTGTATCTCCTATTAAAATTTCTTTTCTGGGTTTTTTTTAATGCCTTTGCTTCTCCAATCATATTAGAATATTATAGGTATTGCTAGGAGGGGAGGAGGAACAGATGTTAACGATATTTCGGAATAAATGTTCCGTGTTCTTCTATTTTGCATACGTTGTTATTTATTTCGTTGTTATTTTTATTTTTTAAATTTTGCATGCCTCCCATCTCACTTTCCAAAGCTACTCTGAATGGTCTGAAGATCTTACCTCTCTACCCTGGTGGGATACATAGATGTCAAAATCATGTATATATACAGGACAAACACATATTCCAGCTCTGTGAAAGGGGACACGTGTCAGTGAATAAAATAATTGTTAAGTGTTCAGGTTTCTGCATGCCCTATTTGACCCAATATAAAACATCTTTCTCAATTTCTCTTTCAGCAAAACAGGACAGGTATTCTTACTAAGTCTACTGGCATAATGGTGTCTGAGAGCCCAGTCTTCTTTTTGTTGCCACTGATGTGGATGGTGATCCATCTTCTTCACATTTAATGAACCTGAAGCTTCACTTTTCAGGAGAACATGAAGGTCCATCAGTCCTACCCAAGTTTAAGAAAGGGAGCTCCTTTCCATTCCTAACAGCTTAATAGTCCAGCCGGCTTCCTGCTCTTGCTGCAATATTAGTCCAACATGTTGGACTATCCATGATTTCACTGCATCGGCCAACTAAACAGGGAAATGAAAAGAAAGCCAGGGAAATATCTGATGTCAATCCTCAAGTGCATGCATTTGTTTGCAATATGACTGTCACTGTTCAGAGGAAATCTGGCATAAGAGGAGTTATGAAATATCTCAGACGCCTCTTCTGCTCCTGAGAGAGATAATCCAGATCATACTTTCCTTACAATATCCTTTTGCAGAGCTGTCTAAAGATGGACATTAGCCACAGATGCCTGTAATCATGTCTCATCCATTATGGTGTCCATCCTACTGATGCTCTTTTATATTTGGTCTCCCAAGCAACGATGATGTCACCTCTGGAGAAACGATTATATCTTTTCCCATGAATCTGCCTTGTGAGAATCCTTCTCTTGTCTCAAAGAAAGAAGTAACTCCTCTACCCAGAAGGCTTCATCTTGATGAGCTTCATCACTTCAAGATAAGAATACCAGTTGTTGTACAGTAAAGCAACATCTAGCGTGGTGGTTCCACCAGATTATCCTTTTTTAACAGGACAGGAGAGGACAATTGTTCATCAGACTGGAAGTAACGAAACATACAGAATGTCTTTGATTGTAACTGCATCTGCCTATGTGTGAAATGTAATTAGGTTTTTTTGCATTTGCCCATTTACAGAAAACAGCCCAAAGTTAAAATAATAACACAAGATACAAGTTTGTTTTATAAATTGGTTGCTGTTACCTTCTGTAATATACGTGCAGGTTGATTTCAATAAAAGCTTTTTGGCTAGCTGGCAATTTTGTCTTTTTTAATTGTCTGGGCTATTTAAGAAAATCCTCCAAGGCAAGGTTGCTGGGTTAGCTTTACAGAAGAGCAAAATAATGGCGAATTCTTTGAAGAGAGTAGCGCAAAGACGGGGGAAACCCTGGATGATGGATTTCATTGCATATATATATCAGTCTGATCTCACCTTATAAAACTCAATTTCTAAATTCTTTGGGCAACTCATAGGGACATAAAAAGATTTGGCTGAGTAGAAAGAGACTACTATGTCCTATCACTTGGACCAGTGGTAGAATTAAAAAAAAAATTATTACTGGTTCTGTGGGCGTGGCTTGGTGGACATGGCTTGGCGGGCATGGCAGGGGAAGGACACTGCAAAATCTCCATTCCCACCCCACTCCTGGGGGAAGGATACTGCAAAATCCCCATTCCCACCCCACTCCAGGGGAAGGATACTGCAAAATCCCCATTCCCTCCCCACTCCTGGGGAAGGATACTGCAAAATCTCCATTCCCACCCTACTCCAGGGGAAGGATACTGCAAATCCCCATTCCCTCCCCACTCCTGGGGAAGGATACTGCAAAATCTCCATTCCCACCCTACTCCAGGGGAAGGATACTGCAAAATCCCCATTCCCACCCTACTCCAGGGGAAGGATACTGCAAATCCCCATTCCCTCCCCACTCACTCCTGGGGGAAGGATATTGCAAAATTTCCATTCCCACCCCACTCTGGGGCCAGTCAGAGGTGGTATTTGCTAGTTCTCCAAACTACTCAAAATTTCTGCTACTGGTTCTCCAGAACCTGTCAGAACCTGCTGGATTTCACGCCTGACTTGGACTCTATAGTCCCCTATAGTATTTACCTTATTTAAGCAGCTGTGTCTCCATTGGCTCACATTAAGCCTGTGGTTTACTTTTTCATCTTTGGCAAGTTTAAAATGTGTGGACTCACAGCAAAGCAAAACTGGCTGGGGAATTCTGGGATTTGAAGTCCACACATCTTGCTAAGGTTGAGAAACACTGGTTAAACACCAAGATCTTTTTCATGTATGAACTAGATCTCTCTTCCCCTTCCTATGTTTTTTCACCCCTTCTTCTTCTTGTGCCATATCTGTCATGGAACGTTGGCGATCATGCTGGTGATTTTTCAACCCAGAAGCAGAATTTCATATATTTTTTCCTGCTAAATTTTATCTTGTTGTTTTTATTGGCCATTCTGGGTCTTTCTGAATATTCTCTTTCTCTTCCAAAGTGTTGCTCCTTACTCTTCATTTTACAACATCAGCAAGTCTGATAACCATTTCCTCAACTCCTTCATCCAGGCCGTTAATAAAAATGTGCCCATTGTGTCATTTCATTCAATACTGCTCTTCAAGCTGATGTGGAGTTATTTATTAAGTATGCATAAAACCAGTATACGTAAAAAGTAAGTATACATAAATGAATCCATTGGGATGGCGGTCATCCTTGCAAGCATTAATACAATTAATACAATTGAGCGAGTCCAGAGGTATTTCACGAGAAGAGTCCTCCACTCCTCTGCTCACAACAGAATCCCTTATGCCATCAGGCTTGAAATTTTGGGATTAGACAGTTTAGAACTATGCCGCCTTCGGTCTGACCTAAGTGTAGTAAACAAAATTATCTGCTACAACATCCTACATGTCAATGGCTACTTCAGCTTCAACCTAAACAACACATAAGCACACAACAGATACAAACTCAAGGTAAACTGCTCCAAACTCAATTGCAGAAAATAGGACTTCAGTAACAGAGTGGTCAATGCCTGGAATGCACTACCTGACTCTGTGGTTTCTTCCCCAAACCCCCATAACTTTAGCCTCAGACTGTCTACTGTTGACCTCACCCAGTGGGTTTCAAATCCCATCGCTATTAGTTTGCTTGTGGGCGCTCGTGCGTGTGTGCAACTCTTCTGCGCATGCACAGAGACATCTGGGCGGGTGGGCGGAGCCTCCCGCTGCCGCCATTACTGGTTGTCCTGATCCGAGGCGAACCAGCAACACACCACTGAACTCACCCCATTCCTAAGAGGTCTGAAAGGGGCGTGCATAAGTGCACCTACTTGCCTAACCATCCCTGTCCTAATGTCCCATTTATTCGTATCCTTATCCTGTATTCATAATCATATTTATACTTATATCTGTTATCTTATATGTGTTTGACAAATAAATAAAATAAATAAATAAAAAGGCAGAGTGTCCTATAGTGTGCAAGCCCTTTTAGCAATTCTTTGCAAAGGAAAGGAGCCTGGATAGCTCTGCCGACTAAAAGCACTGTAATTTAACACCAGCTGTCTGCAATTAAAGTAAATTCGAATCTCGCCAGGCTCAAGGTTGACTCAGCCTTCCATCCTTTCTAAGGTAGGTAAATTGAGGACCCAGTTTGTGGGGGCAATAAGCTGACTTTGTATAAAATATACAAAAGGATGAAGGCTATTGCTTAGCGCATTGTAAGCCGCCCTGAGTCTCTGGAGAAGGGCGGCATATAAATCAAATTAAAAAAAAAAAAAAAGGCCCTGCCTGCTTTTCAGCTCCAGGCAGAAGGATTTACAGGGTCTCCTTCCCCCATTTTGTTTTTATTTCTATTTGTAGATCCAAGCAATTCCTGAGTCTCTATTTCAATGGTGTTCAAGCTCTTCTTTTTTTAGCAATTCTTTCATGCAAAATTGCTGCTTGCCTTTTCAGGACACATGTTTATATTTATTTGTATTTGTAGTATTAGCAGTATTTTTTGTATTTGTATTTGTCAGGCATTTATCTGGAATAGCATAGGGTCCCCTGCCTGAGCGGGGGGTTTGACGAGAAGACCTCCAAGGGCCCTTCCAGCTCTACGTTCTATTAGAACTCAAAGAGGGGGTCAATATTTCTTCTCCTCCAGTCTTCCAAGACTTCACCAATTTCTGGAGACAGCCTTGTATCCTAATATTTAATTTGTATATATGTCTTTGGACTCACTGTCCAAAAAAAAAAGACTCACTGGAGAAGAGCCTAATGCTGGGAACGATTGAGGGCAAGAGAAGAAGGGGACGACAGAGAACGAGGTAGCTGGATGGAGTCACTGAAGCAGTCGGCATGAGCTTAAATGGACTCCAGGGGATGGTAGAGGACAGGAAGGCCTGGAGGAATGTTGTCCATGGGGTCGCGATGGGTCGGACACGACTTCGCAACAACGAATGTCCTCGGAGGCACCCTGATTAGCTATTTTACATTTTCAGGAGACTGGCGTATCCCACTAACAATAAAAACACAATCCAGAAATTAATGTTATTTCAGATTTTAGCCCGAAACATGTCACTATTGTTAACACAAATTTGCTTCGCCTTTTTTTTTCCCACCTAATTTATTGACTGTGTTCCTACTTAAGTAGGCAAAAAAAAAAAACACAATGCTATTGTGAGGTGTGGGGTTTTTTGCAAACGTTCTGCAGCTTCTGAGGGTGTCAAGATGAATTAGAACACCTGCTCATTTCACAGAGCCTCCTCACTCCTAGTGACAGCCGCAAAGCCTACATCGCTGGTAATCTTACACCCACCGGAGCTGAATAATGCACCGTTCAGGAAGTGGGTAATTTTTCTATCTTCAGATTTTATCACCACCGATTCATGGAGACAGCACTGAGAGGGGAAGGGAGTGCATTCAACCCGCTTGTTTTGTGACTGTGTGTGTACATGGGTCTCTGGTGCTGATTTCTTAGGTTGGAGACAAAATTCCTACCGTTGGAATTTTATGTTCAGCTGCAAAGTAAAATGGGAAAGATTGAAGAAATTTAAGAAAAGAGGCAGATACCCTAAGCCAGTGTTTCTCAACCTTGGTAGCTTGAAGATGGGTGGACTTCAAATCCCAGAATCCCCCAGCCAGCAGCGCTGGCTGGGGGATTCTGGGAGTTGAAGTCCACCCATCTTCAAGCTACCAAAGTTGAGAAACACCGCCCTAAACACTAGCATAATACACTGGAGGTTTCTCTTTGGCACTTGTTTTTGTTTTAACGTTCAAAACAGGATGTCTGTGTGTGTCCCTCGCCCACTCTACTGTGATACATCATGCTCCGTTGCCTACAAAACATGTGAACTGATGTTTCAGATAAAGATAGGAAGCCATTTCCTGTTCTCTACCACAGACTGCTTAACTCAGTCCTTACCTGTTCACTGCCTTCATAGACACAGTGGGAGAGGAAATGCCACCTGTCAGTTACTTTGATTATCTCCCACCCCACCCCGGTGAACACACACGCACACGGAGTATTAAGCAGCCTCCTTAAGCCCTGGAGGAAAACCTCACAAACTATATAGTCAGGATAGGTCCATCCATAGAGTCATTTCTCATTTTGCACCCAGCCACAATATCAACATGCGCTGACAACATGATATTGCTTCCTGTTGAAAGAAATATCCATCTGGTTCAGTTCCAAGCCAGGAGAAAGGCACAGGAGACAAAATGGAGGCTGATTGGAAAGAGGGTTTGAATGGTGAAGCAGAACCACCAAGCACATGGTTCTGGGTAGCTGACCACATGGAGTTGAGAAAGAACTTGAACTTGAACTTCCTGTTCCTGTGCAAGAACATGTATTCTATTAGGTGTTGTAGGGGTCATAGCTAGGTTGTCCCAGGTTTGGTTGAAGTCTGCTGGGTGATACAATGTCCTTGGTGATTGTGCCATGTGGTGAGCTCTGCTGCTAGATGGGTTAATCCTATTATGTCCTGGAGGGTCATGTCTTAATCCCATCACCCTGGAGCTGGAGGTCTTTTGTCTTGTAGATAGGCTGGCCCAGTCTTTCTTAATGGGCCCCAAATATCTGCTGGGGGCAAGGAGCTGCTCTTTGCCTTGAAAACATGTTTATTATTTTATCATCCAGGGAAATATCATAGTCTGCCTTTTTAATATTTTTCAAAATATTTCATTCTTCTAGGAGTGGGGTAGGTGCTAACTTTCTACACTCCTTCTACTTCATAGCCTAGGTCAGGGATGAGCAAATGTGGCTCTTTTACAACCTGTGGACTTCAACTCCCAGAGTTGAAGTCCACAGGTTGTAAAAGAGCCACATTTTCCCACCCCTGGCCTAGGAGAAAGCCTTAGGGACCCTTAGCTGCATCCTCACACAATAAAATTTGTCTCCTTGTTCCGGTACCATTCAAAATCAATGTCAACATGTTAGACTTTGTCATTCATTAGTTAATGGAGAAATTATGAATATTCAGGGCCTAAAGGGGAGCAGGAATCAGGGACATCCCCTCTACAGCAATGTTTTTGAAGCTTAGCAACTTTAAGATGTGTAGACTTCGACTCCCAGAATTCCCTAGCCCAGTGGTTCTCTCGGCCTTTTCTTCACCATGGACTCCCCATCCCCCCAAAATACCTTTTGTGGCCAAGGACCATGGCTATGGATCTCCAAGACCTAATTCAATATTTAAATCATAACATTTCAAGCCTTCGTGGACCCCCTGTGATGACATCATGGGGCCCCCAGGGATCCACGAACCACAGATTGAGACCACAGATTGATAGCCAATATGCTGGCTGGGGAATTCTGGGAGTTGAAGTCCATACTTCTTAAAAGTTGCTGAGATTGCAAAAGACTGCTCTGCAGGATGCTTCTACAGGAATAGAATTTCTCTACAGCAACATTCCCGAACTGCATTGAGTTCTGTGGGCTCAAGAACAGATGCAAAGGCTTCCATATTCCATCTGTTCAACTGTCTGATCCCTTATGTACTCCATAGGGCCTGTCATAACCTACTCCACATCAAGGACAACCTTGTCCTTCCACATTTGATGCACTTTCTTCCCAGGATCCGGCTGGGATACTGGCCAGAAGTAAACAAGAAAAAGAAAGAGGACATTACACAGCCAATGTGGCTTGCCATGAAATGTCTTCTCCACAGCCATTAAAATGAAGATACTCTTTTGTTTTGGGACCTCAAGCCATGAATGCAATGGGAGATTCTCCTTTTCCTCTGAATGAAGCCCCTGAAAAGTTATTCCAAAGAATTTGGTGGGAATTTGACGGATTTATGAGTCATTTTCAAGACATGCAAATCTAATTAGATGCATTTTTTTCTCATTATTCCTCCACATAGCATTTATGGACACCAATAAGCCAAGTATTCCTCTATGACAGGCATCTCCAACCTTGGCAACTTTAAGACTTGTGGACTTCAACTTCCAGAATTCCTCAGCCAGCAAAGTTGAGGAGCTTTGCTGGCTGAGAAGAGGGAGTCAAGCTATTCTCCAAAGCACCTGAAGGTAGGACAAGAAGTAACGGGTGGAAGCTAATCAAGGAGAGAAGTAACCTAGAACTAAGGAGAAATTTTCTGACAGTTAAAACAATTAATCAGTGGAACAACTTGCCTCCAGAAGTTGTGGATGCTCCAATACTGGAAGTTTTTAAGAAGATGTTGGATAACCATTTATCCAAAGTGTGTAGGGTTTCCTGCCTAAGCAGGGAGTTGGACTAGAAGACCTCCAAGGTCCCTTCCAACTCTGTTATTCTATTCTGTTCTGTTCTGTTCTGTTCTGTTCTGTTCTGTTCTATATTTGTATCTAGTTTCTCACACATTCCTGTGAGGAGCTACTATCTGTTATGGCTCTGCTGCTGAATGGGGCTTTGTGCAATATCCTATGAAAAATTCACCTCCTTAATAGAAGACATGAGAATGGATTTGCCAGCAAAACTGCAACATACAATTCAAAGCAAACATTGCCCTCCAAATGGCTGAAACTATGATGAGACCCAATTATTTCTGTAACTCACTGTAACCTTCCACCAAGGCTTTGAAAAATCAAAGAGTCTGTTTAATGATAGACAGAAATATAGATGATCTACAGCAGCTCCATACAAAACAAACCTTTTATTCACCTTTGGATAATGTTTGGGCCCCCAGCTAATTATCAGTAACTTTTTCTTTGTGGACATGTTTTGTATATTTTATGTCCTTACAGGTAATTTGTCCTCAGATTTTAATATTATTGATCCGCTGCGGGAAGATTTCAGATACGCAGTGCATGCAATAAAGTGAAAAATATATTTCTGAGCAAGACGAATTCTGCAAGAAAGAGTAGGGGGGAAAAAATTCTAAATGGAAAAGCACTGTAGAAAGATTTTAATCTTGCTATAGGAGATGTTTGTTAGCCTTTATTTCTGCCAAGAGAGATGCTATAAAGTGCCTAACCTTTTTCATAACCCTGTATATAGTATTTCCATGCTCATCATATGCCTGGAGCCTATTTCAGTGGGAAATAAAAGAATCATACAAATCCACCAGAGAGAGATAAGTTTATAAAAGCATCTTATGTTACATAGATACATAAATAGAATTTTTAAAGGTAGGAAGGCCTCTTTCCCTTGGGAAAAAAAAGAGTAAAAGGCACAAGCATGATTGTGCATGCCTATATATGTATATGTATGTATAGGTTTTTATGTTAATTGAATTTCTCTTTAAATATCCAATCCAGCTGGGATGCCTCTTCCTGCTTGAGTCCCAGCCCTGTCAACGGTGAATAACTCACCTCTTCGAATTGTGCAATAATCTGTACTTTGGAAAGCATCACTCTGGGCAGCTAAAAAAAAAAAAAAGAGTATAGAAGGAAGAAAATGTCCAGTGCAAACCGACTGAGAAAGTCAGTCTCAGATCTGTGTCATTAAACAATTGTGCTTTTTTTTCCAGACTGTGAGCTTTAGAAAAGGACAGGTGGCTTAGCTTGACCAAAAAACACGGTTAATCTTTTCCAACCCAAACATGACTTGCAAGACGAGCTCTTGTTTTTGCTCCCGATCCCCTTCCTGCCTTCTTCACATCACTTGAACATCCCAAATCTGCGTGGGTCTCTCTTCAGAGGAATCCCAGAGGACAGCGTGATCCTGGTCGTAGGTTCTGCCTCCTGCAAGAAAGGCGGAAAGGAGTGAGTGTGCGTGGGAAAGAAGCAACGGGAAGTTGTACGTAAACAACAAGGCGCAATGTGGGAGATCAAATTCTTCCGGTATCAGTTTCAATTTTTTCCAATCTAGGTAGTCCTCCACTTACAAACAAAATTGAGCCCAACATTTCTGTTGCTAAGCGAGTCATTTGTTAAGCTTTTCGAGAAGAGATTGGACTGCCATTTGTCAGAAATGGTGTGGGGTCTCCTGCTTGGGTGAGTGTGGGGGGGGGTTGGACTAGATGACCAATAAGGTCCCTTCCAACTCTGTTAATCTGTGAAGTGAGTTTTGACCCTGTTTTACGATCTTCCTTGCCACACTTGTTAAGGGAATCACTGCAGATGTTAAGTTAATAACCCGGTTGCTAAGTGAATCTGGCTTCCCCATTGATTTTATTTGCCAGAAGGTCGCAAAAGGGAATCCCACGACCACCGGGACATTGGAACTGTCATAAATACGAACCAGTTGCCAAGCGTCCGAATTTTGATCACATGACCACGGGGATGGTGCAATGGCTGTAAGAGTGAAAAATGGTCCTAACTCCCCCCCCCCCACTTTTTTCCCCCAGTGATGTTGTAACTTCGAATGATCACGAAACAAACTTTTGTAAGTCAAGAACTCCCTGTATTTTTCTTTAGGTTGCTTGCTCTACCCAACTTGAACTCTGCCACAGGACCTGCTGCAGTGACGGGCACTGTATGGCCCAATTGTGTTAGGATTTGGCGGGGAGGGGGTCACTATTCTCCTCACCTCCCAAGAGATACAACAGATCCCTAGATTCCCTAGGATTGTTGGATTGTGGTGTCTGACTTTGCTGAATCCCACGCTCACATTAATGCAAGAGAAGGAGGTGTCCTGATCTAGGCTTCCCCAGCAGCACAAATCCAAGTCCTCGTCCCGATAAATGCCTTTTATTTAATTTACAGTGAATTCCTCTCCAGCAAAGTCTTTCCTCTCCCACAGTCTTTCAAGATAGTTCACAACCACCGACCTCTATAAGGCTTGGAGAGTGGCCAGGCCGAGATCTTTCAGACCAGTGGTGGGTTGCTATTGGTTCACCCCGGTTCAGGCAAACCGGTGGCGGCGGTGGCAGGAGGCTCCGCCCACCTGTTTGGAGGCTTCTGCGCATGCGCAGAAGTGTTGTGCATGGGCGCAAGCGCACGCGTGCCCATGAGTGAACCGGTAGCAATGGGTTTTGAAACCCGCCCCTGTTTCAGACACTGCAATATTTGGCAATAATGCAGAAATGAACTACCGTATTTTTCGGAGCATAAGACACACCTTTTTCCCCCCAAAAAGAGGGTGAAAATCTGGGTGCATCTTATACTCCGAATGTAGCCCTGCCCGGCTTCTCAAACGGAGGTTTCAGAAGCTGAAAAAAGCATCAGAAACGAAGCTTCAGAAAAGAAGCCCCCAAACTCAGAGGCTTTTTTTCTGAAGCTCTGTTTCGGAGGCTTTCAGAGACAGATTTTTTTTTTTTTTTCTGAAACAGGGTTTCTGTTAGGTTCAGCTTGTAGCTTACTCCTAACTTGTTGGTCAGGCAATATATCTGTTTCTTTAAGAAACAACTGAGCCACGTAATCAGGGTTTGCTGAACCCTGTAATTAGGCCACAGTGAATAAATAAGCAGCGCAGAGAAGCGTTCTTGTTCTTGATTGATCCTGTTCCTGTTGCTTCCTGCGTCTTTCTGCTGATTGGTGTTAGACTAAATTGTTATATAGTACTGTATACCAAGAATTACTAAAGTCTGTTTGCTTTGGTAAGGGAAGATACTTACTGGACTGATATTACTGTTTATGACCTTGGACTGTTTTACCTACACCGAGACTGCTTATTATCTTGTATATAAAGTATTTTTCTCACACGAGCTGCATGTTTATCTCCTTCCCTGTGTGTTTCTGCTCTGCTTGTTGCACAAGCAACAAATACTTTTTACACACACCCTAACATTGGTTATGGGCCCAGAACGTCCCAGGGCTCTTTAATTTGTTTCAGAGGCAGAAAAAAAAGCAAAAAAAAAAAAGAAAGAAAGAAAAAGAAAAAAGCAAGGCACAGAGCTCCCAACCAGGGAACTTGTTGCTAAAATTCACCTCTGGGAACAGCTGATTGGGGGTATTCTGGGAGGCCGATCCACCTGCCAATCAGCTATTTTCTTATTTTCCAAAAACTAAGGTGCGTCTTATACTCCAAAAAATACAGTAATTGTCTCCTGCAAACACCCCTCCCCTTTTGCTCCTCTTCTATTCTCTATGGGAGGGGCCCTTCATCGTCTACCTGTGGCCTTACTCTCAAGTCGACCCTTGTTCCTCAGCTGTTCCCTTCGTCTGGCAACTCTGTGCATGCGCACCCTGGGAACAGGCTCCAGCTGTTCGTCTGCCTCACTGATGTCTGACTCCGAAGGCAGCTGATACCTGTCCTACGGCCCTGGCCCCTTCTCTGCCTCTGACGCAGAGCCTTCATCAGAGCCTTCCCCAGACTCCAGGACTGGCCCATGTTCCTCCCCAACCTCCCCACTGTCTGAATCCGGCGGGCCACAACAGGAGGAAAGCAGAAAGGCACAGAGAGCAATCCCATTAACAGAATTAAGACATTCGATTTTAATGTTCATTAAAATGAACATTAATTTTAAATTAAGTTCAATGTATTTTGGGCCCTGGCTCTGCTGTTTTTTCCAATGTGGCTGCTGGCACATTGCTCAAAGGGCAGCAGCTACCAGCTGAGAGGGAGTTGCTGAACTGCTATCAGGAGGGTTTGCTGTGGGAAAATGCCAGTAAGGCATTTGAGAGCAAATTAAAGGCCCATATTAAGTTAATATTACACATTATTTATATATGACTACATCACTAGGAGATAATGCAGTTCATGTGATATATTACTTCAGTTAGCTATATTACATATTATACTGTATGTGAAATATTACTATGAAAACACAGATAAGCGTTTTAAATGCATGAGAACAATTACAGCATATTATATAACATATTTATATGCATTAACTATATATGCATTTTAAGTACAAGAACTATATTATTATAAAGTATTCCATTTCACATACCGTGAAATTCCATGCATTTTAAAGACTCTTACAATATGAAATGTTATATTGCTGTATTAGCTATTTGTGTAACTATATATGTTATCATGAGATAATGTCATAAATAGTTTAAAATAGTTACATAATATGAAGTACTATATAATATATTACATATTTCACCATAATGCATATAAGCAATTTAAACAGTATCAACTGTTAAATATTGCTGTAATATATAATATATTATACATAACTATAAATTACAATGAAATAAATGCCTATAATACACACAATATCAAGCACTACTGTATATTGCTGTAATATATATATTAGGACTGTATTTAAATATTACTATGGAATAATACGAATGGGCATTTTAACCATATGCAATACCAAGTCTTATATTACTCTATTACAATAACTGCATATTTATATATTACTATATTAATAAGAGATAGCGCGTATGTAGGAGGCATTTTAAACATGCATTTACCATTACGTAATACAATAAATAGAAATTATTTTTAGGTCCTGGGAATGGAGGAAATTCTAATGAATGCAGGCTGATTGGGCTATGCTTTGATATCTCCTGCCAGAATAAACCATATGCTACTAAAATTCTAATTCCTATAACCTTTAACTGGGCAAAATGGTGCACCATAGGACAAAACCTTTTGAACCCAAGTACCTCAAATGGGCTAACTTACAGAATGTGTCCAAAATCTAGGACCCTGGAGCTGAAATTTGGCAAATTTTATAAAACATTTTATGACATAAACGTTATCATAAAGCAGTCTACTCTATGACAGGGGTCTCCAACCAGGGCATTATTCACTTACCATTGCTACCGGTTTGCAAATGTGAGTGCATGTGCAGAGCGTCAAAAACAGGACATGATGATGTCCGGGCAGGTGGGCGGAGCCTCCCACTGCTGCCACTACTGATTTGCCCGAACCGGATAGAACTGGCTGAATGCCACCTTTGTCTCCAACCTTGGCAACTTTAAGACTTGTGGCTGAGGAATTCTGGGAGTTGAAGTCCACAAGTCTTAAAGTTGCCAAGGTTGGAGACCCCTGCTCTATGACATAATACAAAATGTCATTAGACGTTTCCTGTGCTGACGTTTGACCGTGCTATGGAGTTCAACATGGGCTATTTTCAAGGCAGCTACATCTCTGAATGTATCCCAATTTTTCCAGGGAAGGTAAATATATTAAAAGCTCTGTCATTGTTGAAGAGATTGAGGAATCTGGTAAGCAAATGTCTTTTTGAAACAATGGCTCCATGTAGCACAGGTTGTCTAGTCTCTCCTAAATCTTGTCTTCTGAAACTGTTCTTTGGAGCTAAGTCAATATGATCACTCCCCCATCCTCTTACCTTTTACATCTAGAACTTTATCTTCGAACATCTGGCTGCATATTCTCCCAGACGAATCAATTCTCCACGTCTGCCGAGGCATTCGACTCTCAGACCATAACACCACTTTGGTGCCCTTTGCAGCTGCTCCAATCACCTGGAGACTCATATTGGGTGCCACCTGAAAACCAAGAACAGGTTAAGCATTTTTACCAATTCTGGTAAAAAGCACCATTATTAGTATTTTTTTATCTTCATCATCAGGTAGCGTTAAATTATGAGACCTTTCCTCAACCTGATCTGGTCCAGATACATTGGAGGTATAATCGCCAGGTATAAGAGCCGTTGGATTGGTTGGCTGAGACTAAAGGGATTATACTCCAACATACATGGAAGTTATTGGCTTGTGCAAGAGTTTAATGGTGGAGGACCTCAGTCCAGTGGTGGGATTCAAATAATTTAACAACCTGTTCTCTACCCTAATGACCGGCTGGGTAGGCGTGACCATGGTGGGCGTGGCCAGGGAGTATGACAGGCAGCACTCAACCTACTGTACCCCCCTGGGAGCAAAAATGGACCGCCCCCGTGCCCCGTTTTGGGCCTAGTGGCCTCCCTGCAGCTTCCTGGGAGCAAAAATGGCCCTCAGGGGGCCTGCACTGCACCCTCCCGCATCCCATTTTGGGCCTAGTTGGCCTCCCTGCACCTACCTGGGAGCCAAAATGAGTGGGGACTCCTGGAAGGGACAGGGCAGGGAGAGGCGGGGCCAGCCAGCAAATTAACAACCAGTTCACTCGAACTGGCCCGAACCGGCTGAATTCCACCACTGCCTCAGTCAGAAGACTTTCAACTCAGGGATGATACACCTCTGTCAATGGTTGCTAATCATGATGGCCACTTATTAACTCCAGGATAAGAAGCAACTGAATTTGGGAGTGGGGGGACAGAAATATCTGGTTAACCATTCCAGGAAATGGTTGGATTTAGGACACTTTTGGCCTGATCCAAAACTTATCTTCTGGCATTTTTATGGATGAATGGACAATCTTGCCTATCTTTGGAGGTAACAATATGATCTCTAAGTGATGGCCCAAGTGCCAGTACAAATTTGTTTAAAAAGTATAAAGAATTTGCATTAGTACAGGATCACATATTGATTATTTAGAAAAAAACAGAATTTAAGCTTGGAGAAACTGATGTAGCCAATAGAGATGGTCAAGTTGAATTGTTTTATTCACTCCAGGGGTAGGGGACGATTTGAGCAAGTGGGATGGAAATCTAATGAGGAGATCAAATAGAATTCTGAACTGGTATACTCCATTCTGTAACTTCATGTTGCAAGTCCCACATCTAGGATTTGCTTGTTTCTGAAGCCAAGAAATTAAAAGACAATTGCTCCTGGGGAGGAAAGCTATGGCAAATCTAGGCAGCTTACTAAAAAGCAGAGACATCACCCTGCCAACAAAAGTGCACGTAGTCAAGGCTATGGTTTTCCCAGTTGCAATGTAGGGCTGTGAAAGTTGGACCATAAGAAAGGCTGAGAGCTAAAGAATTGAGGCCTTTGAAGTCTGGTGCTGGAGAAGATTCCTGCGAGTCCCTTGGACTGCAAGGTGATCCAACTGGTCAGTCCTAGAGGAGATCAATCCCGACTGCTCTTTAGAAGGCCAGATCCTGAAGATGAAACTCAAATACTTTAGCCACCTAATGAGAAGGAAGGACTCACTGGAAAAGAGCCTAATGCTGGGAAAGATTGAGGGCAAAGGAAGGATGAGACGGCAGAGAACGAGGTGGCTGGATGGAATCACTGAAGCAGTAGGCCGGAGCTTAAATGGATTCCAGAGGATGGTAGAGGACAGGAAGGCCTGGAGGAACGTTGTCCATGGGGTCGCGATGGGTTGGACACGACTTCGCAACTAACAACAAGAACAACACTATTTACCCTACTGGGGAACAAGTTCCCAGGACCTGGTATAAATGTTTGGATATGTATAGAACCAGATTGATACATTCTTGACTGCCTCAATCTCTATCTCTATCCAGGTGGATGAAGGTCCTTACTTGGTTCTTCATAAGTCCCTCTTCATAGTACCAGATGCAGCTGTTCTGATCATTGATCTCCGAAACCAGAACTCGCCCAGCTTTCATGTCTTCAACATCATCGGGCACCGACAGGAAGGACTTCAACTCTTGATTTTTTAGTCGGAAATAGACCCTTCTCTGCAAAAAGGGGAGGAGAGATGAAGGTAAACATGGCACACTGTGAATTAGTTTGAATTGTCTGTGTTTGTAAACAAGTCCTGTACTGTGGAATAACATCTCTACAGTATCGGTAACCAAGATTGGGAATGCTTACTTAGATGTTACGGTTACAGGAACACAGAGCAACAAAAACAAAGGCAGAAAATTCTGGTTGCAAAGAACTATATCGGTCATAGAATTGAAAGATACCCCAAAAGTCATCTAGCCTATCTCTTGGCTCCAAGAAGAAATGCACCGTATAGAGCAATGTTTCCCAACGGTAGCCATTTTAAGATGTCTGGACTTCAATTCCCAGAATACCCCAGCAATGCTGGCTGGGGTATTCTGGGAACTGAAGTCCAGACATCTTAAAATGGCTACCGTTGGGAAACATTGGTATAGAGAGAAAACCATCCTTCTTCCTTTTCAGGAGAAGAGAGACCACTGTTTTACAAACATTTCGTTTCCAAAAGAGCTTGCACTATTGAGATGTTGCTCCTAATGCAGACTTGCGATCCTTTCTTAGATGTAGAACCAATATGTATTTATTTCTTACTTATAACATACATAGAAATCTCCTATCTGTTTGCTTTATTTCCTTCTAGCATCCCTCACCCTGCCCAAGTGCCAAAGAGTTTATTCTGGTTGGGTCACATTATTCATTCAGTTCCTTCTATGTTTACCCATCCACCCCAGATGATCAGAAAACTGCGAGACTCACCTGCTTGATGGGATAAAGGGAGCCAATATGTTGAACCCCACTGTATGTCAGCCAGTTGGTGATCTCTGTGCATTCCAAAACCCACTGACGGCCTCGGAAGTCACTGTGTTCGCACAGCACCCAGCTGCGAATTGGAATCCGCATGAAATCAACCATAGGAGGAAAAGCATTAACAAAAAGCCCATTGAACAGGATCAGTTGTCAAATATTCTTTGTCCAAAAGAAGCCCAAGATACGTTAATTGTACCAAGAGAAGTGAATATTTGTAGCTCAGGGTTGAACTGTGAGGTCCTTGGTGCTCTCTGAGCTTGGTTGTTTTCTTGTAGATGTTTTATTACCCAAGTAAGTAACAGTAATTACTGTTCTGACCCAGCCTTAGCAGAACCCATAAACAGACTCCTTGTCCCGAAAAAAACCCTCTTTATTTAACTACTGTGAATTCATGGCATTCACACACAGAAAAGACCAGGCAATAATCCTTCCAAGGGTCAATTGCAATAACAGACCTTATCAGTCCTTGGATAATTGCTAGGCAGAGAGCTTCTAGTTGCAAAGCTGTAAATTAATTCCTGGCAAGAAGTCTCTGAGGAACGAACCACAATAAGGAAAGAAATACGAATTGTTGTCTCCTGCAACCACTAATCCCCTTCTGCTTCCATTTATTCCCCAGCCAGGGAGGGGCCATTCAGCGTCCATGTGTGCCTTTCTTCCCGATTCGGCCCCTGTTCCTCAGTTGTTCTCCTCTCCTAACAGCTCTGCATGTACACGCATCTGGAACTGGCCCCAGCTGTTCTTCTTCCCCACTTATCTCCGACTCTGAAGGCAGCTAGGAAATGTCGGACGGCCCTGGCTCTATCTCTGCTTCCGATGCAGAGCATCCATCAGAGCCTTCCCCAGACTCCAGGATTGGCCCAAGTTCCTCCCCAACCTCCTCATTGTCCAAATCTGCCACCAGCTCCGCTGGCAGCTGGTGGGCCACAACAATTACTACCCGACTTTTCATTTCCCAACTATGGAGATAATGGTGATTACTACACAACGCAACACTGATGATGTTACCTAATTAGGTAATGAAACATCTGCAAGAAAACAAACGAGCTCAGAGAGCACCAACGACCCCCTACATTTATTCCTTACACAATTGGTCTCAAGGAGAAATATGTATTGCCTTGAAAAATAATAATATTATAGCAACTGCCCTCAATTAGGGCTCACTTTCAAACCCGCCCATCCTTCAGTCAGTGAGAGCCAGTTTGATGTACTGGTTAAGGCACCAACTAGTCTAGTGCCGCTTTAGGCATAAATCCAGTTGGGTGACTTTAAACCAGTCACTCTCTCTCAGCCCTAGGAAGGAGGCAATGGCAAGCCACTTCCAAAAAAACTTTGCAAAAAAAACCCTGCAGGAACCATTCCAAGCAGTTGCCAAGAGTCAATGCTGACTTGAAGGCACAAACCCAGAATCCTTCAGTGGCACACGTGGACAATCACAGGTTGGGAAAAGTTTAGGACCAAACCCAGAACAACCAAATAAGAACAAATGCAAAATATGTACCTAAAGACATATATTAGAAGGATATGCATATAAAAAGCATTATGCGCAATGGTGGAAAAAGGAAACACCCCACCCCCCGGAAGAAGAAATAATAAAGAAAAATTTGACATGTTGCAGAAATGGACAGACTGACACTAGAACATAAAGACAAGGACGAGACAGAATACTATAAAATTTGGAACAAAGTGTATCAATGGTTGGAAAGGAGAAAAGGAGTTGGAACAAAAAAGATTTAGGGTTTGTAGAACTGACGACAATATTTAGACAAATATGTAAATGAGGACAAGAGATATGTTTATAAGAACAAAGTAGCAATGTATGTTAAGTAGTAATTATATTTGTTGTTATGTTAAAAATATGTATGGATATGACAAGACCAGGATGGTCACACTGTGTCCAATGTTTTTAATGTTTACTTAATGAAAAACTTTTTTAAAAAAAGCATTGCTCAGTGATGGGAATGGCTGATACACATACACAAGGAGGAAACAGTTTGAATAAGAATGTATATACACTATTGAAAATGGATTCAAAAGTTCAGATAAACGTTTTGAGCCAACTTCATAAGAAGCTGGGCTGAACTTGTGGTCTGGAAGGAGACAAACTCAATGCAAAGTGAAATGAGCCAATGGTCCATCCCCTCGTTTTTTCTTTACTTACATTCCACCTTTTACTCGGACAGAGAGCACGTGATTATTGAACCCTTCGGCTTTCAGGCTGCGTACTTCACTATTCAACTCAATCTCTTTCCCTTCGAAACATTCCAATCCATGCAGAAAGATGGAGGGCTCAGAGAAGAACTGTAAAAAAAAAAACGGGAAGAGCAAAAAACAAGATGAAAACAAGGTTGGGGGTTATTTGATCAAACAATAAAATGCGAGCAGCCCCTCAAAGTTTGCTTGGAAAGCTCTTCGGTGAAAAATTGGCATGCCATTCTGAATTCAGAAAAGAATTCAAATTCTGTGAGTGGTTGCTACTCCAGTTTAAAGAATTTCAAGAGAATGAGATTGATTTTGGAAAAGATGTCCATGCGGATGATCCTAACAGGTATAAATTATTCCAAGTGGTATAGACTTCCTTTTGCTGAGTTGACATCGAGATCTCTGCTTGGAAAAATGGGGAAAAGCTGAGTGATAATGGACAGTATAGAACAGCTTTCCCACGAGATGTTCTTCAGAAGAACGTTGGACTACAGTTCCCATTGTCATTGGAACAATATATACAAGTTGGCTGAGGATGATGTGAACTATAATCCAATGCTTCTGAGAGGCCCAACACAATGAGGGGTAAAAGAAGTGCAACATGAAAAATTATTGTATGAAGGAACATAAAGGTAAAGATAAAGGGTTCCCCTCGCACATATGTGTGCTAGTCGTTCCCGACTCTAGGGGGCGGGGCTCGTCTCCATTTCAAAGCCGAAGAGCCAGCGCTGTCCGGAGATGTCTCCATGGTCATGTGGCCGGCATGACTAAATGCCAAAGGCACACAGAACGCTGTCACTTTCCCACCAAAGGTGGTCCCTATTTTTCTACTTGCATTTTTTTTGTGCTTTCAAACTGCTAGGTTGGCAGAAGCTGGGACAAGTAAAGGGAGCTCACCCCGTTATGCGGCACTAGGGATTCGAACCACTGAACTGCCAACCTTTTGATCAACAAGCTCAGCATCTTAGCCACTGAGCCTTAAGATTATGAATCCACCTAGTACTTTCCTTTCCACAGTGACCTAACAGCACTGCCAGAAGCCCATGGGCAGGAACAAGGCTCTTCTTGATGCCTCCAACACCAAGAGGTTGCCCCAACAGCTCAAATCAAATTACTGCAGACATTTTGTCTAGCTGACCAGCCATTTCCATATCTTGTAACAAGCAGTTTCTTAATTGTTCCTAGTGTGAAAAGGTAACTTCTTCTCCCTATCCTGAACTTAGACTTCCCAAAATGGGACAATCAGAAAGAGAAAGACTCTCTTGAATCAAACTTGACAATGTAGTTTTCTTGGCAGCAACTGAGTAATAAGAACTCCAGATAAAAGCTTGGAAGGATGGACATCATGACTTACAATAGGGATTTTCTTCAAAGAGCAGATCGCTGTGGTGAAGGCGCAACCCATGGAGCTCAGTGTCGGATACTCGCCTTCTGAGAGTATGTGCTGATCACCATCAAACTGGTGGCCATCGTAAAGAATCCAGCTAAGAAGAGACAATTTGAAGTTGATGTGTGTGACTTTAGAGGCAGTGACCAAAAGCTCATCAATGAAAGAATTATGAGTTCATGGAAACCCGATCTCCCTTTAAAGCAGTGTTTCTCAACCTTGGTAGCTTGAAGATGGGTGGACTTCAACTCCCAGTATCCCCCAGCCAGCAGCGCTGGCTGGGGGATTCTGGGAGTTGAAGTCCACCCATCTTCAAGCTTCCAAGGTTGAGAAACACTGCTTTAAAGTGTACCTTAACACCATCTGAAGAGCAAATAGGCATCTACTGAAAACACATTCACCTGGGAATAATGGCTAGAAAAATTGGAAACTGAAAATGGAAGTGTTGTTCTTAGAAAAAGATGATACACTCTTTTTATAATTATATAATATAAGCCCAAAGAAGGCATAGGGATTCCTCTTAGAGGCTCAAAGGAAAAATGTTGATTTCACTCCTCTCCCATCTGCTTTTTCTTGCTACAAGTATGTCATGGTAATTTTCCCCCTCTGTTTCTCCTCTCCCCCCCACCTCATTGACGTCAATGGCTCAGTTGACAGGACTGTCTGGGGAAACCCCACAAAATGACTCAGAATTATATTTTAACTACTTCGACATTGCTGCTTTATATGAAAAGTTATCAACCCATTCAGTCATTTCACTCTCTGAACTGTACTTTGGATAGACTTCCTTCCCTTTAAGAACTGCTCCAATTCCCCCCTGTAGAAATCTCTGGGCCCTACCATGTTTCCCCGAAAATAAGCCCTCCCCAAAAATAACCCCCCCAAAAAAATAAGCCCTCCCCAAAAATATTTAAGTGCATGCGCAGCTGATCCCTGCCATTTCCTCTGGTTAGGGTTAGGGAAACAGAGGTGGAAATCAGGTAAGACGGCAAGAGGAGCCCCTCTTGCTCCACACGTCCCAAAATAATAAGACCTCCCCCGAAAATAAGGCCAAGCGCTTATTTCGGGGTTCAAAAAAATATAAGACAGGGTCTTATTTTCAGGGGAACACGGTACCCCTTTTTCCCTAAGTGGAAGGGAACGGAGTACCATTTCTTTGGGATCCAGAGCAGGAAATACTAGCAGAATGGCAAGAACAAAATGAGAATGAATGAAGGAGGCCCTGCTGGTGAGAGATGCTTACCTGCCTCCATTGACCCTACAGGAATGGGGGATGAAGTTCTCTGGAAGAGTTGGTTGGTCCTCCTTAAAAGTCATGGAGTTCCCTGAGAAATCAGG
Source organism: Pantherophis guttatus (assembly GCF_059756535.1). Classification (NCBI taxonomy): domain Eukaryota; kingdom Metazoa; phylum Chordata; class Lepidosauria; order Squamata; family Colubridae; genus Pantherophis; species Pantherophis guttatus. The sequence continues at coordinate 17,348,482 of NC_142072.1, read as the reverse complement.
CTCTGAGAAGAGTTGGATCTGGGGAGTCAAAAATATCTTGATGTGAACAAGAGATAGACTGAAGTGGCTTGGAATAACTGTCTCACAGGCGTAATTGTTTTATTTTAAAAATGATGGTTTTCAAAATTCCATAAGGAAAGGAAATCATTTTGCCTTCTCCATGCTGGCTGGGGAATTCTGGGGGTTGAAGTCCACCCATCTTAAAGTTGCCAAAGTTGAGAAACTCTGGCGTAAACATTGCTCACAGGGCTGCAGGGAGCTATTCAAAGGACGATAACTGTTTTCATTGATGAACCTAATGTAACAATGTGATCGTCAATCCTGCTTCTCTGAAAATGCTACATCTATAAAATATAAATAACCTGATCATCCAATTACTACAGGAGATTTTTTTGTAATCTGGGAGGGGAGGTATGCTGCATTTTTAATTTTTATTTAGCTAATTGTCTGCAAGGAACATAGGAATCGTGGCAAATTATACCACCAAAAGAAGCACAGTAAAGATTTTAAATTTCAGGAAAAGCTCTATTAAATACAGCCTTTATTTATTATTGGGATAGGAGAGGGAAGCAAAATAGGATCAGCAGTCCAGTTTAGTAAAGGCTCAAGAAGCATCACGTAAAGCCTATAAACAGCTTTGGGTAAGCCGGCCTCTGATTTAATGGACCAAACCAACTCAAATGTGGTAATCCTGCTAGAATAGCGTAACGTGACATAAAAGCTACCTTCATGCCTTGCTTCTCAATGCCAACTGCTCACCTTAGAAATGAAGAACAAGCTGCGTTCCCCAACCTGTGAGGAAATAAAAGTGAATTATCATATGCTATTTAGATCAGGTTAAGGAAATGTATTACTGACTGCATGATCCAGCTAGCACAAAATAGAATAGAAGTGTAACTATGCTACAGAATTCACTCCTACGTGAGTGAGATCTGAAATGGGAAAACGGCCAGTGCATTGCAACCTCTTTTCAGTTTTGGACTGGAAAGAGTTCTCTGAAAAAAACATGTGTGTTCAGCCAGTTTTAACACACCGCTCATTGCTTAGCTGTTAATCTCTGAAGAAAATACGTGAGCATACAAAGCCAAGCTTTGAGGCTTCTCCTTTTTTAATGGAATGGGGTTCCTACTTCAGGAGGACTATATGCAAATGCAGCAGGATCCAGAGAAAGTTGTTGCTTGAAGATTTGGGAGTGTGGGTTGTGGGACATCATATCTGAACTGGAGGGAAGTGAAGGCAGGCATTTTGGACCCTTACCTGTAGGACAGGTTGCACGGAGGCGATCTGGCAACTGGTTGCTCCCCAGTCTTCACAGTTGCGATACACTCCTTTCTCCAAAATATATTGCTCCCCACTGAAATTCTTGCCTTCATAGGCTACCCACCTGGTCACAGCAAAGGAAAGGAAATTATCCCCATGTACTAGTCCCAAAAGAGTGTTCTGGTGGGGTATCAGTTCTATCCCCTCTGTTAGCCTTCAAATTACAGTTGCAGATCTAAAAATATTAGTGCTCCAAGAGGCCCTTAGTCCCAGGAATGCTGAGATTACAGGACTTAGTATTGTAGTCAGCCTGTCCAAACTTGGGACAGGAAGTTTGAAAGCTAACATTGCTGGTTGAGAATTTAGAAAGTTAATATCCCAGTACAGGAAGTCCTCGACTTAAAACAGTTCATTTAGTGATCGTTCAAAGTTGCAACAGCACTGAAAAAAGTGACTTATTTTTCACACTTATGAGCATTGCAGCATCCCCATGGTTAGGTGATTTCATTCAAATGCTTGACATTTGGTAGCCTTGGTAGTACAGTGGTCTAAAGCACCCTGTTATTAAGACCAGCTGCCTGCAATTACTGCAGGTTCGAATCTCACCAGGTTCAAGGTTGACTCAGCCTTCCATCCTTTCTAAGGTGGGTAAATTGAGGACCCAGTTTGTGGGGGCAATAAGCTGACTTTGTATAAATATACAAAAGTATGAAGGCTATTGCTTAACGCATTGTAAGCCGCCCTGAGTCTCCAGAGAAGGGCAGCATATAAATCAAATTTTTTTTAAAAAATGATTCATAATTTTAACAGGTGCAGTGTCCTGGGGTCATGTGACCATCTTTTGCGACCTTCTGACAAGCAAAGTCAATGGGAAAGCCAGATTCACTTAACAACCGTGCTACCAAGTTAACAACTGCAGATATTCACTTAACATATGTGGCAAGAAAAGTCGTAAAACGGGACAGAACTCACTTAACAAATTTCTCACTTCGCAGCATAAATTCTTTGCTCAATTGTGGTCATAAGCCGAGGTCTACCTATACATCTGGAAGATGCATTGAGTAACGCTGGTGGAGCAATACGAGGCATCTTACAGAATAACAGAGTTGGAAGGGACTTTGGAGGTCTTCCAGTCCAACCCTGCTCAAGGAGTAGACCCTATAGAATTTCAGACAAGTAGCTGTCCAGTTTCTTCTTAAAAACCATCCAATGATGGAGCATCTACAACTTTTGAAGGCAAGAAGTACCATTTATTAATTGCCCTCACGGTCAAGAAATTTCTCTTTATTTCTAAGTTTCTCTCCTTGATGCAGCAGTAACTTCAGGGGTGGGTGGCTGGGGGTTTGCAGGGGTTCGGGAGAACCTCTACCTAAGATTGTGTGCAGTTCGGAGAACCCCCAAATCCCACTCCTGGCTGGCCCCACCCACCCTGCCCCACCCCTCCCAGGAGTCCCCACGCGGCCCGTTTTGGATGCAGGTAAGTGCAGGATGCGTGCGGAGGCTTGGGGAGGGTGAAAAACGAGCCTACTGGAAGTTTGGAAAGGGCAGGAATGGGCCCAAGAGGGCCTCTCGAGCCTGGGGAGGCCGTTTTCACCCTCTCGGAGGCTTGAGGAAAGCCTCTGGAACCCGGGGAGGGCAAAAATGCCCCCCACCTGTGGTGCAGGAAGCCGACTAGGCCACGCCCATCCAGCAACCGGGCAGAGAACCCCTTGTTAAAATTTTTGAATCCCATCCCTGAGTAACTAGTATTCACTTAGTGACCATTTCACTTAACAACCTGATCGTTGGAACGGTACTTGATTATTAAATGAGGAATGGGTGTACTGCAGTGAATCAAAGAGAGTTCTGTATCATCCACTTTTGAATATCTTCTTCGTTCCCGGAACAGAAAGAAAGTTTTCATCCCTTTTGCCCAGGTAACAGATTTTGCCTATTTCCATCAAGGTCATCTTCCTTACTCTCTACATTTCCTCAGCAAATACTCACACTCCGTTCAGGACATGGATGGATTGTGTCATGATCCCATATTTGGCCAGCTCAACATCTGGCAGGGCCTCACTGAGCTCAACACTGGGGCCATCTTCAAAATCCATAGCTTCAAAAAGTACAATGGCTGGGTCCACAAAGTCCTGCCCAGGGATGAAAAAAAATGAATGTAGCAATAGCATTTATTCATATTCTAGAGTATCACCTAGAATAGCCCTCTGAATAGCCCTCAAGTTATCCTGGGGTCACGCGATCGCCCTGTCAGACCTGGAAGCCATCTTTTACGTTTGGGCCTTCAGGACTGCCACATCTTCTTCTGTGGGAAAATGGGAGGGGGGATTGTATAGAGAGTAGATGCTATGTAGTCAAAAGAACATTCCTTTCTCAGAGAGTCAAGGACGCATTGCCCTGGGACCTAGAGTCAGATGACTGGGGAGTGTCTTCAGTTTGGACAGTGAATGATTGGACCATGAGGGTGCTGGGCAGGGACTTGAACTTATCTATGGGTGGGGAAAACCTGGAAAGTTTCAGATTTGGGTTTTCCCAGATGTGCCAATATGACATCTCTAATAAAATGGAACTTTGAGGAAATCCAAGCCTCAGAGTTTTCTTTTATTGGGGGTGTTACTTGGAACCCTGACACGCCTTTTGAACCTTCTGACAAGCAAAATCAACGGGGAAGTCGGATTCACTTAACAACCATGTTACTAACTTAACAACTGCAGTGGTTCACTTAACTAGGGCAAGAAAGGTCGTAAAATGAGGCACAACTCACTGAAGGACTATCTTGCTTAGTACTGGAAATTTGGGGCTCCATTGTGTGTTGTAAGTCAAGGATCACGTGTACATTGTTATAATAAATCCCCCTTTCTCAAAATACTACTTTCAAGTGAGTAATATGGTGGATAGAGGAGGCACATAATTTGTTTTTTTATGTCTTTTATTAAGTCTAAGTCACCTGAATGATATATTATTCCCCACAGCAAAGAGAAGCAGAGATGGTTAAATTGATTCTTTTATCCAAAGAAGAGAATATATCTAACCTGGTCTCTATTTTGAAATTGTTTCCGGATTTTGCTTTCAACGAAAAAAAAAATTGAAACTTTGATTTTGTTTTTGTAAATTAGATAAGCTTATTGTTATAGAAATGGCTTGTACATACTGTTGCGTAAAAGCCAAAAGTTGTGGTTGTAATGTTGTTATCTTCTACTGTGCTAAAGAGAGTCGCAAATCGGTGCCTTTTTCTTTTCTTTTCTCCCTTTACACTATATCTCTTTTTTCCCCACCCCCTTTTCTTATCCTGTTTTCCCGAAAATAAGACCTCCCCGGATAATAAGCCGAATCGGAATTTTGAGCGCATGCACTAAAATAAACCCTCCCCAAAAGTAAACCCTCCCAAAAATATATATAAGTGCATGTGCAGCTGGTCCCCACCATTTCCTCGGGTTAGGGAGATAGAGGTGGAAATCAGGTAAGACAGCAAGAGGAGCCCCGTCTTGTTCCACACACCCCAAAATAATAAGACCTCCCCAAAAATAAGGCCAAGCGCTTATTTCGGGGTTCAAAAAAATATAAGACAGGGTCTTATTTTCGGGAAAACACTGTAGTTTTTTGTATCTTTTTTTTTTCTTTGTATTTTATACTTGGATAAATTAATAAAATTTAAATTTAGAAAGCCTAAGTTACCTTCACTTGGGTGGTTGCCCCCTTGTGTTGGATATCCCACCTTTTGAATATTCCATGTTTTTTATGGATACCCCACCATTGTATTGTTCCCATTGTTCGTGTTTGTTTTGATATTTAGATTTTTAGGGGAGTTGTGGTACATTAAGATTAAATTAGAAGTGTGATAGCGAAAAGTTTAGGAATCTCTCTTCTAATCTAAAGCCATGTTCCCCAACCTTAGCAACTTTAAGACCTATGGATGTCCACTCCCAAATGTCCCCTGCCAGCAGGAATTTGGGGAGTTGAAAGTTGAGGTCCACAGTTTAAACATTTTCTTAGGTGATACTGCAAGACCAAAGCACCATAGATCTCTCGTTTTTAATTCAGTGAGCAAACAGGCAGACTTACAGTCCGGATCAGCCTCAGTGACAACAGCTCTTCATTATAGCCAGCCCAATCTGTCCAGTCGCAATACTCCCCTTCTTCCAGTAGGTACTGATGGCCACGAAAACCTTCTTTCTCATAGCCAACCCAGCTGGAGATGACAATAGACCAACAATAAAAGTGGGGTAAAGAGAGAAACTACTCTGATTCCTGAATATAAAACTACTTTCTTTCCAGGGGTGAAATTCAGCAGGTTCTGACAGGTTCTGGAGAACCGGTAGTGGAAATTTTGAGCGGTTCAGAGAACCAGCAAATACCACCTCTGGCTGGCCCCAGAGTGGGGTGGGAATGGGGATTTTGCAATATCCTTCCCCCAGGAGTGGGGAGGAAATGGGGATTTTGCAGTACCTTTCCTCTGGAGTAGGGTGGGAATGGAGTTTTTGCAATATCCTTCCCCCAGGAGTGGGGAGGGAATGGGGATTTTGCAGTATCTTTCCTCTGGAGTGGGGTGGGAATGGAGATTTTGCAATATCCTTCCCCTACTACGCCCACCAAGCCACGCCCACCAAGCCACGCCCACAGAACCAGTAGTAAAAAAAATTGAATTCCACCACTGTTTCTTTCTCTCATGTCTATGGAGATTCTCAATCATCCAGGACATGGTTGTCCCAAAGGTGCTTTTCCAAAGGGCAATTCGACTTTCTTAATTTTTTTACTTGAAAACATTTTGCTTCTCATCTAAGAAGCTTCTTCAGTTCTGTCTGAAGGGTGACTGACCATTCCATCAGAACTGAAGAAGCTTCTTGGATGAGAAGCAAAATGTTTTCAAGGGAAAAAAAACCCGAGAAAGTCCAGTTGTCTCTTTTGGAAAAACACCTTTGGGACATTTCTTTCTTTCCTTTCCGAAATCAGCCTGTATAAAAACGGACAACATGGTTCCTGCAGTTGAAAATATTTTTTTCCTATTGAACTTTTTCTTTCTTTTTTAAAAATTAATCTTTCTTTTTAAAAAGTATGTGAGAGAGATAGAAAACGAACAAGTGGAAAAGAAGGGATTTTTCTAGTGGAGAAATAGTGAAAAGTTTAATATTCAGCTCAGAAATTGAAAAAGATCTCTAAAATCCTTTTCCTTGTTGTTAAAGAGAACCATGTATTTTTATGGTTATTTTTCATCAGTGATATCCTTGAGTACTAATTGTACAACTTTTGCAATTGCTTTGTCCAGTTACTGATACAATATTTTTGCATCTTTTTTTCTTTGATTTATTTATTTCATGGTTCTGGATGGATCCCCCAGTGATGTACAGATGTATATTGTAATAAAAATATAATATGATGCAATGACAAACAATAATAAAACAAACAGCAGTAATAAAAATCAGCAAAAAAAATCAGCACTTTTTAAAGCCCAGGATGGCTTGCCTTTGCCTAGCTCAGGGATAAGCAACCTATGGCTCCGGAGCCGTATGCGGCTCTTTGGGCCCTTTGCCGTGGCTCCCTGTCAGGTGATCCCACCACTGGCTGGTCCGCTCCTCGCCCTCCCCTCCCAGTCACTTCTCACCTGGCCTGAGAAGGTAAGGGCAACCGCGGGGGATGGAGAAGCGGCCAGGGCAGAGACAGAGAGATACAGAGAGGGGGAGAGAGGGAGGGAAGGGAGAGAGAGATATGTCAAAAGGATTTTGTGGTTCCCGGTGTTTTTAACAACTGGTTCTCTGCCCTAATGACCAGCTGAGTAGGCATGGCTGGAGGGGTCATGTGATTGGTGGAAGTGAGTGACATCGAGTTGGCCACGCCCACCCAGGTTTTGTGGCTCCCGGTGTTTTCTTTTCTGTGGGAAATGGGTCCAAATGGCTCTGAGTATTTAAGGTTGCAGACCCCTTGCCTAGCTAAAGAACTGTATGTTTGGGTTTTTTTTGGAAGAAACTAATGTCTTTGCTTCCCAGAACTGCCATAGGAGAAGGAACATAATACAAATGGGAGAAATCGTGTCATCCAAAATTGCTCACCAGCCTCCCAAGATTTTCAGAGAACCAGCAGTGGACATCATGGAATCCTGGTTGTTTTCTGGCTTCCTTAAGTTGTAAATATCTCGGCTTACTTCCCAGCTATGGCCCTGAAAATGTGGCCTCTCAAAAATTAGAACCTGCGAAGAAAATGACGGAGAATGCAATGAGCATTTGCTTGGCTTACAAGTTTTTTAATACTGAAAAAAAAAATTATTGGGATGGAGGAATGAATAAATGCTGAGATTCCCAGGGAGCTGAACCCCAATTACAGATAGTCCTTGAGTGACTAAGGACTGTTTTTCACACTTGTGACTCCCCCCCCCGCTCGTTGTAACATCCCCATGGTCATGTGATCAAAATTCAGGCACTTAATAATAATAATAATAACTTTATTGTCATTGTACGTGTATACACAGTATACCCATACAACGAAATTCACTTAACATCCAAAGACCATCCAACACACATAACAATCCCCAAACACACCCCCACCCACCACAAATTCCCCACCCCTAAACCACCCAAACATCCACAGAACAGACCAAGTAATGCTGTCCAACAGCTCACTGATGGTGGCCCTTTAGTTCATTTAGGCAATTATAGCTCTGGGATGCATTGATGACACTTGCATTGTTCTGGGGTCATGTGATTATGAATTATAACCTTTCCAGCCAGTTTCCAACAATCAAAGTCAATGAGGGGAGCAAGATTCGCGTGACCATCACACGATTCACTTAACAATTGCAGTAATTTGCTTAACAAATGTGGCAGAAAGGTGATACGATGCAGCACAATTCACTTAACCGTTGCCTTGCTTAGCAACATAAATTTTGGGCTCCATAGCTCCTCCGTGGGCTGTCAGACTCCTGAATGCCACATAACATCGTAAGTATGTAGTATGATAGACTTGCAGGACCGGTGCAACGTGCAACATGCTAATATTGACGCAATATATTATAATGTAATGTTATGCACATATATGTATAGAGGATTGTGTGTTTGTTAATATGATTTCCTGGGTTAGGGATTTTCTTTCTTTCACTGTGAGTTATTGAGATGTATTGTGTTGGGGGGACCACGCTAAGGGAGGCTCAGCCAATCTCATTGTACATATGTTGTGCATTGACAATAAAGCTTTGAAATTGAAATTGAAATCTGTTGTGGTTCTTATGTGGCTTCCCCCTCGAGGTTGACACATATATGTTCTGTTCTGTTCTATTCTGTTCTATTCTATTCTATTCTATTCTATTCTATTCTATTCTATTCTATTCTATTCTATTCTATTCTATTCTATTCCATTCCATTCCATTCCATTCCATTCCATTCCATTCCATTTTCTCTTCTCTTCTCTTCTTCTCTTCTCTTCTCTTCTCTTCTCTTCTCTTCTCTTCTCTTCTCTTCTCTTCTCTTCTCTTCTCTTCTCTTCTCTTCTCTTCTCTTCTCTCTTCTCTCCTCTCCTCTCCCCTCCCCTCTCTTCTCTTCCCACCTCTCCCCTCCCCTTCCATATTTTCTATTCTATTCTATTCTATTCTGTTTTGTTCTGTTCTATTCTATTCTATTCTATTCTATTCTATTCTATTCTATTCTATTCTATTCTATTCTATTCTATTCTATTCTATTCTATTCTATTCCATTCCATTCCATTCCATTCCATTTTCTCTTCTCTTCTCTTCTCTTCTCTTCTCTTCTCTTCTCTTCTCTTCTCTTCTCTTCTCTTCTCTTCTCTTCTCTTCTCTCCTCTCCCCTCCCCTCTCTTCTCTTCCCACCTCTCCCCTCCCCTTCCATATTTTCTATTCTATTCTATTCTATTCTATTCTATTCTATTCTATTCTATTCTATTCTATTCTATTCTATTCTATTCCATTCCATTCCATTTTCTCTTCTCTTCTCTCTTCTCTCCTCTCCACTCCCCTCCCTCCCCCTCTTCTCTTCCCACCTCTCCCCTCCCCTTCCATATTTTCTATTCTGTTCTGTTCTGTTCTGTTCTGTTCTGTTCTGTTCTGTTCTGTTCTGTTCTATTCTATTCTATTCTATTCATTGTGGTTGTAAGCCAAGGACTATCTGTATGTGCTTCATGTCCTCGCCTGTATGTTTCTCTGCTAAAGGCTGGGATCTAAGAGAAAAGGGGTTGGACTAGATGACCTACAAAATCCCTTCCAACAAAGTTAATCTGTTAAAATGTATGTATGTATGTATGTATGTATGTATGTATGTATGTGTATACATATATGTGTATATGTATATGTGTGTGTGTATATATGTATGTGTGTATATACAGTATGTGTGTGTATACATATATATATATATGTATGTATATATACATATGTATGTATGTATGTATGTATGTATGTATGTATTTGTGTGTGTTCTGATTTTAAAAATGCAGTTTTGCAGCAAACTCAGACTCTTTATCTCTACTTTTTGCAAGGATGTAATTCTATCCAGTCAGACTTGGCCATGATCCCATTACCTTGGGCTCTGCAGGCGTTTCAACAACTGGGGAACCCTGAAAAGAGAATAAACACAAGAGAAAATTCTATAACTGGATCTATCGATTATGGTTTCCTTTTCAGCTCATCATTATCTGGATTCTTGAGACATTGTCTGGTACCACTTTTGCATAGGAATTCTCCCTGACCTTAGATTATCATCCGTCAAAATGGTCTTGCTTTCAATTTTAAAAATTTCAAATTTCCTCACAAATAGCATACACTTAACATTTAAAATGTTCATAGGCAGGAAAAAAACAGTCTGACCAATTTACTGATGCAAGCAGATCAGGGGTGGGTTCTACTTACCTTTACTACCAGTTTGCAGTGGGAGCGTGCATGCACACACAAATCAACCCATGATGATGTTGTGACGGGTGGGCGGAACCTCCCACCCAAACTAAGAGCCTTGGTAGTACAGGGGTTTAAGGCACCCTGTTATTAAAGCTGGTTATTAAGACCAGCTGCCTGCAATTACTGCAGGGTTCGAATTTCGCCAAGGCTCAAGGTTGACTCAGCCTTCCATCCTTTCTAAGGTAGATGAAATGAGGACCCAGTTTGTGGGGGCAATAAGCTGACTTTGTATAAATATACCAAAAGATGAAGGCTATTGCTGAGCACATTGTAAGCCGCCCTGAGTCTTCGGAAAAGGGCGGCATATAAATCAAATAAAAAAAAAATTATTTACTACCGCTTCTGTGGGTGGGGTTTGGTGGGCGTGGCAGGGGAAGGATACTACAAAATCTCCATTCCCACCCCACTCTAGGAGAAGGATACTGCAAAATCTCCATTCCCGCCCCACTCTGGGGCCAGCCCAGAGGTGGCATTTGCCGGTTCTCCGAACTGTTCAAAATTTCACCTTACTGATTTCTGAATCAATCAGAAGGGAGGGAGGTTGATGAATTAGCTGAAACTGCATTTGTGCCACAGCATGGGACTGCCAGTGCCTTCAGGGCACTGCAATATTGGCCAAAGTACAACTCCCTAAAAATAAAGAATATAAAGGGAGATATTCCTAGAACAGCCCAATCCGGACTGAATGTACTTATGGGTGTGTAGAAAAGAAAGAAAATTAAGAAAGGGAGTGGAATGAAGAACAGCGAACTTGCATTCCACTATGTAACTTCTGGTTACACGTCTCACTTCCTTAAATAAACTAAGTAAGCAATGCTTAAGTAAATGAAGAAATATACAAACATACAAGCATTCATTTGTATGAGGCACTACACTTTTTTTAAACAAATTAAAGACATGTGTTCTTAAAGAAACAAACCTGTCATTCAGCTGACTTGCACAAGTAAAATACCGGTTGAATACATTTGGTGAAAGTGGCACAATTTTTTTTTTAAAAAAAAAATTGCTGTACCTGTGCTATTTAAATCTGCCCTCTCAGGCTAAGAAACAAATAGACACTCTCTAAAATAAATTTTGCAATCTGAAAATAAATGTTGCTGTCTACGTGTTGAACACGTTCAGGATTTCCATATATGGAATTTGTGTTGCTCCCAAATGAGTCCCATATCGATGGGATCCTCAAGGATTACTAGTTTCTCAGCTAACTCACATGATTTATTTCTCGCGCACCTGCAATTGGTCTCAAATTGCAATTCAAGAAATCCCCATTTTAAGACTAGGAAGCTTTATGTCTCCCAACCTTCGCCATTTTAGGATGTATGGACTTCTGGGAGTTGGAGTCCATACACCTTTACCTGGCTAAGGTTGAGAAACACGGCTCTAAAGCAAAGATTCCCAACCTTGGCAACTTTAAGATGTGTGGACCTCAACCCAGTGGTGAAATGTAAAATTTGTTACTACCGGTTCTGTGGGCGTGGCTTCAGGGGGGATGTGACTGGGTGGGCGTGGCTAACTTTTTTTTTTTTTTACTTTTTTGAAGCATTTTTTTACAACCTATTCATGAATAGGTTGTAAAAAAAATGCTTTTAAAAGGTAAAAAAAAAGGCTGATGATCACAGCTGCGGAGCGCGATCGTCAGAGCCTTTTTTTTTACCTTTTAAAAGCAGGAAGTAACGACACAAGTAACGAACATCTCCAAGACATGGCAACTGGTGACCAGATGACCTTGCCACTTGAGATCTTAGTGCATCCATTAAGGAATCAGTAAAAAAAGAATAAACAACCAATTGAGACCTTGCCTTAATGAATTAGAACATTAAGGCTAAAGTGTACAGATGTATTTGGTTTCCAAGAATTTGTAGTGCCTTTTCCTGACTTGAAATCAGACTAATGAGACTTAATATGATGTTAACTTGCTTGGTCAGATGCTGTTTATAACAGGAAGGAAGGAAGGAAGAAAGAAAGAAAGAAAGAAAGAAAGAAAGAAAGAAAGAAAGAAAGAAAGAAAGAAAGAAAGAAAGAAAGAAAGAAAGAGGAAAGGAAAGGAAAGGAAAGGAAAGGAAAGGAAAGGAAAGGAAAGGAAAGGAAAGGAAAGGAAAGGAAAGGAAAGGAAAGGAAAGGAAAGACAAGACAAGACAAGACAAGACAAGACAAGACAAGAAAGCTAGCTTTGGGGGCACAGTGGTTAGAATGCAGTATTGCAGGCAAACTCTACCCACAGCCTAGAGTTCAGTCCTGATCAGCTCAAGGTTGACTCAGCCTTCCATCCTTCCGGGGTCGGTAAAATGAGGACCCAGATTGTTGGAGGCAATATGCTGACATTGCAAACCACACAGAAACTGCTGTAAAGCACCATGGGGCAATATATAAGCTAAATTCTATTGCTATTGATACTTTTCAAGGGAATACTTACTAGTTTAATTGGATGCATGGAGCAAATGGAGGGGTCCTTTGCACCCCAGGCTTGCAAACTGGGATACCCACCAGGTTCTAAGACATATGGGTCATCATCAAAGAACGGTTTTGAATAAACGAGCCACCTATGGAATAGAGAGATCTATAAAAGAACTGGCAAAACAAATAACAATAACATATCTCCTGAACGGAACTGTAATCCCCAGAGATCTTCTGGAAGGAGATAGTTTGCTTGATCAATGCTTTAAGCCAAGTAGCCCAATTTATGTTTTCCAGACTAATATGTGAATTAGAAGGCAATGATTGATTGATTCTGCCCATTGCGGCCCTCAATGAAATCGAGTTTGACACCCCTGTTGTAACCAATCAGCTTTCCATTAGAGAAGGAGTTAATGGCCACTCTTCAGAGCTTTCTACTTTAGTCTCTATAAAAAGAAGTCAAGCACTTTAGCTCAAGGTCACCTCTTACAAAGTGGGTACTCAAAACAGATGAGAGAAAAAAAGTGCCTTACAGGCCAGAGTGTACAATGATAGATGCTGCCTTCAAGGGTTGGCCACATGTTCGTAAATCTTCAGCAGAATCGGTGAACCTCTGTTTTCTCCCTTCGCCGTTTTCCTCTGCAAAAAATGTGATCTCGGGGAGTCTGAAATCCTGCAAAGAAGTTTGGCTTGTTAATGGAGAAAGAGTAGATTTCCATCATCGTTACTTCCTAGCATTCAGTAATGGTTACATATTCCAACAGTAGATAAAACTTTTGTTTTTCAGAAAATAATTTTCAAGAGGAGCCTAACTGATCAAGGCAGACGTGATGCATCAACCAATTCATTCAAAATATGGTCAAGTGCTTTGCATTGAAAAATTGAAGCTTCAATCACTTAGGGTTATAATTTGGTTGTTGTATGTTCATACCATTCTTTCACCCAAAAGAGGCAATACCATAAGGTAAAGGTAAAGGTTCCCCTCGCACATATGTGCTACTCGTTCCTGACTCTAGGGGGCGGTGCTCATCTCCATTTCAAAGCTGAAGAGCCAGCGCTGTCCAAAGACGTCTCCGTGGTCATGTGGCCAGCATGACTTAACGCCAAAGGCGCACAGAATTCCCACCAAAGGTGGTCCCTATTTTTCTACTTGCATTTTTTACGTGCTTTCAAACTGCTAGATTGGCAGAAGCTGGGACAAGTAACAGGAGCTCACCCTGTTACGCGGCACTAGGGATTCAAACCACTGAACTGCCGACCTTTCGATCAACAAGCTTAGTGTCTTAGCCACTAAGCCACCGTGTCCCCCTGGTGGCACTTTTGGCTACCCAATGTCCTCCTCATCTGCCACAGATGGTGAGTCACCTGCTTTTCATCATATGCAGAGGTGAATTCCCCACTCTGCAACTGAACCACATCTTGCTTTTCACTGCCTTCAGTTGCTTTCCCTGCTTTGATGAATGAGGCTCAGCTGCAAATCATGGCAACTCCAGGAAGGCTTGAGAAGAATCTACTTTTTCAAGTTTCAGACAGGAGATAATTTTGATCCAGCAAAAGGCAGCTGTTCTGACCCAGCTCCCCAAACACAACAAACCCTCTGAAGTGAACTCAAAGATTCCTTTATTAGGAGCTCCAGCAGCCCCGGCAAAAAGTTTCTCTCTCAACGCAGGCTAACAAGGCCATCCGGCAAGGAGATGAATAGTTGTCTGCCACATCTATTCATCTCTGCCCCCTGCCTTTTCTCCCCAGAGCTAGGGTGTGGCTTCACTAGCAGCAGTAGCTCTTCCTTCCCAAGGATCGGCCCATAGATTTCCACTGCTCTCCTCTCCTCTGCCTTCTGCGCATCCGTGTGTCAGGCACTGGACCCAGCTGTTCCTCCTTTTCCTCATCAGCCACCTCTAAACCTGGGGGTTGTTGACTCTCCATCTGAGCGCTGATGGACGGCCCAGGCTCCACCTCTCTCTCTCTCTCCCTCTCTCTCTCTCTCTCTCTCCCTCTCTCTCTCTCTCTCTCTCTGCCAGCTCCATTCCCTCTTCCCCCTCAGAGTTCTCAGGATGCCTTGATGCTGGCCCTGACTCCCATGCCTTCTCCTCCTCTGATTTGGTTGCTGGAGGGACCGGCGGCCAACAGGCCACAACAGCAGCTTTCTATATTCTCACTCTTCCAACATCAACATTCACCTACATGGCCAACCAACTCCCTGAAAAGAAAAAGACTTTTGAGTGAAAGTCTTTTCACTCTTTTGAAAGAGCCTGTAGTACAGTGGACTAAGCACTGTTATTAACATCTGCTGCTTGCAATTACTGCAAGTTCAAATCTCACCAGGCTCAAGGTTGACTCAGCCTTCCATCCTTTCAAAGGTAGGTGAAATGAGGACCCAGATTGTGGGGGCCATAAGCTGACTTTGTATACATATACAAAAGTATGAAGGCTATTGCTTAACGCATTGTAAGCTGCCCTGAGTCTCCGGAGAAGGGCGGCATATAAATTAAAGCAAAAAAAAGAGTGGAACTCAGTTCCTTTTACCTGCACAACCCGTTTGAGAGAACCAATACGGAATGGGGCATTATCTCCTTCTGACTCTTCCTTGCAGTACATTCTCCAAGGGTTACTGATTTCCACGTTCCCTTCGGCCAGCACACACTTCCTCCCATGGAATCGGGGCTTTTCATACATCAACCAGCTGGAGAGAACCAGAAAGAAACATCATTGGTTGAGCGTCCATTAGAGCCAAGTCTTGAATTCTAGAGTTGGATTGGCTGGGGTGTGATATTGATGGAGTTATTTGGGTACCCACCCACATTCTTTGTGGTCCTTAAAAGGGAAATGCCTTTCCTCTGTACTGAACAAGCTTACAAATATTTATCAAAAATATCTTACAAAATGTTTCGCTTCAACCATAAAACATTGGAGGGGAGCAAAAATTGTGGGAGACTCTCCTGTCCTCCTGCTATTTGCCCTTTCATTCCTCCAAGGCTCCATGATTCAGATAGACACAGTTTTATGCATTAGAGCAGTGGCACAGAAAACAGTGTTCATCCAATAATTAAAGTTGAATATGATAGCAAAGACTACTTACTTCAAAGAGCAGCTATTAAACTCATTGGGAAAATACTTAATTATTAGCCCAATTTATCTGGACAGCTCATGCACAGTATATAAGGGAAACTACTCTCTTTTACTGTAGCTGTGGGAGGGAACATCACAGGAAAGGACAACCCTTTAAGGTGGACCAAATCAGGAAACTGACTCCATAGAAAGAGTATTGAGACAGGATATAGTAGAGATGAAAAAATTCAACACTTTCCACTCTGGAGGAATGTTGGTGGAATTGACAGAGCTTCCTAAGATGGATACTCTACCTCCTTTGATTGCAGTAGAGAGAAAATATTACCTACGTTTATTGGTGATGAAACCTCTTATGGGCTTTTCTGGATAATAATGAACACAAAATGTACTTGCGATTTATATTTTTGATGATTAGACAAGATAGATGATAGAAAGAACTGGATCATGATGTAACTTTAGAGAGATTAAAGTACAAGTGTGCTTATAATTGCTGGGGAGAAGATCAGAAGTTGCTTTTTTTTTCTTTTTCTATTTTTAACTTTTCTGGCACTTTTTGCTTTCTCTTGGT
Organism: Pantherophis guttatus; assembly: GCF_059756535.1. NCBI lineage: Eukaryota > Metazoa > Chordata > Lepidosauria > Squamata > Colubridae > Pantherophis > Pantherophis guttatus. Next base: position 17,332,307 of record NC_142072.1, on the reverse strand, counting down.
TTCTTTTTCCTCTTTCTTCTGTATTTTATAGACTAGTTTATATTAGTTTTTAATCTTTCTTTTTAAAATGATGTGTGTGTGTTTGTGTGTGGAGAGAAAGAGGAATGAGAAAGAAAGGGAAATAGAAATAGAAATGAGAGAGAGAGACAGTTAGGAGAAAGAGAGAAGTGAGAAAGAGAGGGGAGAAAATGAGAGAGAAACAAGAGCAGAGAAGAGAAACAGATAATAGGGTAGGGTAGGGTAGGGTAGAATAGAAATAGAAATAGAAATAGAAATAGAAATAGGAATAGAATAGAATAGAATAGAATAGAATAGAATAGAATAGAATAGAATAGAATAGAATAGAATAGAATAGAATAGAATAGAATAGAATAGAATAGAATAGAATAGAATTATAGGAGTTAGAAAGGACCTTGGAGGTCTTCTAGTCCAACCCCCTGCTTAGTCAGGAAACCCTACACCACTTCAGACAAATGGTTATCCAATCTCTTCTTAAAAACGTCCAGAGAGAGAAACAAAAGAGAGGGAAAGAGACAGAGAGAAAGAGAAAGGAAGGGGGGGAGGGAAACGAATCTAGCAAGCTTGACAGTCTGGCTGCTTAGCGACCATTCAAAATTACGATGGACCTCCCCAGTGCCACTTACGACCGGATTTCAAAGTTCCAACGACCACGCACTGAAGCTTTTGATCCTTTTCATCATATTTTCTTGCTGGTTTCTTTTTCTGGCCGAGGGCCTGTTTTCCCACTATGCTTATCCCAAGCCAGCCAAAAGCATTGCTTACCCTCCTCGGATCACTTGAATGGAGATAGTGTTTGCAAGTTCCCAAGAAGTGGCATCCGGGACATCATTCCAGATTTCTCTTTTCTGCCCTCCAAAGCCTGCCTCGGAGTATAAAATGATCTGCAGTAAAGTAAGAAACAGATGGTGGTGGGGAGCAGTGGTGAAATCCAAATTTTTTTATTACCGGTTCTATGGGCATGGCTTGGTGGGCGTGGCTTGATGGGCGTGGCGGAAGGATACTGCAAAGTTCCCTCCTCACTCCTGGGGGAAGTATACCGCAAAATCCCCATTCCCTCACACTCCAGGGGAAGGATGTTGCAAAATCTCCATTCCCACCCCACTCTGGAGCCAGCCAGAGGTGGCATTTGCCAGTTCTCCTAACTACTCAAAATTTCCACTACTGGTTCTCCAGAACCTGTTAGAACCTGCTGGATTTCACCCCTGGGGGGAAGGAAAAGGGACCGTCTTAACTTTGTGTCTACCAAGGTATAATCTGTTTGCCGGATCCTGGGAAATGGCCCTTCCTTTTCACCAGCCTACCTTGCTAGGACGCTTGTTGATCTTCACAGGATTATGTTCCTCTTCCTGAAATTGAAAAATAGATGGGAAATTACGGAAGGTCAAAGGGCAGCCCTTGCACAAGTAAATATGGCCATGGTCAGTGGTGGGATTCAACCGGTTTAACAACTGGTTCGCTGAGCGCACGCTTCGCAGTACATTTGAAAACAGCTCTAAAACTTACCTTCTATTGCAGCCCTGGTGAGTAAAACAGCTGAGGCATGGCAATCCTCTCTGCCACGCCTATCAGCTGGGCTTCAAACAAAGGAAATAAAGGTAGGTATAGCGCAGGGGCGAGTGGGCGGGCTCAGCTGATCGTCGGAGCAAACTGGTTCGCTCTCAGCTGATCATTGGAGCTACCGATTCACCCGAACCTGTCCAAACCGGCTCCCATGGCCATGGTGGAAATTTTCAAAAGGTCTCTGTGTCTAAAATGTACATCCAAGGAACTTTCTTTGCAGTTGTGGAATAAGTAAAGAGTGTGTATTTTGGGAGATCAATTGTATATTATTTAGCTTGTTAGTTTTATATCCATCCATTCCTTCAGGAGCTCCAAGTGCCCCACTCTGTGTCTCTCCCCACAATCACCCCCTTATACAGTGGGTTGGGCTGGGAGAGACGGATTAACCTCGGGGTATTTCCATGGTTGAAAAGGGACTATGATGGAACCTCAATCCCTTAACTACAGGTAGTCCTTGACTTATGATGACAATTGAGTCCAAATTTTCTGTTGTTGAGTGAGACATTGCCTAAGTGAGTTTTGCCCCATTTTACGACCTTTCTTGCCATAGTTATTAAGTGAATCACTGCAGTTGATAAATTAGTATCCTGGTTATTAAGTGAATCTGGCTTCCTCAATAACTTTGCTTGTCAGAAGGTCACAAAAGGGGATCCCATGGCCCTGAGACACAGCGACGGTCATAAATATGAGCCAGTTGCCAAGCATCTGAATTTTGATCACATGATCGTGGGGATGCTGCAAAGGTCATAACTGTGAAAAACGGCCATAAGTCACATTTTCTAGTGCCGTTGTAACATTGAACGGTCACTAAATGAACTGCTGTAAGTTGAGGACTACCTGTACTACACCACATATGTCTCTTGCATTGCATTCAAATATTCCTTTCCTCAACATACACGGGTCTGGAGCGTTGTTGGGTCATTTCTGTTCACCTGATATAATATTATTATTCTGTTCATCTGATATAATATCAATTCTGGAGCTGGCCTGACTGAGGCCATTTTGAGCATCCAGGATTGCCACAAGGGCTAGGGAGGGGGGCAGTGGTGGGTTGCCCCCGGTTCGGACCAGTTCGCAAGAACCGGTAGTAAAACCGGCGGGAGGCTCCGCCCACCGACCCCGACATCATCAGGAAGCTTCTGCGCATGCCCGCGGCCCTGTTACGAACTGGTAGTAAAGGTAAGTAGAACCCACCCCTGGAGGGGGGGAATAGTGATAACTGGGGTCTGGTAGTCAAAACAAAATAGTTTTCCTTGTGAACCAAGGACATTCCCACAGGAGGCTGAAGAAAGGAGGAATGATGTTGTCCAAGCAACCGGACTCCACCTTGATTGGACCATGTGCCTGATTGTTTGGGAAAAGGGGAAAAACTTTTACTTTTAATTAGGTGTAAACCGTGGGAACCTTCAGAGTCGGTTTTCACCAGCCTGTGCCAATATGATATATCTAATAAAACTATTCTTTGAGGAACCTATCTACCTCGGAGTTCTGTTTGCTATGGGTGTATTACTCGGATCCCTGACATTAAACCGACTCTGACAATTATGGCTTCGAAAGCCGAGGGAGAAGACTAGTCCATTCCCCCCATCCTCTCCTTGGCCCCTGAATCAAGTTCCACAGGAATTGATTTTGCAAGCCAAACATCAAAGAACTCATCTAGTCGGTGTCATCATCTACTGAAGTCAGTTTCACAACCCCAATAGAAAGTTCTCTGAACTTAATGCATTCTTGCTTGCATAAGGAGCATTCCTCTTTCTTTGGAAGCACCACCGCAACTCTGAAACATTGTGCACCTAGCCCTGCATGGAAATCCAGATTGCTCAAAGGACCCGACATAAAAGCAATGGGGGTGGTGGTGGGGGATGGGAATGTTTATCCAGAAAAACGAGTCGGAACCTGTGTCTTGTGCTCCATAAAGGGCTGTTGTGAAACTGTCAAGTTGCAATGCCCTAAGATAAACTTTACATATCAGAAACATCTGAATCTCTTGTTCCTCTTGTTCGCTTCGCCACTGAAAATTCTTGTTTAAACATAAAGGGGGAAAAAAGGGGGGGTGAGAATTGGACATGTTTACAGATATAGATACTGATTAACAGAGTTGGAAGGGATCTTGTAGATCATCTAATCCAGGGGTCTCCAACCTTGGCAACTTTAAGCTTGGCGGACTTCAATTCCCAGAATTCCCCAGCCAGCAAAGCTGCTAGGGAATTCTGGAAGTTGAAGTCCGCCAAGCAAAGCTGTCCGCCAAGCAAAGTCCACCAAGCAAAGCTGGCTGGGGAATATTTTTTTTTTAAATTTGATTTATATGCCGCCCTTCTCCGGAGACTCAGGGCGGCTTACAATGCGCTAAGCAATAGCCTTCATCCTTTTGTATATTTATACAAAGTCAACTTATTGCCCCCACAAACTGGGTCCTCAATTTACCTATCTTAGAAAGGATGGAAGGCTGAGTCGACCTTGAGCCTGGCGAGATTCGAACCTGCAGTAATTGCAGGCAGCTGGTCTTAATAACAGGGTGCTTTAGACCACTGTACTACCAAGGCTCTGTTCTGGGAGTTGAAGTCCGCCAAGCTTAAAGTTGCCAAGGTTGGAGACCTCTGATCTAGTCCAACCCCCCCCCCCCCGCCCAAGATCTCACAACAATTGTAGTTTGAGATGAGCATTCAGCTTTGTAAAATGGAATATTGCAGTGTTTTCATCCTGTACGCCTACTGTTACCTCGGCTCCTGTCTGAGACGACCACTTTTCAATTTCTTTAATGAGCATCGCTGACTCTGTAGCCGCCCCATTTCAAGACTGCAAATAATGACCTTCGTTCAGGCACAGCATTCAAGTGGCTTTCTCTAAGCGCTGTGCAATTGAGCAAAGTGGTAGGTTCGGTCCTATAACCCTCCTTTTTGAAGTTTAAGCTGTGCCACCAGTTCCACAACTGGCTGAAGCGAAGGAGGATAGCTCATCTGGGTGCAAAAAGGGCTACGATGTTCTTTTTTTCCACACTGCAGAACTCAAGAGAGAGTTCAAAAACAGCCCTGCTCTTGAACACACCAAGTGTAGCAGCAGTTTGGAAGGGCATTGTTATTCCCAGGAATTTAGTGACATTATTTTGATTTCTCCTTCATCGTAAGAATAGTCTCGAAGTTTAGAACTCATTCTGAGCTAACCTTGCTTTTTACTCTTGCGTTTGAATAAAGGAGAAACCGGGAGGATTTTCACGTAGCCGCAAGCTTTTCTTACTGTAAAAGTCTCAGACTTTCCATTCCCATCCTAAAGTTATGTGCCATCCAGTCCTTCTGCACAGAACTAGATACTGTGAAAACTGTCCATCTTTGGGGTATCTTTGCTGGAGTTATTAAAGAGCTCCTGGCAGCTTGTGAGCAATTTGGGTATCATCTTGCTTGGGGAATCTTCTTTGGAAGAGCTTTATAGCTCCCGCTGCCTTAAGAAAGTTCAAAACATTCTTAAAGAGCCATCTCATCCTGGGCAGCCTTTTTTTTTGAACTATTACCATCTGGCAGATGGTACAGGATAATAAAAACAAGGACGAATACGCTGAAAAACAGTTTCTATCCCAGGGCAGTAACCATATTGAATTCTACAATATAATGCAATATTGGGTTTTCAATTTCAATTATATAGAATGTAAAGGATGTATGTTTGTGTTTTTATTTTTATAGTTATAACGCACACTGAAGACGGCATTTAGTTTCGTTGTACCATGTGCAATGACAATAAACTAAACTAAACTAAACTAAACAACTAAACTAAGGATGAGCCTTAGTGGAGCAGCGGACTAAAGTGCTGTTAAGTAGCACTTAGCTGCCAGCTGCCTGCAATTACTGCGAGTTCAAATCTCACCAGGCTCAAGGTTGACTCAGCCTTCCATCCTTCCAAGGTAGGTAAAATGAGGACCCGGATTGTGTGGGCAATAAACTGACTTTGTATATAAAAAAAAGAACACTGCTTAGGGGTGGGGCAAAAGCCCTACTAAGCAGGTACATATCAAAGTATGAAGGCTATTGCTTAAAGCATTGTAAGCCGCCCTGAGTCTCCGGAGAAGGGCGGCATATAAATCGAACCAATAAAAATAAAAAACTAAATTAAACTAAACTAAACTAAACGTATGCTTTTTATCTTATGCTTTTAAATCTCTTTGCATGAGCTAATAATAAAGCTTAAAATCCTTTTTATTTAGTGGTGTGCTTATTGTCCCTAGAATCCAAAAGAATTCATTGCCTGGGCATCCGATCATTGCACTGACACACTTGGCACAAAACACCACATTACAGTTATCATCAGCAAAGACCAAACAAAGCAATCTCATTCAGCTTTCCTTAACCCAGGGCTCCCCAGATGCCTTAAGACTTCAACTCCCAGAATCCCCAAAGGATGATAATGCAAGTGAAAGCCCAAGACATTACTCAGGCACAAGCTTGAGAACAGTTACATTAAAATCAACTTGACCTGGATTTCAGGGAACCCAGCAACAATTCACTCACCTGGATTTCTGATTGCGTCAAGCTTTCTGCTTCCCTGGACCTCAGGAGAATAATCTGCTTGGAACCCCCGCTTGTGTCCGGCGTTTTGAAGTGGTGCCCACCATGGAGTGCAGTTAGTGGTAACTCCTTAGGAGCTGCAACTTGCTGGTGTGCATTTGGAGCCGTCTGGCTGCTCTTTCTCTGGATAACTGGGCTCATTTCCTTCCTTTTTGTTAGGCTCTTGGGCTCAGCCTTTTCTGGGGAGATGAACTTGCTATAAAGAAAGCTGTTGTCCAAGCGAGAATACGGCTTGTCTTCCACAACCTTTCTGTCTACAAAGTTGGACAAAAGAGACATCCCTGAGAGAACATTGGTTCTGATCAAGTTGGGCTGATGATTCACGATAGTTTTGGGGGCAATATCGCTGGCCTTGATATTTGCCAGACTTTCCTGAACTTTTCCAAGGAAAGGAGGCCCAGAGTCTTCCTCAGTCTTGTACTGCTGGCTTTCCCAAGAGGAAGATCTCCTGCCTACGCTGCTATCCCATGATTTCTCTTCTTTAGTGAGGTAAGGGTTTTCGATCTCCTCTGTGTCTTCTTCTGCCAATCCCAGCTCCTCCCCCTTGGATCCTTTCCCTGCCTCCGAGTTTTCCTCGGTGAGGGAAAACAGCTCGTCTAATGCTATTGGGAAAGAAACCTTTGACTTGGGAACGATGTGGTTCTCATCGATAGGCGGAAGGACGGTGTGCTTGCCAAGCGTGGAAGGGCGTGGAGTCCTTGAGAGGGCTTTTGAAGGCTTCCGAAGTTCAGCGGAGTCCATGTTACGGAGGGTGTCTACAAAATGCTCCATTTCCCCAGCTTCCTCGGGTTCCTGTTCTCCTGTCTGGCTGATGCTTCTTATTAAGTCATTTGGGGGTTCGGGCCATGAAAAGGAAGTGTGGGACCCAGCAGGGGAAGTCTCTTGTTCCAGCGCAAATATCAGAGGGCTCTTGCCCGAAATCTTTTCTTTCTTCAGTTCATCATCCTGCGTTCTGGCTTTATGATCCCCTGGAGAAGTTGGCTGAGATGTAGCAAAGATTCCAATTTCCTCTGCGGTGTCCGAGGGGCACTTATTTCTCCTCTTGGCAGATAAGCTGGCTTTTCCCACGCCTATCCAGCTGCTCTCTTGATCTGGCCCGTTTGTTATTAGGCCTCCTGCAGTGGGCATGCCTTGCTCCTGTTCAGACCTGCTTCTTGCAAACAGGTTGCTGGGCTTCTGGGAGGCAGAATTGCTGGGCAGGCTGCCGTCTCTCTGGGTTGCGCTGAACGGATCTGCTCCCTCCCTGGCTATAGCAGCGTCTCTGTTTGATGTGCGGTCAGGGCTCGGCGCAGGCACACACCTTGGCCCCTGGGCATCCCTCACATTGGCATTTTGAGAGTGAGTCATGCCATTCTCAGGCTGTGACTCTGGTGTGGAGACGATGCAAAATTTGGGGAAGGAGGAGTGGACTCTTTGCGGGGACTTGGCGTTGGGGAGATCGTCCCAGGATGGCCAGGTTTCTTCCAAGGCAGTGGTGGTGTTGGAGCTGGGAGCATAGGGTTTCTCTCGCTGACTCTGGCTGGTGTTTCCCGATCCAGACATAACAAGTTCTCGCCCGACTTGGTAAACGGTGGAGCATCCGGGCTGAGGCACAATGACTTGCTGTTGGGCTCTAAAAACAACCGTGCTGTTCCCCATTGTACCATTGTACCACTGAGCATGGGATCTGCCTACAGTGCTGGAACCCATGGCGTTCTGGACTGGCTTGAACACACAACGCGCATCAGGAAATGCAGGGCTCGGGGCAGAGGATATGTAATTTCTCCCCAGGGATCCGGAGAATGGAATAGAATGGAGGGTGTTGGGAGAACTTTCCCTTAAGGATTGAAGTGCCAAAGCATCAGGGAAGTTGTTTTCCTTCAGGGATCCAGCATCCATCTTGGGGAAATCCCCGTTTAGCATACGGCCTTCCTTCCTGGAGACGGTTCCATTCAAGCTGTCACGAGAAAGGCCCAGATTCTGCTCTTGCAGCCCATTAGTGTTTGCGTCCTGGCTCTCTTGCTGGAATCCGGCATCGCCAGGATTGTGAACAGCAGCCGGAGAGTGTGTGGCTCCAGGTGATTCGGTAACTCTGGTACTGATGCCATCTTGCATCTCTTTCTTCACTGGGCACTTTGGCTTGGGAAGTCGGGAATAAACTTGAGAAAAGACAGGCCCATGAGCAGTAAAATTCCTCTGTGGGCTGGGAGAGCAGGAGCGCCCTTCTGTTGCTGTGGGAGAGAAGCTTCTGGAGTCCACCAGGGAAGGGGAGACCCCAACATCTGCTGGGGATGAGTTGTCTACCGAGGAGGACAAGAGTAGGGCATCTGGTGGAGGAGGCAAGCAGTTGATCTCTCCCGGGGAAGGGCACCTGGCATCTGTGGAGGAGGAATACCATCCATTGTCCGGTGGAGGGGATGGATACCTCATATCCAAGGAGGGTGAGGAGCACTTTGGAACTGCTGGGGAAGGTGAGCTCCTGGCATTTGATGAGGGAGACTTGTTCCTGCTCTCTGCTAAGGTGGATGGCCGCCTGGTGTCCACCGTTGAAGCAGCTGTGGTGCTTCCTCCACAATACAAACGCCTCATATCTGCAACAGAATAGGAGGACTTGTTTCCTGCCAAGAAGGATGAGTGCTGGGTATCATCCGGGCATGAGATGGAGTGGTTCTCCGTTCTGGAAGGGATATCTTTCCTCCCTACTGGAGAACGTGAACTGATGTTACCTTTTGGGGAGGGGGACACATGTGTTGGCTTGGCCTTGAGTGCGGGAGGGAGCTGCGGTTTTGCTGCTGGGGGCGGAGGCTGCCTCTTCTCTGCCGGAGACTGGGACCTCCGGTTTTCTGCTGTTGGCCCAGAAGGACACCAAGGATCAGGAGAACGCGACCGCTTGGCCTCCTCCGAGAAAGTGGATTTCCTTCTCCCCGTTGGAGAAAAAGACTGCTTGGCATTTGCTGGAGAAAGGCATCGCTTGGCATTCACAGAGGACACCTTACATGGCAAAGAATTCCTGGAAGTGGTGGGATGAGAAGCGTTGGCACCCTCTGGGGGTGAAAATAAGCGCCTGGCAGGTAAGGGAGAACGGGAGGGTCTGGTTTCAGCGGAAGGAGCTGGGCTAGTGGCGTCCATCCCCACCAGTCCTTTCTCCCAGGCCTCAAGCAGCTTGGACACTTTAGAGGGGCTGCTGGCTCTGGTGCCTTCTTCCTCGACCCTCTGGGAGGCTGCCGACACTTTGCCGAAGGGCGTCTTCTTGACAGCTTCAGGGGGGGTTTTCTTCCATCGTAGTAAAGGGCTTGAGGGAGGACCTCCCGGCTTGCTTGGATGGGAACGTGCCTTGCCGGCAATTTTCTCCATGCTGGAATTAGGACAAGGCAGGTCTTTTTCAGTGTCAGCCCCACTTTGAGGCTGAAGTTGCTCCTGGCTGCCTTCCCAAGGGGCTCCTCTGGTTTTGCTGGAGTGGGGAGTGGGGAGGGGTGGGGTGGAATAGGGTGGGAGAAAAGAAAAGCAAAAAATTAGGCCTGGGTCCCCACCCAGCTTGCCCCCAACCAGTGGTGGGTTTCAAAATATTTTACTACAGGTTCTGTGGGTGTGGCTTGGTGGGCGTGGCTTAGTGGGCATGGCAGGGGAAGGTTACTGCAAAATCCCCATTTCCTCCCAATCAGCTGGGACTCAGGAGGCAGAGAGTAGATGGGGGCGGGGCCAATCAGAATTTTTACTACCAGTTCTCCGAACTACTCAAAATTTCCACTACCGGTTCTCCAGAACTGGTCAGAACCTGCTGAAACCCATCTCTGCCCCAAACAGATTATTCCATGTCATTTTTCCATGGAGCCTGGCAGATTCCGTGTTCCCTCTGATTTCCTTGAACTTTACTTAAAACACAACAGCAGCAGCAGCAACAACAAAGCAGGCGTACTGCAAAATAAGGGGGCAGCTTTAAAGATGATCTTTATCAGAGATGCTTCTGGGTCTCTTCTAAAAAAAACAGATCTAATGCCTTGTGTGGAAGGGCCAGGAAAAGACCAAAATAGGATGAATTAACAGAGAGGAGGAGCCACAAAGAGGAGGGGATCAAACTATTTTCCAAAGCACCTGAAGGCCGGACAAGGAATAATGGATGGAAACCAGGGGTGGGTTCTAAATTTTTTTACTACCGGTTCTGTGGGCGTGGCTTATTTTGTAGGCGTGGTTTGGAGGTCATGTGACTGGGTGGGTGTGGCTAGCTGGTCATGTGACTGGGTGGCCATGGCTATGTGTATAGGGACTACTCAGAGGGCTGAAAAAAGTCATTTCTGACAGGTCCTCGCACTTTACACTGGTCCTCACACTTATGACCATCCTCACATTTACGCCTGTGCACCATTCTTAACAACCGTGTCACTCATTTCACAACTGCTTCTCTTCACCATGGTGACAAGATAGGGCAAAAAACGTAAAATGTGAGGACAGTCGTAAGTTTGAGGACTGGTCAAAAGTGCGAGGACCAGTCAAAAATAACTTTTTCAGCCCTCTGAGTAGTCCATATGCACAAAAGGACTACCCAGAGGGCTGAAAAAGGTGATTTCTGACAGGTCCTCATATCGTCACTGCTACCGGCTCAGCCAAACCGGGCTGAACCGGGAGGAACCCACCACTGATGGAAACTGATCAAGGAGAGATTCAACCTGGAAATAAGGAGAACTTTTCTGACAGGGAGAACAATCAACCCATGGGACAGAAGTTGCCTTCAGAAGTTGTGGGAGCTTCATCCCGGGAGGCTTTCAAGAAGAGACTGGACAGCCATCTGTCAGAAATGGTGTAGAATCTGCTTGGGCTGGGGGTTGGACTAGATGACCTACCAGGTCCCTTCCAACTCTGTTAATCTCTAATCTAAAAGAGAGCATTTGAGGTTGGCCTGAAGAGACAGAGAGCAACCTTGCTGATTTGCTTTCAATAAATGGGTCGTTTGTAATTGGACATTCTTTCCATGGCACCATATTGTGAGGGCCCCCTAACAATGAAGTCCAAATATTCAATGTGCTCAACAAGCTAATTAGGTCCCCCTCCATTGGAGCATAAAGGCATCAAAGATTTGCCAAAAGAAATGTGTATCTCCGTTGTTTAAATCAGGGGTCCCCAACCTTTCGGACCTCAGGGACCACTAAAATTCACAATTTTAAATCCCGCGGACCACCTGCCAGCTTCTACTCGCCACTCCTCGCCTGCCTGCCCGGGCTCCTTCCCAACAGGAAGCAGTTGTTGGAGCTAAGCAGCCACCATGAGAAAGAGTTGGCAAAACAGCTCAGTTCAAATTGGATCTGACCGAGAAGGAGGCTCAGCAGCTAAATAAAAGGAGGTGACTTTCCTTCTGAAGGAAAAAATGGACAGCCTGTAAGAGAAGAAAAGAAGTACAGGGAATCCTCGACTTACAACAGTTTAATTTAGGGACTCTTCGAAGTTACAACGGTAATGAAAAAAGGGACTTGTGACTAATTTTCACACTTATGACATCCCCATGGTCAGGTGAATAAAATTAGGATGCTTGGCAACTGATTCATATTTATGACAGTTGCAGTGTCCCAGAGTCACGTGATCTTCTTTATGCGACCTTCTGACAAGTAAAGTCAATGGGAAAACCAGATTCACTTAAGAACTGGGTTACTAACTTAAACCCTGTAGTGATTCACTTTAGCAATTGTGGCAAGAAAGGTCGCAAAATGGGGCAAAACTCACTTACGGTGTTTCCCCGAAAATAAGACATCCCCTGATAATAAGCCCAATGGGGCTTTTGAGCTCATGTGCTAAAAATAAGCCTCCCCCCGAAAATAAGCCCTCCCTGAAAATATTTAAACACAGAGCTGGAAATCAGGTAAGAAGGCAAGAGGAGCCCCATCTTGCGCCACGCGCCCCAAAATAATAAGACCTCCCCGAAAATAAGGCCAAGCGCTTACTCCAGGGTTCAAAAAAATATAAGAAAGGGTCTTATTTTCAGGGAAACACAGTAGCAAATTTCTCACTTAACAACATAAATTTTGGGTTCAATTGTGGCTGTAAGTTGAGGACTACCCAATAAAACAAAGCCCAGTGGTCAGAAAAAGGAGAAGAAATTTCAGCAAGAGGGCGCTTAAGGTAGACCAGGCTTAAGAAAGAAACTGTGATGCATATAAGTAATAGTATAGAGCAGGATTCTCCAACCTTGGCAACTTTAAGACTTGTGGACTCCTGGGAGTTGAAGTCCACAAGTCTTAAAGTTGCCAAGCTTGGAGACCCCTGGTATAGAGCATAGGATTATAAGTAATTGTAGTAGAGTAATAGGTAAGAGTATAATATATTGAATAGTAATAGCATATACGGTAGTATAAACATTGTTATAGTAATAGTGTAATTGTAAGCCATCCGAAACCACTTGGTTGAGATGAATAGCCATAGAAATTAAGTAAATAAATAAAATAAATAGTAATTGCATAATGATAGCATAGTAATTGTAAAAGTATTTATTTATTTAAGAAAATGTATACGGCTGTTCAGTGACTCCAGGTGGCTTACAATGGTAAAATTATCGTATCACATCATACTATTATCATAGTAATAGGACAGAAATAGCAACAGGACAAAATTAGACAGAGAACTGAATAAAAATAGAACAGAATTATAACAAAGAATAGAATAAAAGTAGAATTAGAACCAAGTAGAATAGAATAGAAAAGAGGGTCAGTTTGGACTATAGTGGTTAAGGCATCAGGTTAGAAACCAGGAGTCAGTGAGTTCTAGTCCCAGCTTGGTGACTTTAAGCCAATGGCCAGGAGACCCTAAATTCAAGTCCTGCCTTAACCATGAAAGCCAGTTGAGTGACTTTGGGCCAGTCACTCTCTCTCAGCCAACCCACCTCACAAGGTTGTTGTTGAGGGGAAAATAAGTGGAGGATGGTGTTTTGGATATGTTCACCGCCTTGAGTTATTTGTAAAAATAATAAAGGTGGGAAACAAATCAAATAAATAGATAGAATACAGAAAGCATTTTCTTATCACATTTATATGTAAATAAAACATCTCCCCATATTTATATTTATATTTCCTTTGTAGGGAAATATAAAGAAAAGACCTGTGCAGGGCCCAAAGTTTTTATGTCTCTCTTGAGTCTTAGTCAATCCAATTGGATATAGTTTTTTTCACAGAAGAATCTGCGATAACAAAGTTAGGACCAATTTACGGGATAAAATAATTCAGCTTTTATATTGTTTTGCTTGACTTGTATGCCACGTAAAGTCACTCTGTGGGCGAAACGGGCAGTTTCTAAATCTGATATATAAATGAATAAATAAGTTGTGCCGCCCCACCTCACCCCCACCTCTCAGAATGATGCCCATCATTTCAGAGACCTAAGACATCTAGAACAGGGGTCTCCAACCTTAGCAACTTTAAGACTTGTGGACTTCAACTCCCAGAATTCCCAGAACTCTGGGAATTGAAATCCACAAGTCTTAAAGTTGCCAAGGTTGGAGACCCCTGTTCTAGAAGGTGCCAGACTGAAGGGCCATGAAATCTCTGCATAGTTTGCTTAACTGGTCCAAGGTGGAGACATCCATGTTTTAAGCACAAAGGAACTGACTACATCTTAGCTTGATTATGGCAGTGCTCATTAACGCTTGCTAATGTTTGATTGTAAACAACCTTGTAGCCAAACGCATTCTGTTTTGCCCACTTTGCTCATTATGGCATGGCATCTGAAATGTCACCACTGGAATTTCATTTTGTCTTTCGAAAAGAAAAAGAAAAAAAACCTCCTTATGAGTCATTTTCCTATCCAAGCCGTGCTCAGCTGCAAAAATCATGACATACTGCTTACAAAGACATAATGGTAAAAACGAAAAGATCCCAAGCTGGAAAACAAGTTACAAAACAGAAACCAATAAGGGGACCTCGTTGCCTTCTGAGCTTTGTTTTTTTCTTGCATTTCATTATCCAAATTAGGTAACATCATCAGTGCTACAATAGGAAACCTGAGCTATAAATATTCTCCTCTATGGGAAAAACATAAAGAAATAGGCATGGAAGATAATTTGGGGTACAACACAGCAAAAGAGAGAGAGAGAGAATGGTGCCTATTCTGTCAACCTATACAATATATTTATTTGTCCATTTGTTTTATAGTCCATTTTTCGTTCAGAACCTCAGATTAGAAGCAAATCTTAAAAACCGGACAAGTTTTCCAGATTCAGTTGCTTTAACAGAAGGAAACAACTTATATTTTTCACATACAGGGGAAGACTATAGAAAGCAAGAAGAGGGGGGGAAAGAATGCATCTGAACACACACAGATTGCGATTGAGAAGTAGGTCAGTAATTTCAAAATCTTTCTCATCGGCTCAGACTGTAAAGAGATTTCTATCCAACTCACCTCACAGAGATAATGTTGTGGAGAAAAATAGGAGAAGGGGGCATGATGCATACCGCCTCGCGATATATGGAATAAAGACAGGGTATAAATCTAATAGAACCCCGGCTGTAAAGCTGCAAGCCCAGGTTCGAGATCTGAGCACCGTGCAATGCGGTGAGCTCCTGTTCCTCACCCCAGCTCCTGCCCACCTAGCACTTCGAAAGCATGCAAACGCGAGTAGATAAATAGGTACCATTTCAGAGGGAAGATAAAATTTTTCCGTGATCCTCGGCGTATCGTCATGCTGGCCAGACGACCATGGAAAATGTCTTTGGGCACCCCTGGCTCCCTTGGCCAAGAAACAGAGATGAGCACTGCTCCTTAGAGTCGGACACAACTGGACAAGGAAATCTTTACCTTTGCCTTTTATACATCTAATAATAACATAATGAATTGCTTTCTATTTAACTTACAAAAACCCTGTCAATGACCTAACCATGACTCTATAAAAACAAACGATGAGAAAGAAGCTGATAAATCTACTCATTTAAAAAAGGCATTTTAAAAAGCTCAACGCAATGAAACTAGAGCATGACAGAACAGAATAAAATAAAAGAACAGGAAATGTCATAAATAACTCCGTGAAGTAGGTTGTAGGTTGTTCCCTGGCTAAATTACAACAGAGAAGGGATCAGTCTAATCTCTCTCTCTCTCTCTCTCTCTCTCTCTCTCTCTCTCTCTCTCTCTCTCTCTCTCTCTCTCTCTCTCTGTGTGTGTGTGTGTGTGTGTGTGTGTGTGTAGTTCAAGGAGCTCCTCCTAGAAAGTCCAAATTGCCAACATATTTTTGTTTTCAAACAAACTGGGCCTCTGTCATACAGATTAGGGGACTGGAGGCTAAAATATATGAAGAACGGTTTCAGGAACTGGGTATGTCTAGTTTTATGAAAAGAAGGACTAGGGGTGACATGCTAGCAGTGTTATGATATCTCAGGGGCTGCCACAAAGAAGAGGGAGTCAAACTATTCTCCAAAGCCCCTGAGGGTAGGACAAGAAGCAATGGGTGGAAACTAATCAAGGAGAGAAGCAACCTAGAACTAAGGAGAAATTTCCTGACAGTTAGAATAATTAATCAGTGAAACAACTTGCCTCCAGAAGTTGTGAATGGTCCAACGCTGGAAGTTTTTAAGAAGATGTTGGATAACCATTTGTCTGAAGTGGTGTAGGATTTCCTGCCTAGGCAGGGGGTTGGACTAGAAGACCTCCAAGGTCCCTTCCAACTCTGTTATTCTATTAGAAATAATTTAGAAGCAGGGGCATCTAGGTTCAAAAAAAGGCAAGGTAGTGACTGCAGCCATGTTACTCGTGCCCCACCCTTCTTGTCAAAAGGGGCAGAGAGCATCTCTTGTCACTGATACCATCTTGACTTTATTTTTATTTTTTTTAACTCTCCCGGAGATACCCTTGTTTGCAGCTGCTTCCAGCTTTATTTTTGATTGATTAGAGTTAAATGTAGCCACAGTTCATAACTCCTTAATAAACAATAAAAAGAACTGAAGAGGCTTCTTGGATGAGAAGCGAAACGTCTTCAAGGAAAAACAAAGTCCAATTTGCCTTTTGAAAAAGCACTTTTGAGACAAAGAATAAAAAGAGAAACATATGTGTGAGTTTACCCATCAGGGCATTTACAAGAATAAAGAATCCTTTCGTGGCATTTGAAATATCATCAAATGCACAGAATATCCCATGCTGAAAATGACTGCCATCGAGTATCTGCATTTTACATTTCCTCTCCATAATAGTCGATCAAATCCTCCAAGGGAGGGGTGGGCGACCATGGCCCCTTTATGATCTCTGGACTTCAACTTCCAGAATTCCCGAGCTAGCATTAGCCTTATAAAAATGGAAACTTTGCTGCAAAGCAGGATGAAAACATGCTAAATAGTGTTTACTCAACCTTGTGTATCCCATGCATACTCAACAGACATATTATGTTGTGCAAACCAAGTCCTGAAATGACCAGCCTGAAAATCAAGATTACCATCAAACGTTTAGCAAGATCTGGAAGGCCTCTGTTTCTCCACCTCTACAATAGTTTAACTGCTTTATTTCTATTTTGTTTTGTTCTATTTCACACAACGAGCAGGGTCTGAATTTTCAATGCAATTCCTCTTTTGCTAGTCACACACAAGCAGGGTTTCTCGGGGAAATCTCTAATACAGTGTTATGGCATGCTGGCTGGGGAATTCTGAGAGTTGAAGTCCACACATCTTAAAATTGCCCAGGTTAAGAAAGAAACACTGTCCTAATATCCAAATTTCCATCCGCAGGAGGGCCTAGAGCTGTGAACCTACGGCATGCATGCCACAACTGGTACGCAGAGCTCTCTCTGCAGGCACGCAAGCTGTCGTCCAGCTCAGCTCCTCCCGCCGGCCAGCTGATTTTCAGGATGCCCGGGGGGGCAGCACATGTGGGAGACATGTGCGCATGTGTGGGGGGTCATGCACACATGCACCAGGGTCATGCGCGCATGCATGGGGGAGCACAGGGTGTATGGCATGCCCCACGTGGCCCGGTTTTAGGCCCAGGAGGCTGCAGGGAGGCCTACTAGACCCAAAACGGGGCGTGGGGGGGGTCGCATGCGCATCAGTGGTGGGTCACTACCGGTTCGCACAAGATCGGGTGAACCAGTAGCAGCAGCGGCAGCTGGAAGCTCTGTCCACCTGCCTGGACACTTCTGCGCATGCGCAAAAGTGTTGTGTGCGCGTGCAAGCGTGCGCACGAGCGAGCCAGTAGCAACAGGATTTGGAACCCGCCCCTGGAGCTCATGCATGGGGGGCGTGCACGCATGCGCGGGGGTTGCATTGCATTATGGGTGCCGACACACATGCGCACTTTCGGCACATGATGAGAAAAAGGTTAGCCATCACTGGCCGAGGGTAGACCACTCTGGTGACATTGTGGTGGTTAAAATGCAGTATTGCAGGCTAGCTCACTGTTCACTCCAGGAGTTCGATTCTGAGCCGCTCAGGGTCGACTCAGCCTTCCATCCTTCCAAGGTCGGTAAAATGAGGACCCAGATTGTCAGGGGAAACATGCTGATTTTGTAAACTGCTTAGAGTGGGCTGTAAAGCAATGAGAAGCAGTATATAAATCTAAGTGCTAGTCTAGTGCTAGTGCTGTACTCTGAATTCTGATAAACACACCTTTCTCCTAGCAGGAAATTCACCTGTTTCAGAACCTGCCAAGTAAAACAAACCAAAAAACAAAAACAAAGACAACAGCCAAAGCCACCGAGCGCTTGCTGTAGTTTCACCCAGAACGGTTGAATGACTCTCTTAAAATCCAGCTGAGCCAGATTGACACAGCCCTTCATTTGCAGCGTCCAAGAAGCAGGTTACACCATTCAGTTGAAGATGTCTTGACCTACTTAGCAGGAAGCGTTGTTAATTTCCAGAATGAGTCAGGCTTATGGTTGTGTATGAGATGCTGGGTGGCAGCATTCCACATCTCTGCAGCCTCCACCAAAGGAGCCACTTCCTTTCTGCTTCTAAAAAAAGAGCCGATCTTTTTTGTCTTATACCTGTACAGCAAGACCCAGGGTTTCATGGTTACAACCTATTTCATCCATGTGGGATCCCAAATGCTTCTCTATGGAAACAATCTATTCCAAGCCTCCTTGTGGTGATGTGAGCAGAGCGCATGCAGCTGGCCCTGGCTTCCCACTCACACCAAGGTACACATCTGCAAAACACGAATCGGATGCAGAAGCAAGCACGCATACACACAAAGAGACCCACAACACTTTGCTTTGTGTACAGAAGAAAAATGCATATATCTCCTGCAATCCCTGCTGGTCAAAGAGGTTGGAAAGAACTCCACAAGCCATACTTTGCGTGTTTTCTCTGCGGAAGGGTTTTTAAAGGCTTTGTGAGGTTTTCCACTTAAAAACAGCAGAGTTGACAGGGCTGAATCACACCATCAATGGTGGCTCCGTGGCTAAGACGCTGAGCTCGTCGATCAGAAAGGTCGGCAGTTCAGCGGTTCGAATCCCTAGCATAGGTCTCCTGTGTGAGCAGGGGGTTGGACTAGATGACCTCCAAGGTGTCCCTTCCAACTCTGTTACTGTTTGTTTGTTTGAATTTCATTCAGGAAGGGGTCTGGGGTCCTTACCCTGAGGCTTAACCCCACACATATGGCTTTTCAACAGCCAGTTGCTCACCTCTGCTTAAACTACCCTATTTATTTATTTTTTATTTATTTTTATCAAATTTATATGCCACCCTTCTCCCGTAAGACTCGGGGTGGCTCACAGAATAGAAACAACATAACAATAAAATAGCGCTAAAACAAGCCAATTTAAAATCCCCAGACAATTAAAACCTCGCGGCAGATCAGGGAATTTGCTGAAAAAGCCATGTCTTCAGGTCGGCGCGGAAAGTGCGGAGGTCAGGGGCCATCCGGAGCCCAGTGGGTAACCCATTCCAGAGGGTGTTTTACCCTCTGGAATGGGTTTACTACAGTGAATAAATCTGGCCATTGAATCCTGCAAGCTATTCAAGTTTCATGATCCTCTAGTCTAGTCCAGAGATGGGCAACAATTACAACTTTACAACCTGTGGACTTCAACTCCCAGAATTCCTAAACAAACCGTGATGGCTCAGGAATTCTGGGAGTTGAAGTCTACAAGTCATAAAAAGGCCATAGTTGCCCACTCCCGCCCTAGTCTATTTTTGTTGTTGTTGTTAGTTGCGAAGTCGTGTCTGACCCATCACAACCCCATGGACAACGCTCTTCCAGGCCTTCCTGGCCTCTACCATTCTCTGGAGTCCATTTAAGCTCACGCCTACTGCTTCAGTGACTCCATCCAGCCACCTCGTTCTCTGTCATTCCCTTCTTCTTTTGCCCCCAATCGTTCCCAGCATTAGGCTCTTCTCCAGTGAGTCCTTCCTTCTCATTAGGTGGCCAAAGTATTTGAGTTTCATCTTCAGGATCTGGGCTTCTAAAGAGCAGTCAGGGTTGATCTCCTCTAGGACTGACCAGTTGGATCGCCTTGCAGTCCAAGGGACTCACAGGCGTCTTCTCCAGCACCAGAGTTCAAAGGCCTCAATTCTTTGGCGCTCAACCTTTCTTATGGTCCAAATTTCACAGCCATACATTGCAACTGGGAAAACCATAGCCTTGACTGTACGCACTTTGTTGGCAGGCTGATGTCTCTGCTTTTTAGTACGCTGTCTAGATTTGCCATAGCTTTCCCCCCAGGAGCAAGTGTCTTTTAATTTCTTGGCTGCAGTCCCCATCTGCAGTGATCTTGGAGCTCAGGAAAATAAAATCTGTCACTACCTCCATTTCTTCCCCATTTATTTGCCAGGAATTGAGAGGGCCGGGTGCCATGATCTTACTTTTCTTAATGTTGAGTTTCAAGCCAACTTTTGCACTCTCCTTCTTCACCCGCATCAGAGGCTCTTTAGTTCCTCTTCACTTTCTGCCATTAGAGTGGTATCATCTGCATAGTTGATATTTATTTATAAATATTTATTTATTTCTAAATATAAATATTTATTTATTTATAAATATTGCTGATGTTTATTTATAAATAGACGTCTATTTTACATCTCTGGAATTTCCTGGCCATTTAAGGACTAGCAAGGGCTGATTCTTCTCAATGGTTTTCCTATCAAGAGCATCTTACTACTGCCATCTGCTGTTTAGCATAAGCACCTGCAAATGGAATGTACATCAGCAGAATCTGATGAAAGGCTAAATCATTTTCAGGGAACTTTATCCTTAGACCTTGAATAGGCTGTAAATGATTTATTTTTTAAAAAAATTATTCAAATTCTGGCCACTTGATACAGTTTTCTGGGACTAATGGTGGCTAAAAAATTTTGTTCATTCCTCTCCCCAAACATGGGGAACTGAAATTACTATCAGAGAAATAGGAAACTGAGGAAAACAGATTTTGAGAGATCTATTCATGTGGTAATGAAGAGATTTTACAATTTTTTTTAAAAAAAAATATCTCTGAATTCATTTTATTTTCCCACCATTCATTTTCATTTTCATTTTATTTTCATTTTATTTAATTTGTATACCGCCCTACTCCCGAAGGACTCAGGGCGGTGAACAGGCACAGAATAAAACACATAGAATACAAAAATTAAGAGCAGAAGTAAAATCGAATTAAATCAATTTAGCCCAAGACAAATTTAAAACCCCAGGTTAAGAACAAATTAAAATTTACATTAAAATTTACATTAAAAAAAGAATGGGAAAGGTTAGGCCAGACCAGCCTGGTGAAATAAAAAGGTCTTAAAAGTGCGGCGGAAGGTGTGTAGATCCAGGATCCTCCGTATCTCTGGGGGGAGCTCGTTCCAGATAGTAGGTGCCCCCACAGAGAAGGCTCTCCCCCTGGGGGCCGCCAGCCGCCAGCGACCATGAACCAACTACCCTGTTTCCCCCAAAATAAGACATCCCCTGATAATAAGCCCAACTGGGCTTTTGAGCGCATGGCAATAAAGCCAAGCGCTTATTTCAGGGTTCAAAAACATATATAAGACAGGGTCTTATTTTCAGGGAAACACCATAAGAATGCTATTATATGTGAATTATAGTCTTATCGATTTGATGCTTCATAGAACACATGGCACATGTTATAACAGTGTTTCTCAATCATGGCCACTTGAAGATTTGTGGACTACAACTCCCAGAATTCACCACCAGCCAGCAGCTCCTAATTCTGGAAGTTGAAGTCCACATATCTTCAAGTGTCAAGGTTGGGGAGCACTGTTCTACATTCTACCTTCTTCCCTATGGCCATTATTTCTGCTCACTCTTTTAAGGATGAGTGTTTGTTTGTTTGTTTTTTGAGCTAATTACAGGCTGTGCAGATAGTTCGCTACAATGGATTCTGCATTATTGTCAACTTACCTGTGATATGCTGCTAGAAAAATGTGTACACCTCTTATATAATGGGGGGGGGGAGAAATCCACAAAATTCCTCTCAGCATACAAACACTTCCTAAGGCAGAGTTCTTCAAACTTGGCAGCTTTAAGACTTGTGGACTTCAACTCCCAGAATTCTCCAGCCAGCTATGCTGGCTGGAGAATTCTGGGAGTTGAAGTCCACAAGTCCTAAAGCAGCCAAGTTTGCAGACCTCTGTCCTAAGGGACAACAACTTTAGCATTAGGAAAATATGATTGAGACACTACTAGGAATACCTCTGCAGCCCCCAATCTCTTTCTCTCAAAGGACTGGTGGACAGAGGAGGATATTTTTTTTCTGTTTTTGCTTTAAAATATGTTATTAAATTCCCTGGAATGAAGGTATTTCAAACCCGCTCACCTTGGATAAGAATAACAAATAAGAAGACAAAAGTCACTGCAATGCTATTTACTTGGTAGTCCTTGACTTACGACCACAATTGAGCCCCAAATGTCTGTTGTTAAAGGGAGACAATTATTGAGTTTTGCCGCATGTTATGACCTTTCTTGCCACAGTTGCTAAGGGAACCACTGCAGTTGTTAAGTTAGTAATGTGGTTGTTAAGTGAATCTAGTTTCCCCGCGGGACACTGCAACCGTCATGAATATGAATCAGTTGCCAAGTGTCTGAATTTTGACTGTGGGGATCATGCAACAGTTGTGTGAAAAACAGTTATAAGTTACTTTTTTCAGAGCCATTGTAACTCTGAACGGTCACTAAAAGAAAGTTTGTAAGTCAAGGACTACCTGTATCCTGAAAACACACTGTCTTGTTGCTAAAGATGTGTAAACCAGATACCCCTGACTCCAGTAAGTGTTAAGACAATAAGGCTGATTCAGGGAAGTTACTTTACTATAAATGGCCCTGGGCCTTGTTATAGGTTAAGATTAACCACATGTGGGCTAATTGTTTGGAACAATTGTCTGGATTAGTGTTTACACAGCACACGTACAATCCGCCCTCCAATAACCGAGTCAAAGATATCATTTAAACAGGGCTGCTGGATTTTATCCGGTATGTAGACATCACACACCTTTTTACAACAACGGCGGCAAGAATTCCAAGTCACCTTGGAAAATTACAAGATGTTTTAAAAATAATAATACCATCCGGTATCCATCATTTTATACTTATGTTTAAAATATGTGGGAGTATTTCCGATAAGTACCGTATTTTTCAGAGGTAGGAAAAAAAGTTTTTTCTGAAACGGGGTTTCAGAAGTTTCAGAGGCAGGAAAAAAAGCCAAAAAAAGCAAGGCACGGAGCTCACAATCAAGAAACCTGTTGCTAAAATTCACCTTTGGAACAGGTGATTGGGGGTATTCCAGCAGATCCTCCTGTCAATCAGCTTTTTTCTTATTTTCCTCCCCAAAAACTAAGGTGCGTCTTATACTCCAAAAAAATACGGTACCTTGTTCCCAGCATGAAGGTGAGAAATAAAATAAACACAACCGATGTTAAAATTGTGGTTTAGCAGAAGCTGTCATGAGACTATGAGATTCAGCAGAGCAGCAGTCTCTGTGTTGGACACACTAAAACCAGGAGGAAGCATCTGTTTATTTGTTTGTTTGTATCCCATCTGTATTATTTTTTACCAATAGTTCAAGGTGGCAAACATATCCAATACAATTCCTTCTCCTATTATCCCCACAACACAAGCCTAGGTTGGGCTGAGAGTGAGTGACTGGCCCAAAGTCACCTAGGAGGCTAAGACAGGACTTCAATTCATGGTCTCCTGCTTTCTAGCCTGGTGCCATAACTATTAGACCACACACACTGTCTCTCTATGTGAGAAGATGCTTCTTGCAGTTCTGAAAAGTTTTTTTTCCTCTGATCCTGCTCTCATGGCCTATGCAGGAAGCTTAAGTCCAAGAATTACAATAGCAGTAGGACTTATACTTATATACCGCTTCACAGTGTTGTTCAGCACTCTCTAAGCCAAGCTTGTCAAACTGGCGGCCCGTGGGCCGGATGTGTCATGCATAGGCCACACCCACCCCGGCTTTGCAAAGGCAAAAACCATCGCAATACATCATGTGACACGATCAAGTTTGACACCTGAGCTCTAAGCGACTTACAGACTTACAAATTCACTTAACTGTATTTCTAACTTAACAACTGCAGTGATTCACTTAACAAATGTGGCAAGGAAGGTCATGAAATGGGGAAATAACAATAGCACTTAGATTTATATACCGCTTCACAGTGCTTTTACAGCCCTCTCTAAGCGGTTTACAGAGTCAGCACATATTGCCCCCAACAATCTGGGCTCTCATTTTACCGATCTCAGAAGGATGGAAGGCCGAGTCAACTTCGATCAGGATCGAACTCCTGACTGTGGGCAGAGACTGCCTGCAATACTGCAGTCTAACCACTGCACCACCACAATTGCCACAAAAAAGGAATATTTGTGGTATCAATTATTTGTATTGTAGAAGGCGGATGATGGATTGATTGCACTTTCAGAGTAGTCCATTATTGAAAGTATGTGGCGGGAGTGCAAATAAATAAAAATATCATGCACAAAATAAAACTGATAAAAACAGCGCAGGTTTTGAACAAGAGATAAACCTAGTGGAACATGATGGAAACAATGCAATCCATAAGTAAGCCAAGAGCAAAATAAAATGATATATAAATACTGAAAATGTATCTGTAACACTAATGCCAAGTGAATGTCTCCGGAAAGGTAATTCCATTGGTGGAGTAGAGGCTTTTCTTTTCTTGTGCCTGTCAACTTATGTCATTTGAAATCATGAAAGCAACTGAGGGAGTCACTGATGATGTGATAGAAATAGGACAAAATCATTTTGCAGGAAAACTGTCCCCAAGTTTAATTAATCAGGCTTTTTGTTCATCAGAACCTAGTCAAAGGCACCCACAATAGTAAGAGCAGTGAAATCACATGGCAATTCTAGGTTCTGGTTCACACATCACACTAAGCTGCAGGGTGCTTTGTTGGGTTCTGACTTATGATGTCAGAACCCAACAATTGTGAATCAGGTGGTATTTACTTACCTTCACTACCGGTTCGCAAATGTGAGCGTGCGCACATGCACGCTTGATTTGCTCACTTGCACCACCTCCGTGCATGCACAGAGGGTCAAAAACGGGATGTGATGACATCCGGGCGGGTGGGCGGAGCCTCCCACAGATGCCTCAATCGGTTCACCCGAACTGCATAGAACCGGCTGAATTCACCACCACTATTGTGAATGCAGTACTGCAAGCTACTTCTGGTGACTGCCGGCTGCCTGCAATTTGGCAGTTCGAATCTCACCAGGCTCAAGGTTGGACTCAGCCTTCCATCCTTCCGAGGTGGGTAAAATGAGGACCCAGATTGTTGGGGGCAATAGGCTGACTCTGTAAACCGCTTAGAGAGAGCTGGATTGCATCCTCTCACTAGTTTTTACTTAAGGGAGGAACCATCACTGAACAGAACATATCTTGCATGGAGAAAGACCCAACTGCTCTACATTCAGATCAAAACAGATCTGATAGCAGCAGAGATCTGTGATCTCCTCCCCCATCCAGATACACTAAAGCGACACTTCCAGTAGAACCAGAGAAGAATGCCCTAAGCTTGCTGATCAAATTGTTTGATGTGGTAAAGGGCAACCTCCTAGTTTGAACAGTTAATGAAGGAGGGCAAGGCAGTTGCCCACTGAACCCTTAACTGACTACTGTATAGCAGCCTTCCCAAATCTAGATATATGGGATTTAATTCCCAGAATCGTCAACAGCAATAATTTGGGGAGTTAACATCCAAACATCTGGAAACAAAATCTAAAGACTGATTTACACAATTCTTACCCATCCCTCTATTCTCCAAGCTACATTCGAGTTTAATTCCCATAATTATTAGCCAACAGACTTAGCATTAGGCAGGAATTATGGGAGTTGACCTCTTAGAAGGTAGAAGGTAGTAGATAGAAGAAGGCTGACTTAAAATGATGGGAAGATGCTATCTAAAAGTCCCATTAATTTTCAAGAACAGTTCCTTTAGCTCCTGTACCAGATTGGCCTAATATCTCTAAAAATCCCTTTCGTGTGTGGTCATTGTACCACAAAGCTGCCAAATGCATTATTTTTTTTTTAAATATAGCCCTTAAGCTACTTAAAGGTTTGCCCATCTATTATTAAGTTCTTGTCATTTGGTAGTGACTCCAAAGGTGATTTGTGCCATTGGGTTAATCTTGACTCCTGGCTGCCTAGACAAGTCCATTGCAGTTTTCTTGGCAACACTTTTCAAAGTGGTGAGTTGTCTTTTTCCTAGGACTATTTACAGTAGCAAAGACAGTGACTAGTTTCAAATCACCAAGTGGTTTCATGCTTAAAGCAGAGCTAAAGCTCACCATCTTTTGCTTTCGAGCCCAGAGCCTTTAACGACTAAACCAAACTGATTTTCTCATGAATGGTAATGCTACAAAAATCAACACAAGAGATTAGGCCAATCCTTCCGGAGTTTCAATAATCCAATGCTAAAGCTAGGTTAATGAAAGAATGATGGGTGTATGCATTTCTTGTTCGTTTCCTTTATTCTGCTTAATTCACCATTTATAATTTCAAATGTATGGCCTCATCCATATTACATAAAGCATTAGTTCAAAGAGGGCACATGTTTGTGTATCCTGCCAACCTAAAGCCCAATGGATCCAGATATTTTGAGCTGCCTAGCTCCCCAAAAAAAAAGGAGGTATGATCACCGTCAACACCACCAGCATCTGCCATGCCCCATGCCACTGGGCAAGTCTAAGGAGACGAGAAGTACATACATTTCAGGAAAGACTCTTTAATGCCTTTAATACCTCTTTAATTTATCTCTGAGATAAATACAGAATTTTGGAGGCATCTCCCAGACCAGGGGTGTCAAACTGGATTTCTTTGAGGACTGGATCAGCATTGTAGTTCGCCTCTAAGGGCCGGCCGGTGGGGGTGGGGGAGACAGGATGGACGCCTCCTGCTGGCCAAAACAGGGCATGAGGGATGCATGCAGCCCCCCCCCCATGCCCCTTTTCCAGCCTGGACGGCCTCCTGCAACACTTTGCCGGCCAAAACGGGGGACGGGAGGCTGCACGCAGTACTTTGAGTGCTGCAGGAAGCCGTACAGGCTGAAAACGGGGCAGGGCCCCCCGCGCATAGCCGCGGCCTGTTTTGGCTGCCAGAGGCACCATGGGCCCATCTTTTGCTATTTCCAGGCCGGCTCTACGGGCAGATTTAAGCATCACACGGACCAGATCCAGTCTGCGGGCCTTGAGTTTGACACCCCTGTCCTGGACTCATTTCTAGGGAGTTAATTAAGGCAGAGTCTCTGAGCTAATTGAAAAGTGTCTTCCTTCAACCTTGGCAGAATTACTATTGATGAGGTAAGCTGACCCACCCATGGCAGCCTTTTCCATTCCTTTCCCAGACACCCCGTAATCTCTCCCAGGTTCATCCGAACGCAGTTCCATAACTCCCAGAAGTTATTATCATAACTTCATCATTCGTCATTGCCCAGAGGATTATTGGTTGCCCTCTCCCCTCTTTGGAAGAGCTTTATAGCTCTGCCTTAAGAAAGTTCAAAACATTCTTAAAGAGCCATCTCATCCTGGGCACCTTTTTTTTTTTTTTGAACTATTACCCTCTGGCAGATGGTACAGGACAATAAAAACAAGGACAAATAGGCTGAAAAACAGCTTCTATCCCAGGGCAATAACCATATTGAATTCTACGGTATAGTGCAATATCGGGTTTTCAATTTCAATTATATAGAATTGAATGTATGTTTGTGTTTTTATTTTTATAGTTATAATGTACACTGAAGGCGGCATTTAATTTAGTTGTACCATGTGCAATGACAATAAACTAAACTAAACTAAATTAACAAAAAAAAAAAAACCCACCAGGTTGGAGAAAGGTTGCAACACAGTAGCTAGATTAGCAGGAAACACTAAATCCAGGTTACTAAAATAATTGCTATGTTCACATAACATTCTTCTCCATCAGAACAAAACAGCAGCTGGAGATTTTGGCTTCCAACCTTGCAATTAAGTCCTATACTGCCTAGTACCATAAAAATGCATGCTTAATCCATTCATCTTTTGGCTACAACAACAACAACAAAAGAGGCTAATTATTAATGGTAACAGTATTGAAACAGGAAAACGAGTCATAACAAATGATTTTAAAATGAGGTGTTTCTTCCTAAGTGGCTCGAAAAGGAAAAAGGCCGCACAGATAGACCTCTATTGACAGCCACAATTGGGATCAGAATTTTGGTTATTCAGTGATGTGATCATTATGCTAGGGATCACATGACCGGAGTTTATTTTATAGGGAAAAAAAGCCTGGTTGTTAAGTGAATCAAGAGTTGTTAAACAAATTGATTTAGTTTGCTGGAAGCTGGCTGGGAAGGCTGCAAGTAGAAACCGTGCAACCTGCTGCATCCATCGTAAAACAAGCCAGCTGCCAAGCCTCCAAATTGCGATCCCATGACTGAGATGGCGCGATGGTCGTAACTTCAAGGATGGGTCGTAATTCACTTTTTGCCATTTCCAACTTTTGTGACTTCGCACTATGGTTCAACAAACAATTGTAAGCCAAGGGCTACCTATAGGCGTATGATAATGGGCCTCTTTGCATGCAGAAAGCCTCCAGTTTGGTCTCTTGAGATTTTCTCGAAACTCAACCTTGGATCCTCAACTGGACAGTGTGGAAGAAGGATTTGGGACACTGGCTGAAATGAGTGTCTGATCATTCTTTCTTGCAGAAAGAATTGGCATGTAATTGGATAGATGGGAAACTGCCAAGACACGCAGGCAACTGCCTGCTTTTTCTTCCAAAAAGACCATCACTCCACTGCATAGTCTCTATAAAGGTAAAGGTAAAGGTTCCCCTCGCACATATGTGCTAGTCGTTCCCGACTCTAGGGGGTGGTGCTCATCTCCATTTTAAAGCCAATGAGCCAGCGCTGTCCGAAGACGTCTCCAGGGTCATGTGGCAGGTATGACTAAACGCCAAAGGCGCACAGAGCGCTGTTACCTTCCCACCAAAGGTGGTCCCTATTTTTCTACTTGCATTTTTATGTGCTTTCGAACTGCTAGGTTGGCAGAAGCTGGGACAAGTCACGGGAGCTCACCCCATTACGCGGCACTAGGGATTTGAACCGCTGAACTGCTGACCTTTCGATCAACAAGCTCAGCATCTTAGCCACTGAGCCACCGCGTCCCTTATAGTCTCTATAAACACCAGGATCTCACCAGGTAGCAGCTGCTCTAATGCTTCCTGTCCTCTAATCTCCCTTTTCCCTTTTCATTTTGTACTGTGATTATTAGACTGTACGTTCTTTACTCTTCCATTATCTTAGAAAATTGTAGGTCTTTAGAAGTGTTCCAACTGGACAGCATAGCGACGTGTGGGAAAAGGAAAGGAAAACATGTTTTTATTCTATAGCCAACACATTTTGGATTAAATTCTTCTTTCTGGGGTGGGAAAAAAAGAAGATCCAAAATACAGAGAATAAAGACATTCTTTGCACAGATTTTCCTTTCTTTGGCTTCTTCTGTCAGGGTTAAATTATTACAGTTACTCCAGTTAGAAGGACCAGGCACCCATTCCTTTAACTTCTATCCGATCTTTTCTTCCAGAAGCTCAAGCAGTACATTCAGGTCTCCCCACACCTGGTTTTATCTTATGTAAAGAAGGTGAAACTGAAAAAAAAGGGATTGGTCCAAAATTGGGTTTTAGGATTCAAAGAGTAACCACTACACCTCACTGGCTTTTTTTCTTTACATTTTTCTTGTTAAGATGTACAATGCAACCAGGTGTGCTACTTACCCTGAGGCCTACTGAATGCATTTGTTCTTTTAATTAAAACCACAATTCTCATGAATTTCTTTATCCAGAAATCTTGGGCATGAAAAGTTTGTGCTTGCTGTCTCCCTCCTTTATCCAACTAGCCGTTTTCAATTCACAATAAGGTTAAAGGCCCTCCTTAAATCAAAATGGATTATTGGTCCATGATGGCTTTTTAACAATGACAGGGAAAGGACATTCCTCTGTTTGGACATAGCCCTATTGGTGGATGCAAGGACCAAAAAAAAAAAAAAAAAAGCCCCAGAACCCATGCCCCTGAGATTGAAACAGTGAATTTTCTAATCAATGTCATATCTTTCTTCCTGTAAATGTTTAGTAATTTTCCTTCTAGCTATGCCAACTTTGCTAATAGGTAGACCCAAGTGTGAGTGTTTACACCTGAGCAGTGTTTATACCTTTTGCTTCTGGAACTCCTTTAATGCTGCACAGCAACATTCAATGTATTTATGACACTTTCAATATCATACAACAGAACCGTGGAAGAAGTAGGAAGAACTCAAAAGATTTGGATTATCCCTTGTGTTTATAGAACAGGCATTACACTTCCCCAATCTGTAATGTTTGAAGATTGCTACCAGTGGTGGGTTGCTACCGGTTCGCCCCGGATCGGGTGAATCAGTAGTGGGGGCGGTGGGAAGCTCTGCCCACCCGCCCGGACGCTTCTGCGTGAACTGGTAACAAACTAAATTGAAACCCACTACTGATTGCTATTCCCAGAGTAGCAATCCTCAACCCATTCAAGGTTGCTGTTCTTGAGTCTATAAAAACAGATAACATCATATTTTGATGGCTTCCCTGAAATATAGGTGGTTTGTCTGTGTATCATACCAGTTTGATGGGTTTGAAGGATTTTTTTAAAAAATCTTTTAGCCATAAGTAAGAAATGCTAAATTACTGGCAATTCACCATTTTGTTACGGAATCAAAACAATGTCCAGTAAATCATAAAATATAGGACTGTTCTGTCCTGATTATTTTTTTTTAATCTGACTTTCTTTCTGGCTTAGTTATTGAATGGAAATGTCACCTGAATTACTGTCTAAAGCCTGAGGGAAAGGAAGGTAGGATTGTCACAAAATGTTGTTTATTACAGAAATAACCAGAGGCCTTTAGCACATCTGCTTCCAAGGAGGTTAATTTCTGAAGGGAAAAAATAAGCATGTTAAAAGCAGAGGTGTCAAATCTAGACTGTTTGGGCTTTAAATGGTTATACCCATTTAAACTCATTATGGAGATGGACAGAAAAGCGGTGTTTTAAAACCACTTTTGTGTTGGAGGTCCAACCTGCCGAGTCAAATCTCACATAAACATTTCTTATCTAAGTCTGCAGTCACCGATTCTGACTAGTTTTGAGTTTAGCAACCTAAAAGGGAGATATTAGAAAAATTAATCATCATCACCAGCAAAGTTTAACATCCATTGAGTGATGCCAATGATGGACAAAGAAGCTGTAATTGACCAAGAGATTTCTGGCCTATGCCAAAAATTCAATATGATTGTTGGCAACTAACCAATTGCCCTGTTACATTTTAGGACTGCATTGGTTGTGGAATTGTGGAAGAGATAGATGCATTTCCTTCCATCAGAACATGGCTGCTAATATAAAATGGGGAAGGGAAAGAAAAGGACAAATACCAAAAAAGAAGAATATTTGTAGCTGAGGGGTCCTTGGTGCTCTCTGGTTTTCATTACTCAAATTGATGATGTTACCTAATGTTTTGATAATGAAATGTCTGTAAGAAAACATCCGAGCTCTGAGAGCACAAGAAGCACCCCTCAAAATGACAAATGTAAACATTGGGGATTAAATGTAAAAATCTATCAGAGTCTTTTAGGCTGTGCCTACTAGTAATTTATGATGTTTTCTAGAGTCACCCAGACTTTGTTGTAGGTAAATAACAGCAATAAGGACAAGCTCTGTGTCACTTTAATGGCAGATGATGCTATGAAGATGCTGTACATCTCTAGTGAGGAAATGGCCTTTGAGAAATTTTTATCTTTAGGGATCAGTTAAATGTCACCACAGGGGTAGAATCATTATTATGTGTGGTCACTAAGTGGCAATGGATTTAGTTGTGTCTTGGGGAAGTCAAGAATTTCTCTAGCCTGAGGAATTCTGGCAGTTGAAGTCCACAAGTCTTAAAGTTGCTAAGGTTGGAGACCCCTACACTGGAGCACATCCTCATAAGAACGTCTCTCTAACACATTCCGTTAGAGAGATGTCCCCTGGGGTTGGGATCCAGCACTAGTCTGAAAGCTCCGAAGACTAAACCTCTGCTCCCGGCGATCGATCCAGATTGGATCCTGCAACGTTATCCTGGGACACCTATATTTGCCTTCATTCGTGACAAACAGTCTTGCCTAACTTCCTAACCCAAGAATCCTCTTAAGTTTTTTTTAATGAGACATACCTGGTACATGTTAAAGCCCTGAATATGTTAAATTACCACATCCATCATTCCCACCGCCCACTGGGAGAGTCAGATTCAGATAGTGCATCATCACAGTCCTACATAAAGTGGGGAGAGGGAATTAGAATATGCTGAATCAACATCCTCTTGTGGATGCCTGAAAAAGGACAAGAGCGATAGAAATAGGCAACTCGTCCTTCAGGAGGCCTGTGGTCTGTTCTATTGATCTTCTCATCAGGGAGCACCCTGGGCAAACTTCTGAGGGACCCTATATAACAGAGGTCTTCAAACTTGGCCGCTTTAAGACTTATGGACTTCAACTCCCAGAATTCTCCTGGCTGGAGAATTCTGGGAGTTGAAGTCCACAAGTCTTAAAGCGGCCAAGTTTGAAGATTTCTGCTATACAACATCACTTGAAGGTCACTGCTTCAGCAAAAGCCCTTAAAAGAGGAATGTGCTTCATAAACCAGCTACCTTTTAATGAAGTCCTGTAATAGTCTCTAGTATCTGTTTTCCTCATTGCTGTCCAGCAATATTAAAACGCCCTACTCTGCCATGCAGCAGGGCCCATGATAATGTTCTGATTTTACATAAACAAGGGCTACAATATACTGTATGTGCCAGAGCAAGCATGCATATTTCACAGGGCTGGGTGTGAGCAGTAAGTAGTAAAATATCTGGAGATAAGGAAAGACATTACTGTGACTGGGGATTTAAGAAGGAAAAAGCCAATTAAAAGGATCCTGCAGGAAACAAGGTCAATGGATATTTCAGCTGACTTCTTTTCCTTAAGGATAAAAGTCCGACAATTGTAGTGCAATTGTAGTATAGTGTATCAAGACCATTACATTCAGAAAAGCTATATTAAATTAGAATAGGAATAGAATAGAATTCTTTATTGGCCAAGTGTGATTGGACGCACAGCTTATTATTTATTTACCGTATTTTTCGGAGTATAAGACACACTTTTTCCCCCCTAAAAGAGAGTGAAAATTTGGGTGTGTCTTATACACCAAATGTAGCCCTGCCCACCCGCCGGCCCCCATCCTTTTGGAACTTTTGGAGGCTGCAAATGCAGCCTCCGAAACAGAGAGCCTCTCAAGCAAAAAAAAAAATTTCTTATTTTCCTCCCCCAAAAATAAGGTGTGTCTTATACTCTGGAGCGTCTTATACTCTGAAAAATACGGTTAAATCAGGGGTTTCTAAACTTGGCAACTTTAAGACTTGTGGACTTTAACTCCCATGCCGGCTGGGGGATTCTGGGAGCTGAAGTCCACAAGTCTTAAAGTTGCCAGGTTTAGAGACCTCTGGTTTAAATTTATTGGTCACCCAACTCCAGTGGATTCTTATTGAATTTTTGTATGCTGTTGGGGGCTGTCTGGCTGAAAGCTGACAAATATATAATCATATAGACTAGTAAGTAAGTGAACTACAGCACAGGAAGGAATTCTACTCAACAAGTAAGACTGACCATGTTGATTTCCTCCACCACCTATAATGATTGAGGTGGGTGGTAAGGAAGGTCATCAGCTTTTAGATATTATATGGGATCTGATGTACACACAAATATGTGAACCATGGGAATATGTGAAATCAACATGAACTTGCAATTTTGCACTAGAAACACTAAACCTGGATCTATTATTTAGAGTTTCATTTATTTCACTATTCACTATTATTTCACTAAAATGAAACACTTCGGAATCTGTATGCAATAAACAGAATATGTGTTAAATTGTCTAGTTAACACTTTTGTCTAGACAGATTATATAAAATAATAGGGAGGACATGATAGCGGTATTCCAGAATTTGAGAGGCTGCCACAAAGAAGAGGGGGTCAATTTATTTTCCAAAGCACCAGAGGGCAGGACAAGAAACAATGGATGGAAACTAATCAAGGAGAGAAGCAACCTGGAATTGAGGAGAAACGTCCTAACAGTGAAGTCAATTAACCACCTTTGCCTTCAGACGTTGTGGGTGCTTCATCACTGGAGGCTTTTAAGAAGAGACTGGACAGCTTCTTGTCTGAAATGGTATAGGATCTCCTGCTGGAGTAGGGGGTTAGACTAGTAGACCTCCAAGGTCCCTTCCAGCTCTATTCTGATTCTAAAGATAACAGAGTGTCAAAATAATGGCAACTCGAGAGCAGGCCTGGAATGCTTTACAAGTTGACATTTGCACCATTCAGGTTTATTATCTTGAAGTATTGTATTCAGTTGGCTATCACGGACTAAATGGTTATTTGTCTGGGATCAATAGGCAACATAAGACAATAAGATATATAATATCGGCACTTAAAATTTCAAAATATTAAAACACTGGCATAGCAATCACAGTTGAAACCTTAAAAGTTCCTCACCTTATGCAAAATAGCATAGCCATTATTTTAGCACGAGGAAAACCATGTTAAAAACTTCAAAAAGTTGACGTTTCTATCCAGGCATCCATCCTAAGAGGCTTCAAAATCCAAAAACATATAGATGTTAAAGTCTCCTTATTCCAGAAGCGAGCAACCTTGAGACTTGTGAAAATACAAATTGTGGGAAGATTATACGGCTAGGCCCCTTGTCACACTGAATAACAGAATAACAGAGGTGGAAGGGACCTTGGAGGTCTTCTAGTCCAACCCCCTGCTCAGGCAGGAAACCCTATACCATTTCAGACAAATGGTTATCCAATCTCTTATTTAAAACGTCCAGTATTAGAGCACCCACAAGTTCTGGAAGCAAGTTGTTCTACTGATTAATTTTTCTCACAGTCAAGAAATTCCTCCTTAGTTCTAGTTCTAACTTCTCTCCTTGATTAGTTTCCATCCACTGCTTCTTGTCCTGCCCTCAGGTGCTTTGGAGAATAGCTTGACTCTCTCTTCTTTGTGGCAGCCCCTGAGATATTGGAAGACTGCTATCATGTCTCCCCTAGTCCTTCTTTTTATTAATCTAGACATACCCAATTCCAGCAACCGTTCTCTATATGTTTTAGTGTTGCAGTGGCTATGGGGTTGGACTTCGTTGGGTTTATACATAATGGTTATTCTAATGAAGAGCTTCAGGGAAGGGACTGAGTACTACTGCCCTGTAAGGAAAGGTAGGTTTTTAACTGTCTTTTATAAACAGGAATGCTTTTAAAACAGGAAATAGGAATGGTGCTCTATAAATAAGACCAAAGTCCAAAGCTTTTCTGACAGCTAAAATGAATCTGGGATTTCTGTGTCTTAACCTTAAAAGGACAACCTTAAGGGTTAGGGTTTCCTATCGGTTCAGATACAGAGCAGCACCAATCTTTATTCTGTCCAAATAAACAAATAAAGTATGGCAAACACTTAAGAGAGCAATAAGGTTATCAAAACACTTGGTTCCCAATAAATGGCAAATATAAGAAACTCCTTTGGCACAAATGAACACTCATACTCAGTTCTCAGACCATTTTAACTCATTTAGTTTTGGGATTAGGTCAGTGGTGAAATTTTTTTACTACTGGTTCTGTGGGCGTGGCTTGGTGGGCATGCTGTGGCTTGGTGGGCGTGGCTTGGTGGACATGGCAGGGGAAGGATACTGCAAAATCCCCATTCCCTCCCCACTCCTGGGGGAAGGATATTGCAAAATCTCCATTCTCACCCCACTCTGGGGCCAGCCAGAGGTGGTATTTGCCATTTCTCCGAACTACTCAAAATTTCCACTGCTGGTTCTCCGAACTGCTCAAAATTTCTGCTACCGGTTCTCCAGAACCTGTCAGAACCTGCTGGATTTCACCCCTGGATTAGGTATATTTACAGTTAATACCCAAGGAAAGGAATGACAAGTTATATTGGGACTGGTGGAGAAGAACAGCTTTTAGTTCTTAAAGATGCATATATGTGTGTCTTTGTTTTCTGTTCTCCTGAGGTGGTTTGCCTAGAAGTTCCCTTCTGCAGACACTAAGGTGGAATTATCATAGCTTCATCTCTCTAAATGTGTGGGTTGTTTAATTAGCTTTATGACTAACAGCAACATCTTGATGACCAATTAAGGAGACAAAGATTTGGAACTTCAGCTAGTTTCCCCAAAGTTGAGAACAAAGTGCAACCTAGCATTATTTTCTGGGCTAGCATTGTGTGAAGCGAAAGTGTTGGTGAGAGACATGAAGCTGCTGCATTCTTTATTTAGTCCAGTGCCTTTAATACCTGTCTCTGATATGGACCAACTCAGAGGTGGGTTTCAGCAGGTTCTGACCAGATCTGGAGAACCAGTAGCAGAAATTTTGAGTAGTTCAGAGAACCGGTAAATACTACCTCTGACTGGCCCCGCCCCCAACTATTCTCTGCCTCCCGAGTCACAGCTGATCGGGAGGAAATGGGGATTTTGCAGTATCCTTCCCCTGCCACGCCCACCAAGCCACCTCCACAGAACCGGCAGTAAAAAAAAAATTGAATCCCACCACTGGACCAAGTAGAGTTGGGCATAGAAATTTTAGGCAACTTCCAAGGGGAAAGGGCTTCTGGTAGTCTAAAGGAGAACACTTTCACTGTTTTCAGAACCACCAGCCAATCCTTCACTGCCTGCCAACCATATCTTTGCAGGATATTGATGGAACGATACCAAAAGGCCCTGGGAAAACTAGGGCAGCAGTGGAAGGCGCATTAGACGTAACCAACCAAGAGACAAGAGGGCCCATTGGTAGCATATCTCATAAATAGCCACGCAGCTCAGGTCACAACAAAACCGGGTAGAAACTATTGAAAACATTCCAAGAGACTCCACCTAAATGAACTCTCTAATACAGTCTTCTTGCATTTTCCAAGATTCTGCGTTAACCCCTAACAGCAGCATTAAAGCCACCTTAGTGGCAGTGGCAGGTTGCTACCGGTTCGCCTCTGATCAGGCAAACTGGTAGCGGCGGTGGCAGGAGGCTCCGCCCACCAGCCCAGACACTTCGTGAGCGCGCGCAAGAGCACCGGTAGCAAACTAAAATGAAAACCCACTACTGCTTAGTGGACTCTAGGTTCTTGTTGCCTCCTTGATCTTGACCAGCTGTTTGGACTTGTCAGGCATTCTCACATTACTTTTCAAAGCAGACACTAATTTGATGGCTGGCTTTTGAAAGACTAAGTTCTAGAAGTGACCACTGTAACACACATATACACCCATGTCCCTATTTACACCATAATTCTAACATGAAAGCTTACAACACAAGGATAAATATAGCTCTTCAGAGCATTCCATCTGGCCTAGGGGGCTCGAGCAAGGCCCTTCCTGCTCCCCAATGCTCCTCCACCCCAATTTTGCCTCCTCTGCTCTTTCCCATTAAGAGCTGGCTTGTCCCTCCTGGTGCTTGCAAGCTCCAGATTCGCATCCCAAACCTTGAACCTTTCCCAAGGATGAAAACACATGACAACAAGCATTGGGGATCCACTACTTGTCTGCCATTACTGGCTCTCATGTCCTTCACTCAGAATTAAGCCTTCAGATCTCCATCCAGCAAAGGAAGAAATGTCCAGAAGGCAAAAGAAATAGACCACAGGAATGACAGAGACTTCCTTCTCCCAAATCCTCTTTCTTTGGCGCTGTCTGGCCAATAGCGAGCAGACATTATGTCCTATTGTCCCATAAGCAGGATTCGGTCCTTTAACTAACTGCCACGTTTGAGAATGGGTAGACAAACGGTCCTTCAGTTTACTCAGATGCTTTGGCTCCGAAATAATAAAGCTCTATTCAAAGCTACATTCATATTTAGGTTTGTTTGTTTGTTCTCTTTCTCCCAAGACAACATCCCAAGACAACCTTTTAATCAGGGGTGAAATGCTACCGGTTCGGACAGATTTGGCTGAACCGGTAGCGATGGTGGCGGGTGGTTCGGAGAACTGGTAGTGATGGCAGGGTGAGGCTCCGCCCACTCACCCAGTCATCATGTGCCCGGTCACATGCACACCCAGTCACATGCACGTGCAGACCCTCTGCGCATGCGCAAACCCTTCTGCACATTCACCCTTTCTGGTTTTAACCAGAAAGTAACCTGTTTTTTATGCACTGCGCATACACAGAAGGATTTGTGCATGCACAGAGGGTCTGCGTGCGCATGTGACCCATGCACTTCCAAACCGGTAGGGAAGATAAGTAAATTTCACCCCTGCTTTTAATCCTACGGCTCCATTGTTGATCACCATAGCAGCCAATATTTTTGAACTTTTGAACTAGCAATAGCACTTAGACTTATATACCGCTTCACAGTGCTTTACAGCCCTCTCTAAGCAGTTTACAGAGTCAGCCTATGGCCCACAACAATCTGGTTCCTCATTTTACCCACCTCGGAAGGATGGAAGGCTGAGTCAACCTTGAGCCTGGTAAGATTTGAACTGCCGAACAGCAGCTAGCAGTCAGCTGAAGTAGCCTGCAGTGCTGCACTCTAACCACTGCGCCACCTCGGCTCTAGAATTAGAACTAGAACTAGAATTCACCTAAGGATGTATTCCCACCAACAAATGCAAAAGCTGTGGAATTCTCCTGTAGGGGCTGCTGAGAAAGAAGCATTCGACTTCTTTTGGCAGTGTTCCTATGCTGCAATATGTGCCCTCCCAAAATAAGCATGCATCCAGTGGTGGGCTGCTGCCAGTTTGGACCGGTTCAGGCTAACCGGTAGTTCCGACCAGGGCTGGCCCCGCCCACCCGCCCTGGCACTATCACATCCTATATAATCGCTGGTTTTTCAATGCCATGTGTATGTGTGGAAGGCACACGCGAGCGAAGCGAGAGAGAGCGTGCGCTCGCTCATATTTTCAGTTCCAGGCGAACCGGTTGTTACAACAGACAGCAGCCCACCCCTGCATGCATCATACATCCCTCTTTCCTCCATGCTTTATAGAGCCCCAGTAATGTGAACAAGAGAGATTCAAGAGTGCAACGAAACAGGACATAATACGGATGTGTCTGCAATCAGAATACAGAATATAGATGTCTGTGCTGGATCTATCTGAAGATACATCACCTGATAAAGCACTCACCTTTTATCTGGTCATAATGCAATTCAATCTACATTCACTCAGAAGCAAATTCTACTCAGTCCAATAGAAATGTTTAAATGTTCGTTAAGTGGATATTTATTGGAACCCAGTCTTCGATTATGTATTCTTGCCCACTAACTACTGCTATTTTCTGACGTCTTTTGAAGTTCTTAAGAGGAAATCAGAAGGTCATGTGCATTGATCTACAAAAGACATCTATTTGAAGCAGGGGTGAAATGCTCCCGGTTCGGACCGGATCGCCCAATCCGGTAGCGATGGCGGTGGGTGGTTCGGAGAACCGATAGCAAACATCCCTGTCGTCCCCCCTCCCCCCGGGCCATGCCCAGCTGAGCTGCGCAATCATCAGAGGCTTTTTTTTTAATTTTAAAAGCATGTTTTCTACAACCTCTTCGGCCGAAAAAATACTTTTAAAAGTAAAAAAAAAAGCCTCTGATGATCGTGCAGCTCAGCTGGGATCGTCAGAGGCTTTTAAAAGCATTTTTTCTACAACCTCTTCGCCAGAAGAGGTTGTAGAAAAAAATGCTTTTAAAAGCCTCTGACGATCCCAGCTGAGTTGCCTGATCGTCAGAGGCTTTTAAAAGCATTATTTTTTACAACCTCTTCAGCTGAAGAAGTTGTAGAAAAAATGATTGTAAAAGAAAAAAAAAAGTTGGCCACGCCCACCCTGTCACATTACCACCCCCACCAAGCCACGCCCACAGAACCGGTAGTAACAAATTTTACATTTCACCACTGATTTGAAGGTGTTCCTCATTTATGGGAGTCTACTTATTACTTATTTGCCACCCACTTCCTAGGTCCAGGTGGCAAACAATAGGAAACCTCTCACACATAGAGGTTTCACAAATAGTACACACATAGACAATTAGAAACCCACTTAAGCAAAAGACCAACATTGTTCAGGAATTAGTTCTGTTTTATAAGGCAGCCTAGCATCACTCACAAGATGGCCTTCACTGCCTCCCAAACAGCTAATAAATTATAAAGTACTGCCCATCCTACATCCACCTTAAATGGGGGGAAGGGGGTTGAGATGAATGCTGAAGGGCTTTGAAATCACCCATCCACAACTGCATGCAGGAATTGTTACCTGGCCAAAGCCTTGTTGAAATACCTTTAATTTCTATATAAATTATAGTCATTATTTCCAAATCTCTACCTATACATTAATATAGGTACATCTCTACCTATAAATTAACTTGTGCAACCATCTTGCAAACTGCCATTCCTTTTTCTCCTTATTTTGAGCAATGCATATGTGGGTCCCAACTCAGGAAGGCCAGGCAATTGCTGAATTAAAAAAAAAAAAATCTCAGTCCTCATCAACAGCTCAAGTCATTAGTTTCTTTCCCAGCCCTTTGCAATATCCAAAGGCTCTGAAAAATGAGGAAACGCATCAGTCATTTGCAGACCCACTAATTATAATCCTGTGCAATCTTGCAAAGGAATAATCTTCTCCAGACTCGATGGGATTTCCTTTGCCACTCAGCTTTATGGAAGGAAGCTGGGTTCAAACTTTTTATAGAGAAAAAGGCACCAGTACCATGGCATTCCTTCCTCTTCCCTCAGCTATTCAGCCATTTAAATAACTGCCAATAATGCTGGCCAGCCCTCTATCCAGTGGTGGGTTGCCCCCGGTTCGGACCAGTTCGCAAGAACTGGTAGTAAAACCGGCGGGAGGCTCTGTCTACCAACCCAAACATCGTCAGGAAGCTTCTGCACATGCGGTCCTGTTGCGAACCAGTAGTAAAGGAAAGTAGAACCCATCCCTGCCTCTACCCCCTAGCACCTCCGATGATGCTGAAGTACAGTTTCCATAATCCCCTTCTAATCAAACCCAAGCTTTCCTCCCAAAAATCAGGTCCCAAGGACTGCAGCA
Source organism: Pantherophis guttatus (assembly GCF_059756535.1). Taxonomy (NCBI): domain Eukaryota; kingdom Metazoa; phylum Chordata; class Lepidosauria; order Squamata; family Colubridae; genus Pantherophis; species Pantherophis guttatus. The sequence goes on along the minus strand of NC_142072.1, from coordinate 17,291,719 downwards.
AACAGGATGGGGATTGATTCCTTACTTTTTCTCTCTCTGTCTCTCTCTCTCTTTGCATTCTGCACAAATCCTGAACCCTGGACTAGCCCCCAAACCTGTTCACACCTCCCTTCTCCATCTTTTCTTTTCTCTGATAACTGCTTCATTCAGTGCCCTACCAAAGATTGCTGACAGGTTAAGAGTTAAAACGCCCCACCTGAGGTGTTGTGGGATAAACTATCCCAATAGGCATCCAGGACCTCCCAAGGTTTAGCAGACAGAGAAGGAGAAAAATGCCCCTCCAGCTTTCTCTTTTTCTTTGCCGAGGCATGTCTCCCGAGTCCTTCTGAGCAGTTCAAGGCTGGTTCAGAGAACACACCTGCTGCGACGCCTGGCTTCCCAACCCTGTTCCCCACGTACCTATTGGCCGAGGTCTCCAATGCTATATTGCCTTTCCCTTCCACCGAGGTGCCATTCTGTGAATGCCCTGGATCAGCACCGTTCCGCTGAGCTCCTTCCCTTGGGCTGCTCTCCAGTCCCCGCGGAACTGCCAGGCTCTTAGTGGCAGGAGTTGCTATCAAGCTGCACACCTGACAGGTTTCCACCCCATGCAACCTGTTGCAGTTTTGGAATTCCTTGCACGCTGACAACCGAGAAGCCGGTCTGGCTGGTTTCTGGTGACGTTGTCCCTCTGTTTTCTCTAATTCAGCAACCCCCAGAGAAAGTGCTGCCTTCCCAGATGAGTGGCAAGGCGAGCTTTGCTCACCACAGCCGGCTGTGGGTTTGGCTTCCACGGCTTCTTCTTCTGACTTAGTCATTGTGATCATAATCTCGTAGCGAATTATTGAAGGATTCTTGGTTGGGGTGGTTTTTGCATCCTCTGCTGCTCCTGGAGGCCACTGAACGTGTGGGCCTGCCATGACACTCTTAAGTCTTGTTCCTTTGCCAAAATGTCCAGACTTTCTGGGCCCAGTGCTGTCACTAAATTCTGAATTCCTAATAGAAAGCAGAGACGTTTCTGATTTTAAATGAACTTCTAATATATTTTCAGAGAAAGACTTGGGAGCTTCACTAGTTTCTTCTTCTTCTATTTTGGATGCTGTTGGGCAGTCCAGAGAAGAATGGCTGATGGAGAAGGACTTATCTACCCAGAAATGCAGTGTGTCTAAGGATGTGGATGGGATCAAGTCTGACCACATAGAATCCATTTCACTTGGTTGAGATGGGAATTTCTCTTTCCCAGATCCTTGAGGTTGAGGGCAGACATCAGGTCTACTCTTCATATCCACACAGCTGCCAACAGCAGGTCTCTGAAGCCGCCCCAAAGACCAAGGATCACATGCTGCGTAATCAACACAATTTGAGAGCTCATAATGGCTGCTGCGGCGCTTGTGCCAAGCAAAATTTCTGAACTTGTTGAAGAGGCTGTTCTTCCAGAGACTGGGCTCCGAGGAGCTAAGTGAGCGGGTCTGTAGAATGGAAGGGAGAAGGTTGAGAAGGGAAGTGCAATTCTTTTTTAAAAAAATTGTTTTTATTAATAATTCAAATTTAAAAAACAATGGACATGGTTTGACATCTCCGGTTTCTAACATTTTCATCTAATTCAAATTAATAAATAATATATTCCTCAATCTATACATAAATTTACATATATCTTACTTCATTAATGTCAAACATACTACATAATTCCTCCTAAACAACTATATCCATATCCAATAAACCTATATCATACACACAAGTTCAGCATACATTGACATATATATTTCTAGACATTCACTACACCTTCTTCTTGGCATTCTTCCTCTTGTCTAACCATTCATATTTATTAATTCAACTTATTAATTCAACTCATATAATTTAGTCCAGATTTCATAAAGGGAAGTGCAATTCGAATGCTTCCAAGGCCTGTTTCTTGGGTCAGATGAGTAGGATCATAGAGGCCAGATGGAGATTTAGTGGGCAGAAGGAATAACCTTGAGGCACAAGAGAAAAAGCCACAGCCAATACAATGGTCAGATAAATATGAGTCTGGGACAGAAGTGTAATTGCCTCAGACAAGACCCTCCCTTGTTCTCACAAAGATAAGGGGTTTTTTGGGGGGTTAGGGGGAAAGAAGCTTTTTCAGATTTACAAGATTCTGTCACTATAACTGTACATTAAAAATAGTATTGGCTAGCATGTAAATTGTGGCAGGTGCGACTAGAGGAGCTGAGTAACAGGAAAATAGTTTGAGTGGACCTGGGCAGCATCCTACCCATCCAGAGGTGCGTTAAAACTGGTTCATACCAGCTTGTGAGAGCCAGTTGTTAAATTTTCAGGAATTTTGGCAAGCTGATTGACAGCAGAGCTAAGCTGTTTGGTGGCTCATGCAGCAACGGAGCCAGATGTTATACAGGGAGTCCTCCTTTACAATTGCCTTGTTTAGTGACCATTTGCAGTTACAACAATGCTTTAAAAAGTAACTGATCAATCCATCACAGATCTGTTAAGCAAAGAAAAGAAAAGAAAAGCTGATTATAAACACAGTCGCAATTTCATTTAGTGGCTGCTTCACTTAATGATCAGGTTGCCAGTCCCAATTGCCATCACTAAGTGAGTACGTTTATCAGCACACCACTGCACCCAGCAATGAAACTCACAGGTCACTAATATCCCTCGGCCTCATAGGTTACTTAATAAATACAATAAGATAATTTCAGTGGGCCACTGAGATAGGTATGTATAAATACACAAATTGTTAAGACGGATGAGATGAGTTATCCAGATCTTCATGGCTACGTAGACCACACTAAGCCAGGGTTGGTTAAATCAAAGTTTCTTTCACAAACTATAATTTTCTAGGTTTACCCAACAAGGTAAGCTAAACCTTGGCAGTTTTCAAACTACTTCTCCTTACTCAAGGATATACACACTACTACAAGCACCCATCCACTTTTCATTCTCTTCCTCCCTAAAATTTAGAAATAAAAGTGGCTTAGCTGGACTTCTCAGACCTAAAAATGATGTTATAATATTTTATAGATTGTTGCTGTATTTTTTACACTAGTTTGTAACTGGCCCAGTTTTTATTTTATTTCTATGTTTGTTTATTTGTTTGTTTGTTTGTTTGTTGAATTTATTTGTATGAAACAACAATGAACAGATTTTAATTAAATCATAAACAGATTATAAAATGGGTTGAGTGGGCGTAGAAAATTAGGGAAGGCAGAAAAAGAGGCCAAGCCCCTATTCTGGGCTTAGGAGCCCCACCTCTTCTAAACACTCTGGCTGCCATCCTATCTAAGTTACATTCCAGTCATGAGGATTGACAGCTTAGCTTCTGGGCCTTAACGCTAAAGTCAAAGTTGTCACGAATTCAAGTTCTATGGCACTAAAAAAACCCCAATTATGTAAAAATGTTCCCGGGGCAGACCTGCTATCGTGCAGCTGAATTTATCGTATGTATGGCTGCCCTAATTTTATTCTGCTTCCTTTTATATAATCCTCCTTGGCCCCTTTGCCAGGCCAGGAAGTGGGTGGTTTCTCCTGCAGCAGATGAAGCATGCCTGGATAGCAGCCATGCCTACCCTCAGGGCCAACTCCAGTGACTGAAAAACAGCTCAGGGGCGCCCTACCCAGAGGAGCTGCTGAGGTAGCAGGAAACTAGATAATAAGCATCTTCTTGCTCCAATTCCACACACACCTTTGGAGAGTTCAGCTGCCACACATACCTGTAACTGTAACTGCCCCCAGGTGAGCCAGCTGCCTCCCAAACATGGCAGGGTCTGGGTTAGGAGCCCTTGGCCATACCATCGTGCTGGGGGGGGTGTCCTTTTTACCCCCTGCAGAAAAAGGTGGGATTTTGCTCATTATTTATTTATTTATTTATTTAATTTGATGTATATACCGCCCTTCTCCGGAGACTCAGGGCGGCTTACCAGGCGTTAAGCAACAGCCTTCATACTTTTGTATATTTTATACAAAGTCAGCTTATTGCCCCCACAAATTGGGTCCTCAATTTACCTACCTTAGAAAGGATGGAAGGCTGAGTCAACCTTGAGCCTGGTGAGATTCGAATTTACAGTAATTGCAGACAGCTGGTGTTAATCACAATGCTATCAGTCTGCTGAGCCACCAGGCCTAGCATTGCTCATGGGGCATGTCAATGCATTGCAGTTCCACTTTGGGTGCCACTTTGGGACAGCTGGCAGGGGCAGAGGGAAGAAAACCCAGCAGAAAATCTGTAAGAAGGAACCAAGTGAGGCCCCAAAGTCTCTCTCACTAGCTCACTCTTTCATTTCTTTGCTCCTGTTATTTTTTTCTGGGTTGGGGAAGAGAAGGTGATGGCAGGATTGGGGGTCCAGAATGGATGCTGAGTCCTCCCAGGTAACATGGTGTCAATTATTTACCATATTTTTCGGAGTATAAGACGCACCTTAGATTTTGGGGAGGAAAATAAGAAAAAAGCTTATTGGCGGGTAGATGGCCACCTGGAATACCCCTAATTAACTGTTCCCAGAGGTGAATTTTAGCAAGAGGTTCCTTGGTTGTGAGCTCTGTGCCTTGCTTTTTTTGGCTTTTTTTTCTGCCTCTGAAACTTCTGAAACCCCGTTTCAGAAAAAAACTTTCTTTTCTTGCCTCTGAAAGCCTCTGAAACAGAGCTTCAGAAAAAAAGCCTCTGAAGCTCTGTTTGGGGGCTTCTTTTCTGAAGCTTTGTTTCTGATGTTTTTTTCAGCCTCTGAAACCTCAATTTGAGAAGCTGGCATTCAGAGTATAAGATGCACCCAGATTTTCACCCTCTTTTTGGGGTGGGGGGGAAGGTGCGTTTTATACTCCAAAAAATACGGTACTTCTTTTTATTTTCAGTACTTTGATTTTTTAAAAAACTAATAGGATGTTAATATTTTTTAAATATTATATGAACTTGACTGCATTTGAAGTGAATTGAAATACTACATTTGCAACTAGCTGAGGCATCTCATCTACATGTGACCACAATTTATGGCGTAATTTTGGCCAGTTTCTGGCAAAAAAAAAAAAAACCAACCCACCCATTTGCGAAAGTGGATTCAGATTTATGATCCTGAGATTTGTTTTAATGACCACTATAAAAATGGTTGAAAAATCAGGTCTGGTTACATGGTGTTTGACTTACGACCACTCTGATTTTCAGTGGGTTTTGCCAGTTTCCAGCATTTGCTTCCAATTTCTGGCAAATCACCCATTGTTAAAAATAGATTCACTTAATGACCACTACAAAAAAAAAACCACATAAAAACAGACGTCATGTGGTGATCCACTTAACAACTGCTATGACTTACGACTGTAATTCTGGGTTCATTTATGGTCATAAGTCAAGGACTATGACATTCTGAAGAGTAAGTGAGAGTTTCCGCTACTTCTGGTTGAAAAGTTCAGATCTTACAGAGCTGTGGAATAGACCAGATAAATTTAAAAATGAAGAAGAAATGTGGATGGAGGGTAACAGGTTATGATTATTTCAGATACCTCCAACAGAAGCATTAGAACAAGGGTGTCAAACTCGCATCATCACGTTGTTGTCACATGACGTATCGCGACTTTCCCTCCCTTCTGTAAAACGGAGGTGGGGGTGGCCAGTGTGTGACGCATCCGGCCCATGGCCCGCGAGTTTGACACCTCTGCATTAGAAGATTAAAATTTGGGAAATAAAGCAGCCCAAAAGAAATTTGTGGAAATGGATGCTGTATCCATTCAATGCACTTAACCAAAATACTTAGAAACCTAATAACTACATTCAGACATGCTACGTTTAACCAGGTCATGACCTGAATGACTTAGAATCTATACATATATTTAATATACATTTAACCTGATTTTACCTTTTTTGCGTATGACTGTGTTGGGTGAATCCAGATCATCAGATTAGTTTATTGCTCAAAATATTGCATCATCTCAGAAACACAAGTGAAAAAGATTTGTGGGGGGGTGGGGGCGGGGGTGGGAATAGGATGGAGAAATTGGAAAAGAGAAGCTGGACAAGGATGATGTTGGGAGCAAGGAACTGCCCCTGGGTTTGGACAGCCAATAATATGCTTGGCAGCCGATCTCATTGGATATAGTATATGGTGTAAAATAACTGCCTGGAGCCAACCTTCTGTAGCCTAGTTCCTTTCAAAAGTATGTTGGACTTCACTTGCCATAATCAGAAGCCATGAAGGCCTTGCTGGCATGGAGCCAGGAGTGAAATGCTCCCGGTTTGGACCGGATCACCCGATCCGGTAGCGATGGCGGCGGGTGGTTCAGAGAACCAGTAGCAAAAATCCCTGCCTCCCCCATGTCCAGCTGAGCCACGCGATCTTCAGAGGCTGGTTTTTTTTTACTTTTAAAAGTATTTTTTCTACAACCTCTTCAGCTGAAAAAATGCTTTTAAAAGTAAAAAAAAAGCCTCTGATGATTGCGCGGCTCAGCTGGGATCGTCAGAGGCTTTTAAGAGCATTTTTTTCCTGCAACCTGCTTTTAAAAACCTCTACTTTTAAAAGTAAAAAAAAAAAAAAGTTGGCCACGCCCACCCAGTCACATTACCCCACCACCACCAAGCCACGCCCACAGAATCGGTAGTAACAAATTTTACATTTCACCACTGCATGGAGCCCAGTTTTTCTAGAGGCCCTGTAGCCAAGCAGTTATGGGGTACAATGTAATCTACTACCAGCACCCCGTCTACCCAAGTTCACCCTCTTTTGCTAGAGCACTGATTATCTCAGATCTAAAAAGGCTGATCTATACTGTCTAGGAAACAAAGTTCTTTCTAGAGCAGGGGCATTAAACTCGATTTCATTGAGGGCCGCATCAGGTTGTGTTTGACCTCGGGGGGTGGGGGCAAGAGGGTGTAGCCAGCTCGACGTCACTCCTGTCAGGGGCGCCTGGGGCGGCCCGACCGCTCTGCCAGCGAAAACGGACTCCCGAGCTCCGTTTTCGCGGGCAGAGGGTTGCAGGAGGCTGTGGCAGCCGAAAATGGAGCTCGGGAGCCCGTTTTCGCTGGCAGAAACACCGCGGATCAGTTCTTTGCTGTTTCCAGGGTGGCCCCGTGGGCCAGATCTAAGTACCCCGTGGGCCGTATCTGGCCCCCGGGCCTTCGGTTTGACACCCCTGTTCTAAGAGGATGCAGAAAACTGAATGCGCAACAAGCTGTATGCAAAGCAGGAGGACCTGCTCACTATATAAAAACGCTTGCCAAGTCTTCCCTCAGAAGGGCCCACCTTACTCAGGGAGTGTTCAGTCAGATACGACACAGACACATATTTATAGATCTAGCTCATATTATCTGCCCTGAGTGTCGCTGCCTCTCCCACATTTTATACAGGAATGTTTTCTCAGCTCTATCCAGAGCCAATTTCCGTCTACACATGCCCCTTCACTGAGCTGTGAGGTAGACTTCATTTGGCTCAGGTGATTTTCCCCTAAGCTGGCAAGTCTGGCTTCAAGCCAGGAATGACAAGCACTCAAGGTTTTTTTAGGCCTATGCACTTCCCTCTAACAAAAGCAGAGCGGTGAGGGTAGGGGAGGGAGATTTATTAACCATTTTGAGAGCTTCATTAAAATGACTTTGAGCTGAATTAGTTAGTAACACACCCTTCCACAGCTTTGGGAGGAAGGAAGAGAACTCAGTGGCTCTGTAACCACCCCAACAGGTTCCGCTTCCATCTGACACTGGCAGTGCCACCAAGAGTGCCATAGATAGAGCAAAGCAACCCCGTGCGCCCTTTTTAATGGTTCTTTAGGGTATTGAAAACCTAGGATATTTTTATGCAATCTTGTTTTTTTCTGCCTGAAAGATTTTGCAACAACTCTTCTGCAAATCTCTTGATTTTCACTTTCTGTTGTAATTTCTCCGAGTTTGCTCCTGGTTGGAAGAATATCTCAAAAGCCCCCGTTTTGCTTTAGAAGTGCTGGGATGAAGTTTTCTCATTTACGTTGCTAAAGAAAAGCACAATAATTTCTGCAAACTTTGCAAGAGCTAATCGAATGCATCAAAGAGGTTTTGAGCACCACTCCTTGTATACCCACAGATTGTTCTTAAGTTAAGCAGGACAGGCTTTGCAAGACTTCTGAATCATTCAAATTAAAACTTTCATCCGAATCTTATAGTGAAAACACTTATATAGTCAGACAGTCTTCCCTTCCTATTCTCTTTTTGAAGTTACTGGATCACAAACCGAAGCCGAGTGGTGCATCTGAAAAACCAGTTTCTGCTTTAATGTGGATTTGCTCACTTCTGTCCTGTGTTCTTAAAAGTACAGATAGTCCTCAACTTTCAACAGTTTATTTAGTGACCGTTCAATGTTATAACGGCACTGGAAAAAATGACTTACGGCCCTTTTCCCCACGTATGGCCATTGCAGCATCCCTATGATCAAAATTTAGAGGCTTGGCAACTGGTTCCTATTTATGACGGTTGCAGTGTCCCGTGGTCATGTGACTCCCTTTTGTGACCTTCTGACAAGTATAGTCAATGGGGAAGCCAGATTCACTTAACAACCATGTTACTAACTTAAAATTGCAGTGATTCACTTAACAACTGTGGCAAGAAAGGTCATAAAATGGGATGAAATTCACCTAGCAAATGTCTTGATTAGCAACAGAAATGTTGGGCTCAATTGTGGTGGTTAAGTTAGGGACTGCCTGTAGCAAATATTCGATTTTATGATGCTCAGTTAAATTTGCAGCCAGCCAAATGGTCAGAGAAGCAGAGAAAGACTTTGATAATGAATGAAAGGTGCATTGAAAGAAGAGAGATCCGGTCATCCTGACTACGATCAGGATAATCAATATAAACACCTGCTAACAGTGTGTTAAGATACTATCACAGCATATATTAAAAGGAAGTACTTGTACATTGTTCGAAGGCCCAGCTCCCTACAGTTACACTCTGCTCTCAGTAGAGGGCACTCTTGTTCAGGGAAAGTAACCCATGAATTTTTCTAAACCTACAGAACAACTCAACATGTGCCTAAGGGGGTCTAAAAAGTCGAAGCCTAAAACATTAAAATTTGTAAACATGTAAAAATTGTAAAAAGATTGTTAAAAGGTAAGAATTAAAAGATTGCATCCCGGCAGGCAGGGAGAAGGTCAGAAACAAACTGGCGTGCTCTGCAGCTCCTGGAGAAATGTTCCTCAGCTTTCAGCATCTTTTAAGATTTGTCGGGACTTCAACTCCCAGAATCCCCCAACCAGCACGTTGGCTGGGGAATTCTGGGACAGGAAGTCTTCCCGTCTTCAAGTTGCCGAAGTTGACAAATGCCGTGCTGGATGGATATACCAACCACCCTCCACCTCCCAAAGTTCCCAGCAAAGAAAACATTTTTTTTTTCCAGTGCAATCTGCTTCGGAAAGCAGTAAGGCTGACCTTTGAGGTTGACTTCTGCCGCTTCTTGAAGGCCGAGGAGTCTGCAGCAACACGCTTCCCACGGGCAGAGCGCACATCCTTCTCCCTTGCTCTGGAGGAAAAAAAGGTTAAAACAAAGCCTTGAATTTAGGGAAAGTAGAGAGATCATAACGGCTGTTAGCTCAGTGGTCCATCTTTGCTTTAATACCTCTTCCTGTTAGAGACCGTCAACCTGGCGCTTTCCGAGTATTTGGGGTTCCCGCTCTTAAAAGACATAGCTCCAGCGAGGATGCAGCGCAAGGATGGTAGGTTGTGTTGCTCTGGGCAGCATCAACCGGCTTAATTTTTGCTTCAGATTGCCAAGGGCAAGTTTCTCTCTCTCTCTCTCTCTCTCTCTACCAGTAGAGTAGACTAAGAATGAATGTGGTTGGCTTGGCTTGATGAACCCAGCCACACTGGTTCAGGGGCATCTGTAATGAGCCCAGCCAATTGTGGCTTACTCTCTCTCGTCCATGTGTGTTTATGTATGCTTTGCAGTATGTCATAAGTCAAGAGCCAAGAGCTCCTACCTCGAACGCTGTAGTACTTTCTCCCCTCTAGCTGGTATCCTAAAAGATAAATAAAGCTACGATTAAAGTACGACGAAGCCACTCAGCCTGTGAAGCAGTCAAGACAAGAAGCACAGCTGGGAAGATGAGCTCTGCCTTTATTGTGAAGTTACATTCGCTGAATCTTGCAAGGCTGGAGGTATTCCGTCCTTCCTTCCTTCCTTCCTTCCTTTCCTTCCTTCCTTCCTTCCTTCCTTCCTTCCTTCCTTCCTTCCTTCCTTCCTTCCTCCCTCCCTCCCTCCCTCCCTCCCATCCTTATTGCTGAACTACAGTTTTTACCAGAACTCCCGAGTCTTCCTTCCTTCCTTTCCTCCTTCCTTCCTTCCTTCCTCCCACCTTCCCTCCTTCCCCCTCCCTCCCTTCCTCCCTCCTTCCTCCCTCCCTCCTTCCTTCCCTTCCTCCTCTCCTTCCTTCCTCCCTCCCTCCCTCCCATCCTTATTACTGAACTACAGTTTTTACCAGAACCCCTGAGTCTTCCTTCCTTCCTTCCTTCCTCCCTCCCTCCCTCCCTCCCTCCCTCCCTCCCATCCTTATTGCTGAACTACAGTTTTTACCAGAACTCCCGAGTCTTCCTTCCTTCCTTTCCTCCTTCCTTCCTTTCCTCCTCCCACCCTCCCTCCTTCCCCCTCCCTCCTTTCCTTCCTCCTTCCCCCCTCCCTCCTTCCTTCCTTCCCTTCCTCCTCTCCTTCCTTCCTCCCTCCCTCCCTCCCATCCTTATTACTGAACTACAGTTTTTACCAGAACCCCTGAGTCTTCCTTCCTTCCTTCCTTCCTTCCTTCCTTCCTTTCCTTCTCCATTTCTGGAGGGTTTTAAGAAGAGATTGGACAGCTATTTGTCTGAAATGGTATAGGGCCGGGATGGCGAACCTATGACACCCGTGCCAGAGGTGGCACGCAGCGCCCTCTCTGTGGACACGCGAGTTCAGGTTCACTGCACATGTACATGAGCCTCCTGCTGGCCAGCTGGTCTTCGGGTCTCTGCTGTGCATGCGCAGGGGCAGGGTATGTGTGTGGGGGGCACGTGTGCATGCACGGGGTAAGGTGCATGCACGGGGTCGTGCATGCATTGCATTTTGGGAGTTCAGGCATGCGTGTGCTTTGGGCACTCGGTCCAGAAAAGGTTAGCCATCACTGGTATAGGGTTTCCTGCTTGAGCAGGGGGCTGGACTAGAAGACCTCCAAGATCCCTTCTCCCCTCTTTTCCTTTACTCTCCGGAAAACTACGGAGGGTCCCTGCTGAGATGCTTACCACACTTTCCCTCCTTCTGTAGGTTGAGATGTCTTTTACACACTGGTTGTCCAATCTGTGGCTCTCCCTCCTGTCTCCCAAAGTCATTTCCATAAACCATTACAGGTAGTCCTTGACTTATGACTATTCAGTCCAACATTTCCCCATTTTACAACCTGCCTTGTCACAGTTGTTAAGTGAATCAGTGCAATTGTTAAGTTAGTAATACAGTTGTTAAGTGAATCTGGCTTCCCCACTGACTTTTGCTCATCAGAAGGTAACAAAAGAGGATCAAGTAACCCAGTGGTGAAATGTAAAATTTGTTACTATCAGTTCTGTGGGTGAGGCTTGGTGGTGGTGGGGTTTAATGTGACTGGGTGGGCGTGGCCAACTTTTTTTTTTTGTCCTTTTAAAAGCATTTTTTCTACAACCTCTTTGGCCGAAGAGGTTGCAGAAAAAAATGCTTTTAAAAGCCTCTGATGATGAGGCAACTCAGCTGGGATCAACAGAGGCTTTTAAAAGCATTTTTTTCTACAGCCTCTTCGGCCAAAGAGGTTGTAGAAAAAATGCTTTTAAAAGGACAAAAAAAAGCCTCTCAGTCCAGTCCGAACTGGGAGCATTTCACCCCTGACGTGACCCCAGAATATTTCAACCCTCATAAATATATGCCTGTTGCCAATCACGTAACCAAGGGTAAAGCTGTAACGGTTGTCTAAAAAACAGTTCATAACTCCCCTTTTTTTCAGTGCCATTATGATTTCGAACAGTCACATGGTTTTAAGTTGAAAACTAGCTGTACACTAGTTTTTATGCCAAAGGGAAAGCTAGAATTCAGTCTTCTAGTCCAGTATCTTAGCTACCACACCAAAATGTCACGGTAGGGGGTAGTTTTCGGTACAGGGAGTCCTTGACTTACAACAGTTCATTTAGTGACCATTCAAATTTACAATGGCCCTAAAAAGAAAGTGACTGATGAACATTTTTCACACTTACAATCCTTGCAGCATCTCTCTGGTCACGTGATCAAAATTCAGATGTTTAGCAATCGACTCATACTTACGACACTTGCAGTGTCGTGGGGGGGGTCATCTGATCCCCTTTTGCAACCTTCTGACAAGCAAAGTCAATGGGGAAGCTGGATCCGCTTAACAGCGGTGGTACTATTTTAACAAGTGCAGTTGATTCACTTAACAACTGTGGCAAGAAAGGTTGTAAAATGGGACAGAACTCACTTAACAAATGTCTCACTTAGCAGTAGAAACGTTGGGCTCCATTGTGGTCGTAAATCGAGGACTACCTGTATGCAGTAGCCCTATTTTATGACATTTCCTGCAGAGAAAGCATTTTGTATTTCCTCATTCCAGCACATATATTTTAAGACTGATATAAGGTCATACTATTAATTCTGCTGTTGTTATTATTTGCTGTTGGCTGGGTGCGCATTTAATTCCTGCTTATTTTGCTCTCTTCATTTTCACCGCACGCTTTCATCTTTTATGGCGCCAAATGAGAATCCTCCACTGTTGAGCAGGATAGACAAGCTATCCTTGTAAATAATTTAAATACATTTTGAGCGCAAAATTCTGACATTCTCAAGACTGGAGTTAGGTGACCGAATGGATTCCAAAGGATTGCAGAAGCCAGGCTGAAGTGCAGGGAAGACTGATCACAGGCAAAAGGGGAAGTAAAACAGCACCCCCCAAAAATGCCTTGGGGTAGAAACCAAAATAGAATCTGAAAGATGATCCCTCTAAGGTCCATGCAGTGACTCAGCTACTGCCTGTTTCCTGAAACAATCAAAAGTGCTTACGCCAACTTTTCTGAACTTAGTAGCCTCTGGGCATCTCGGATTCCAAGTCCCATAATGCCCTGGCAACATGGCCAGTGGCACATTGTTAGCATTTTTCAAAGTGCAAAGGAGAGCAATAAAGGTAGCTGAACTCTTGCAGACACGCTGGCGACATTCGCTTTGTCACGGATGCTGAATCAAATCAACATTTGTCATCAGACTTCGGCTATTCAGTAACTATCAGGCTTGTTTAGAGCCAGAGTTAGCAACTAAGGTGGAGAGGAGGGGGCTTCAATGAACTATTTTGTTCCTTCCCTTCATCCATTATGAATTTGTCCCTGAATTTCAATTCCCTGCTGAAATTTGGAAGCCACCAAGTGGCGTATAACAAGAAAACTGTTCCAGAAAACCGGTTTGGAAAAATAAATTGATGCCTAAAAATATTCCAGAGGTTACATAATTGAAAAGCAAGATGATGGCAATTATTTAAAGCTAGATTTTAAAAGGAATCTGTTTACTTTTTCAAGTGCAGGCTTTCTTTGTTTCAAAGAAGAACTGCACACATTGCTTTGAAATGCAGTATGGGTAATTCTGGACTTATGACCACCATTTGAGGCCAGAATTTCTGTTGTTAAGTGAGTCGTTCCCAATTTTATGACTTTTTGCCATGGTTGTTAAGTGAATCATTGCAGCTGCTAAGTGAATCATGCAGTTGTTAGTTGTTAGGGGACTGGTGGCTAAAACATATGAAGAACAGTTGCAAGAACTGGGCAAGGCTGGTCTAGTGAAGAGAAGGACCAGGGGAGACATGATAGCAGGGTTCCGATATTTGAGGGGCTGCTACAGAGAGGAGGGGGTCAAGCTATTTTCCAAAGCACCTGAAGGCCAGACAAGGAATAATGGATGGAAACGGATCAAGGAGAGATTCAACCTAGAAATAATGAGAAATTTTCTGACAGGGAGATCAACCAATGGGACAGAAGTTGCCTTCAGAAGTTGTGGGAGCTTCATCACTGGAAGCTTTTAAGAAGAGACTAGACTGCCATCTCTCAGAAATGGTTCAGGGCAGGGGTGAAATGTAAAATTTGTTACTACCTGTTCTGTGGGCATGACTTGGTGGGGAGGGTGTAATGTGACTGGGTGGGCATGGCCAACTTTTTTTTTTTTAGCTTTTCAAAGCATTTTTTCTAATGCTTTGAAAAGCCTTTGCCGATCAGGCAACTCAGCTGGGATCGTCAGAGACTTTTCAAAACATTTTTTTTAACCACCTCTTCGGCCAAGAGGTTGCAGAAAAAAATGCTTTGAAAAGCCTCTGACGATCCCAGCTGAGCCGCGCGATCATTAGAGGCGCTTTTTTTTTACTTTTAAAAACATTTTTCCGTCGGAAGAGGTTGTAGAAAAAATGCTTTTAAAAGTTAAAAAAAAAAAGCCTCTGATCGTACGGCTCAGCTGGGCATGGTGGCGGAGGCGCAGGGATTTTTGCTACCGGTTCTCCGAACCACCCGCCGCCATCGCTACCGGATCGGGCGATCCGGTCTGAACCGGGAGCATTTCACCCCTGGTTCAGGGTCTCCTGCTTGGGCGGGGGGTTGGACTAGATGACCTACAAGGTCCTTTCCAACTCTGTTAACCTGTTAAGCTCCTCCCATTCACTTTGCTTGCCAGAAGCCAAGTGGGAAGGTTGCAAATGGCAATCCCATTGGATACTGTAACTGTTGTAAATACATACTGATTGCCAAGCACCCAAATTTTGATCACATGACCATACAGATTCTGCATTGGTTGTAAGTGAAAGTACTGGTAGTAGGTCATTTTTTTCAGTGTCGTTGGAACAGTCACTGAACGAATGGCTGTAAGTCAAGGATTACCTCTACTTTCCTTGAGGTTAAAGTAGCAATGTGTGTATTAGCATCTTTCACAGAATTGGAACCCTGCATGTTCTTTTAAGAAAAAATTAAGCTGCCAAAAACTTGTATGAAAACATATATGCTCAGTTCATGCATTGTTTGAAACATGCAGTACTCATTTATTACACAAATAATTTTGTTTTTTTAAAAAAGAATGAGTAGTCAGTATAAGGCCTGCAAACCAGAGACCAAAGAGACAGCAGAGTTTAATTTCACCACTCCTAATTTCTCCTCCCATATCAGTGAGTTATTATATTATAAAGCATTATTTCTGCAATTGAAAATGACAGCAATGATGTCCCCTCACCATCAAGACAATGGGGACAGTGAAAGCAATGAAGAACAATACAAGTCTAAGGAATAGTGTGTTAACCAAAAGGGGGGGCTTTAATTATGGCATTTCCTATTTTTTTTATAAAATAAGAGGTAGCTTGAATAGCAATAGCAATAGCCCTTAGACTTATATACTGCTTCATAGTGCTTTACAGCTCTCTCTAAGTGGTTTACAGAGTCAGCCTATTGCCCCCAACAATCTGGGTCCTCATTTTACCCACCTCGGAAGGATGGAAGGCTGAATCAACCTTGAGCCGATCAGAGTCGAACTGCTGGCAGTGGGCAGAATTAGTTTGCAATACTGCATTCTAACCACTGTGCCACCAGGGCTCCTGATAGCAATAGCACTTAGACTTATATATTGCTTCACAGTGCTTTACAGCCCTCTTTAAATGGTTTACAGAGTCAGCATCGTTCCCCCAACAATCTGGGTCCTCCTTTTACCCACTTGGGAAGGATGGAAGGCTGAGTCAATACTTTCAATCAATCAAACAGGATTTGAGCTTAATGCTCATGAACAAATCCATGCCTCACTTAGAGCCACAGTTCAGGTGTTGTGTATTCAAGAACAAACATCAGACTTTTGTCTTTCTTTGGCATTCAGGCAATAAACACATCCAAAGTCAGAACTTTAGGATTCCTGAATGTCTGAGAACTGCCAAGCCAGGAATCAAGTTTCAATAACATCAAATTATTGGGCAAGTTATCTTCACCAACCATTCCTCCATTGTGGTAGGGCCAATTGTTTCCATCTCTGTGCATACAGAAATCTCACAGCAGTTATTATACATAAAAACAAATTTCCATTACTTTTTTGCAAGTGTTTGTCCATCAATCCAAAAGAAAGATGTCTGATCTGAATTATATATTGATATCTAAAATCCTCTGAATCAGTAAATGCATTTGAATCCAGATTTTTCTAGCTTTTTTTTCATGTCCACCACGCATGATAAGAGAAAAATGCTGTACATGTTTCCAACATAAATTTGAAGCACAGTACACCATTTTTATAAATTCTGTTTAAGGTTATAATATAGTCTAAATTTCAATCCTTTCAACCACATATTTTCCCATTATTCCTTCTCTGTATTATAGCCAAAATGCTCAGCTCACTTCATCATGCATTTACTTGTTTTTCTTCTGTTTCAAATTTCAATAAAAGTTTACACATTTTATCCAAGGATGCCTGGAACTACTTTGGGACTATTTTGCATATGAAGATTCCACTTCACTTTTTTTTTCACTCCCATCATTTCACAATTAGAGTAATAATATCAGGATGCACTAGTAGTCCCATTATGAGTTTCCAGGTTATGTTTACAAACACACTGCATTTAACAAGATTAGTTAAGAATCTAGAGGCTGCATCTGCAGGGCATACTAGACATGAGATATGTATGCTGTGGGGTGGAGGGGTAGATGTTGGTGACTTTTGTCATATAAAATTAGATTAGTTTGTAATATAAACAGGTAGTCCTTGACTTACAACAATTGAGCCCAAAATTTCTGTTAGGTGAGACATTTCTTAAGTAGGTTTTGCCCCATTTAATGACCTTTCTTGTCACAGTCGTTAAGTGAATCTGCCTGCCCCATTGACTTTACTTGTTAAAAGGTTACAAAAGGAGATCGCATGATTCCGGGACACTGCAGCCGTCATAAATGTGAGTCAGTTGCCAAGTGTCTGGATTTTAATCATGTGACCATGGGGATGCTGTAACAAGTCATACGTGTGAAAAACAGTCACTTTTTTCAGTGCAGTTGTAAACTTCAATCACTAAACAAACTGTTGATCATGGACTATCTGTACTGCAGTTCCAGGAAATGGGTCAGTTCAATCATTAATTTAAAAATCTTTTGCAAATACAACGCTGGAAACAAATACACTCAAACCAGCCAACTGTATCCCCAGCCTGTTGCTTTTCAGAAGTTGAATTATAATTCCCATATCCCTGGACCATGTTGACTGGGGAATTAAGATTTGTAATCCGACAGATAGGAGGCGGGTTAGAGAATTTTGTGTAGAGGCATCTCTGGGCCTTTCCTGGACACTCACCCTTCAACGATTTTTTGCTTCCCGTCTTCCTTCCTTCCTTTGTCCATGCTGTAGTTGTGATGGACAGTTTCTCCCACCAAACTGGGACCGTTTTTATCCTCATTTCTTGAGTTATGAAGTTCTTTGAGGCCACGTTCACATCTTGACTCCAGGCCAGGCGGCTGCCTCCTGAAGCCCACCTTCTTAGTCAGTGAGGCAAATGTGGGTAAAAGGGGTGCCTGGCTCCCCATCCTGAGGTCATTGGAAAGAAATGAATGAGCCGAGGCTGCCACGCTTCACACTCGCAGCCTGTTTGACCAAGGTGAACCTCACCGCTTCATTGCTGTAGCGAAGGTTTTTACCTTCTGTTCCTTTGCTTCCCAGCTGCTGGAAAAGATCCGGTTGCAAAGGTGTGACATCTGTTGACAGTTCCCAGGTGTGTCACTCTGGGATCCTGGCCAGCAGCTGAATTGTTCCGTCATTGGAAGTCTCACCAGAAAACTAATTTTATGTTCCTCAAACACAGCCAGTGTGGGGAGCTTCTAATGGGGAGTAGTAGTAAGTGCCACCGGGCACAGCTGAGAATAGGAAAAGGGTGTAGAATTACGTACTGATAAAATCAAAGGGTTCAAGAAACAAAGAGTTGCAGGAGGAAGCTGAATACCTAAAGAGTAAATAAAGGCTCTACTGCCTCACTGATGGTTGCCTGCATCTTCTAGAGCTATTATTTGGGGAGGGAAGCTAACCTGGTCCTTTAAGACCAAGAAGACATTTCAACTGTTTTTGCTGCTGTCACTTCATTACATAGATCAATTCATGAAATCCATGCCAAAGGCAGACTCAAAAGTTACTAGAGTGTTATTAGCTATAGAAACAGAATTTTGCAAGTTCAACTGTGCTTTATAATTCCATCTCCACCCTCACCCTTATACTCATGTAAATTAGGAAGGTGTCTGTCAAGAGTTGCTTGTGCATGCCTTGATTTGGAATTAAACCATGTTTCCTCCCCACCCCCAAATGTCATTTTGGTAGCAGATCTAGCCTATCTCTGCTAAAGACATCCTCCTTTCTTTTACATCTGCCCATACTGGGATTTAAGAGTAAAACAGATCCTCTATTTTAGGCCCAGACTTGGTGGTGATCCCAAGTGCGGCTGTTCAGGGTGGCCTAGATTTTTTGGGGGGGGGAAGGGGGAGAGTAGACAATTGTTTCTTTTGTGTGTTTGTGAGAGAGTGTGTGTCAAGGTAGGCATTTTCTGAACATTTTGACATGCTAAGCCCAAAATGTTCTCCATCCCTGTGCTAACATCACACAATCTCAGATGAGTCTGGCAGCCATTTTGTTAGGCCTTCAGAGCCTCAAAGGCCGGGATTTTCTCTCAAGACAAATGGCTGGGGAATTCTGGGAGTTGAAGTCTATACATATCAAATTATCTTTAGTATGAATAGACCAGTGGTGGGTTCTAATCAGTTTTACCACCGGTTTGCATTGCGGGGGCAGGGGGGAGAGCCCAAATGAAATTCAAAGCGAATTGAATGAAGATTCAATTCTCCTATGAAGATTTCCATTACCGGCTCTCCCGAATCGGGGAGAACTGGTAGCAACCCACCACTGGTATCGACATATCAAAGATAATTGAGTCTTAGGTGGCTGCCAAGTGAAAGGCTTTCTATATTTTTCTGCCTTTAAATGCCATAAGGATTTTTGTCATTTACCGTAAACTTCTCAGATGTCAACTGAGAATACAGGAGGGAGTTCACTGAATTCCCGAATGATCAGAGATTGCTTGCAACTAAAAGTCTTTTAATAATTTTTACATTGCATTCTTTTATCATGCCTTGGTTGATATAATTACACTTATTTTTGGGTTTTTAAAAAAATGCATATTTCACGGTTGGTTGTGGGCTATACAAGGTATGTATTTAAGGTGACCGGGCATATATATAAATTTTCTAAATTAATTGATTTTGGAATTCACACCAGACTTTTAGCTTCCCATCCCAGCTTATCCATTTATGTATGCCCTATAACCGTGATGGCGAACCTATGGCACGTGTTCCTGAAGTGGCACGCGAAGCCATGCCTGTTTGTATTTCGGGTTTCTGGCGCGCATGTGTGACAATCAGCTGTCCTTTGCATGTGCGGCAGTGCCGAAAAGCAGTATGTGTATGTGTGCCGGCTGGCATGCGCACCAGAACCTGGAAGTTCAGTTTTTCCAGAGCGTGATCCCAGCACACACACAGCAGTGCTAAAAACTGGTTGGCACATGCATGCCAGCCAGCTGATCGTCAGGCACACGTTTGTTTTTTTAAAATTTGATTTATATGCCGCCCTTCTCTGGAGACTCAGGGCAGCTTACAATGCGTTAAGCAATAGCCTTCATACTTTTGTATATTTATACAAAGTCATTTTATTGCCCCCATAATCTGGGTCCTCATTTTACCTACCTTAGAAAAGATGGAAGGCTGAGTCAACCTTGAGCCTGGTGAGATTTGAACTTGCAGTAATTGCAGGCAACAGATGTAAGTGGATGTTAATTAGTCTGCTGAGCCACCAGAGCTCATGTGCGCTAGAACCTGGAAGTTCAGCTTTTCCAGAGTGCGGCCTCGATGAGCGTGTGCAGGTGCAATGTTTTCGCACAATCTTTTTGGCACTCGGTGTCTAAAAGATTCACCACCCTATAAGTGATGGCTAACCTTTTCTGGACCGAGTGCCCAAAGTGTAGGTGCGCACTCGTGAATGCCCCCGAACCTCCAAAATATAATGCGCTTGCACCCCATCCCCACACATGCAACACCCCTGCGCATGTCGCCCCCATGCATACACCCCATCCCCATGCATGTGCGCACCCCCCACACACCTCGCACTTGTGCATGAGGCCCCCCGCACACGCCCCCCCCGGCGCATGCTCGGTAGAGACCCGATGACCAGCTGGCCAGTGGGACGCATGCGCACATGAACAGTGGAGTTGAACTGGGGTGATGGCTGGTATGCCATCAGAGAGAGCGCTCGCTACATGTCACCTCTGGCATGCGTGCCTTAGGTTTGCCATCACGGCCCTATAAATAAGGCCCATTGTCTTGACCCAAAGGAAGATTTTGTTTGCTGAAAAGAAGGGAGACACAGCACATGGTTATCCATCAACTTTATTCATTTCCAACATTTTCCATAATTGGTATAAAAATGGGAACGGGGAGAGAGAGAGATGCAGTGTTGGGGATTTCCGATGTCACTGCAAGACATAAATCAGCAGGAAAGCTGCTTATTTGGACAAAGTCCTGCAGCCAAGACATTCCCCCCCCCCAAAAAGAACCCAACAATCGCCATGTTATTGCCACCCCTTCCCTCCCACCCACCTATCCACTTAATTAAAATTCAAGAGTTTAACACAAAACAAGCTTTGGTTACTAGCAGTAAACATGGAGTTACATTCGTTTTGTCTTGCAGGACACAAACATGGAGCCATGCAAGAAATGGTTACCCACCCACCCACCTACCCAAGCCCTAGTACATTCAAATTCCCTCACACCACAATGACCCTGAGCGCGGACATGGCTTTACCCTGCCTGCCATTCACACCATTTACTCTTTATGCATAGTGTCCACCACTCTCCAAATTGTATTCTCATTCCTTGTGCCAGACAGCAATTTATTTGTAAGAAGACCAAGCCAAAGACATTTCTTTCAACGTCCAAAATCTCACACCTTCCCATTTTTTGAAAAAAGAGCAACGAAAAGTTACCGCCGATGCTATCCAACCTCACTACAATGAGTTTCAAAACATGATTTTTCCGTTCTATTCATTGCTCTTACAGATAAATCACCGTTCTCCAGAAATCCAATGATCTCAGCAGTTACAAGAGAGATGGGGAGAGGGGTCTTCACCAGTTCTTACTTGGCAGAATTACAATAAAGTACAAAGAGGGAATCCTACCCCCATTTCTCTGGTGCAAATACAACCCCCTGCTTTGGCTATTTTTCTTAAGTTTGTAAACAATAATCCAAGAAGAAATTGGGAAGAAATCAGACAACTTTACATGAGATATTTACACAGACTAAACATCTAGAAAGAGGAACAAGTGTCGCTTCTCCTTCCTTTTCTTCTTAATAAAAAGCAGATACAAAACTACAAGGTGCCACAATCTAAATTTTGGGCACAGCCTAGGGAAGCATTCGTTCTTTGACCAATCTAGAGCAAAGTAACTTCCCTAATGGGTTCTATTGTATTTGACGCCTATTGTCATCAAAAATGATCCTGAGGTAGATACAGTAGTTTCTTCACAGCAACATTATCAAAATTAACCACCTGCATATTTCTCACCATGTCACTGCCATGATTTCTGTGATGGGTGAGTCAGGGGGAGGAATTATATGGAAGTTTTTAAGTTGTTCGGCATCTCTTGAATTGTATTGCTCAGTTCTGTAAGTCCCCAAAACACCTTTAGTTTTCGCTGCTCCACTTAAATGTTTTTAAGAGTGCTGCGTACTAAATTCACACCTTAGTAGCTGCAAGAAAACTATTTACTTTGATATCAAACAGCAGATCCTACACAACTTCCTAAGATGAGCAGAGAAGAAAACTGGGAACTTGGGTGCTCCAAAATACAATTCAGTGTCCCAGCCAGCATAGCTAATACAGCTATGATTTATCAACATCTGCAGTATTACATGCTCTCGCTTGCTGCCTAACCAACCTAACTCTCCATCTTTGCAGCTCCCGTCCTGCTTGCAATATCACCTCCAGCAGGCAAGTCCTACTATTCAGCAGAGTGAAATGACATCCTTAAACTATGGGTTTGGGGCAAGAGTGAGAAGGCAGCAAATGAAATATAATTTCTCTTTTCTTTTCCTGACAAAAATATGGAAAGGAGAGATGGATTTTTTTTTTATTTTTTTTTTGTCTATCTCAAATAATTCATGGGGCTTGGAATATAAGACATCCTGACCTGGATGAGTGGAAGTGTCTGCTGATGTGCCTGACACAGCAAGTACATTTCTCTACTTTCAAGAGGTGTCAAAGTTTTCTGACCAATTTGCAGATTCTCCCCTTTCCTATCCCAGCTTCTTAAGACTTTCAGAATCTGAACATTACATCAAACTGACAGGTAAAGGATCATATGGGTCTTGACTCTAAAATGCATGAACAAGGAATTCTGCTAGAGATGAGATGCAGAAATGGTCAATGTCAAAAGGCTCAAGGATAGGTGGAGCAGAGGAGGAGATCCTATCAGGCACCAAAACTATCCTAGGGTATAAATTGCATCACCAATATTATGCACAGCTGAGGGCTATCCTTCCCTTTGGCTTGTTGGTCCACGGGCAGTCCTCAGAGAAGCCTTTAGCTGATGCAACTTTGGGGGGAAGCCCCGCAGAAGTATCTCTACGTGGAGACTTTCCTCTGAACTGTGCCACAAATCCTTTTACCTTCACTTATATCCAAAAAAAGGGAAAAGAAGAAATCTACTAAAATACAGCATTTAGAAACATCAATGCACTCATCACACACAGAGATTGTTAAAGCTAAAAAAAAAATTTTTTTAAACAGAGGCTTTCTTATTCTTTGTGCTGTTAAACGTTGATCCATTCAGCCCCAGAGCTGCCAAGATTCTTCCATCCCTGAGATGTGTGAGAATACCTGAGAATAAATTGCAGAATCGTGTCGTTGTTTGTTTTTTTTTCCTTCCTTTTTTTTTTCCTCTTAAAAGTTTAAAATATACAAAAATACAAAACGGAATATTTATACTTTTAAAACAAGGGAACATTTCCCCTCCCCTCCCCCCAAGGAAAAGCAAAATAACAAAATAAACAAACCCAAAGATACGTCATTCACGCACATCGTAGTGCAGATTTTCACATCACGGCTTCAGAGCAGAGAGGGTCCACCCACCCTCCCTCCGGCTTTTCACACGGCAAGTCCAGCTGTCCGCGGGAACAAAATAAATTAAAGGCAGAGCTACAGAAGTTAAACTGGGCAAAGGAGCAGCGGTTTTTATCTGATGAGTGGGCTGGACAAAGTAAAAACATCTTTAAACTTAGAAGCCTTGTACTCTATTTAGAGAATGAAAAATATGTAGGTCGCATGGATGGCAATATTTGATATATGCCAAATTTGCATTTCTGTGTCTATGTGTTTGTATGATGTGTGTGTGTGTGTGTGTGTGTGTGTGTGTGTGTGTGTGTGTGTGTTAAACATCTGAATTAGCCAAACAAGCACATGCAGGAAGGAGCATGGCTATATTACTGCATGGCACAGTAGCTACAGTAAACAGATCTAATCCTTCAGGTTTGTTTTGGCAGAAATCGGACTCCTGCGCCTGCCAATGCTCCTTCAGGTCCCATAAACATCTAAAAGCATGTGGCTCTTACTTTTCCCCAACAACAAAAGAATCCCAGGTCAGATATGAAAAAGGAGGGGATTCAGTTATTTTCTGTTAAGAGAGCAGGGAGCAGGCAGTTTGGGGAGTCGGTTTCACTACAGACTTCTAAGGTGGGATTTCCTTGAGCCTCAGATTGTCTTAGAGAGGGGGCCCTGCCAGTTATCTTATTTGTATTCCAATGCTCTTGTCGATGTGTGGAAATGACATACACACACACACACACAGACACACTTAACTCAAGTACAAACGCATCCTGAGATCCATAACTTCAGTTTTTGGTTTTTGCATTTTCTTGATCTTGATTCCTCAGATTCCACACCCACTAAAAGGAGAAAAAGGGTTCTCCCCCCCCACTTCCACTCAAGTTTTTGCCTTTGCTAAAGATAAAAGCTGCTGCTCTCCTGCCCAGTGCTTGTTCACCCATAGCTTGGAGCCCATGCTGTTCTCTGCTCCCATTTTGGCTGACTTGATGCCCTGAAGCCGGTCAACTGGGCAGATTTCCTACGGATTTCCAGAGATCATTCCCTGGTTTCGGGAAGAAAGGGTGAGCTGTGCATTTCTTCCTCCTCCCGGAAGTATGTGGGTTTTCCCTGAGAACTGGGTGACTGCTGCGTTTTGATCGGGCAGTTGGCCACCATGTGGGCGATGCTTTGGCAGAAGTGGCATTTCTTAGGCTGAGGAGGGAGCTTGCATTCTTTGGCATGATGATCCAGGCCACCACAGTTGTAGCATCTGGGGGAAAAAAGAGGAAAACAAGATGGAGGGGAAAGCAGGAGGGTTATTCCAGGAAAGCTGTAGCTGTGTGTATCTCCACAACCTAGCCAAAGCAAAGGAGGAGAATTATATCATTCTGTGTTAAACCTAGGTAGCAGAGCCCTGGTGACCTTGGCTGATATCAGTAAAGGAAACCTCATAGCTATAGGCTAGACCGGGAAGTCAAAGAAATATCAACAACACTCCCATCATTTTTCAGATTCTCTCTCTCTCTGTCTCTCCCTCCCCCTCTCTCTCACACACACACACACTCTGCTTCAATGAACCAATTGCTCCCTCAAGGGAGAGTAATAAAGGGAGATCCAGCAACTTTCCCAGAGATAGATCTTCAAAAATTGGATGAATTAAAAGAATGCATAAGTCTTTTTCAACCACTAGGGGGAACTCCCCCTATTCCTATTAATAAAGACTTTTTTTTCAACAATTGTGGAAAAGCAAAGATAAGACATGCGGCAGTCTCCTGCCCATGTCCAGATGTTTTGGACTATGCCTATCATAAACTTTCGGTTTTGGTTTTGCAAGCTTGCAACTGATGGGAAAATGTTATCTGAAAACATGTTAAGAACATCTGGTTTCCCAACCAGACAAGCGGGAGAGATTTTTGTTGGCCTTCAGGCGTGTTGGGACATTCCTCAGCAAGTGGGCTATAATTCAGCAATAAAAGCACCGCTGTTCCATGCATCCATCCTCCCAACTGTATTATGTTGGTAGAAGAAGTGGATTCTTAAATAGTCTGGTGCCCGTTTAAGATATTAGAGGGCCAGGAAGAAGAGACGACCCTGAATCAACCAAGGGTGTAGGCCAGGGGTCAGCAACCTGTGGCTCTGGAGCCGCATGTGGCTCTTTCACCCCTCTGCTGCGGCTCCCTGTCACTCAAAATATGCATCGCAACCGCCAATGTGCGACACCCACCGGCATGCGATGTACTGAGCTTTTCAACCCCCGGTAGGCCAACCATGGATAAACCCAAGAAAAGAAAAGTTTCAGAAGAAAACAGAATGTTTAATTCAACTACATATGCTAGTTTTGTGGCCAATCCAGAAATAGTCAGGGACAGGAAGGGTTTTGTGGCTCCCGGTGTTTTCTTTTCTGTGGGAAACAGGTCCAAATGGCTCTTTGAGTGTTTAAGGTTGCAGACCCCTGGTATAGCCTAAAGGCTTGTGTTTCAGTCAGTAAGGCTCACCCCATCTCATGGGTTTATGCACACACTAAACCAGGGGTCCCCAACCTTTTGGACTTCAGGGACCACTAAATTCATAATTTTAAATCCCACAGACTACTAATATGATCTGCCTAATGACTGGCTGGGTGGGTGGGCGTGGCCAGATGGTCATGTGACTGGATGGGCTTGGCCAAGTTGATGTCATGTTGAGGGGCACCTCACCGGCCTCTACTCACCCCTCCCCTCCTAACTACTCCTCGCCTGCTCGCCCAGGCTCCTTAGGGCCCCAACAGGAAGCAGTTGTTGGAGCTAAGCAGCCACCATGAGAAAGAGTTGGCAAAACAGCTGGACTACGAGCATAAGCTTTCCAAGCAGAGGGAAGACCTCTGCGGGAGTGCAAGGTCAGGTACCGGCGCCTGGAGGCTCAGCGGGTTGAGATGGTCAACCAGTTCCAGGCCATGATGCAGTCCCACTGGAACAAGGCCCTCCGGTTCTTCGCCACCAGCAGCACTTCCCTCCAGCCTTTGCCCAAAGACCCACACCAGGAAGCTGAAGCAGACCCCAAGTCAGAATTTCCGCCCCACTCCGACCCACACAGAAAGACCCCAAAGGGGGAGACTTTCTGCAGCAACACAAGCGTTCATTGCACGTATCCGGCCCAGGGGCCATAGTTTGAGGACCCCTGATTTAGTGCAATATAAAAAATGCAGATAATTTTTCTTGCGGACCACCAAAATTTTCTCACGGACCACCAGTTGGTGACCGCTGCACTAAACTCTTAAATGAGCAAGTGGTCCGAGTTCATGCAAGCTGCTAGCAAAAAGGCCTAAACTTAACCTCTTATTATGCTATGCCAAATTGTTAGATCTGTAACAGCCGGTTAACAATTGTAGAAATACAGCCAGTGTAAGATAATCTGGTGCCTTCCGGATTTGTTAAGAATGCAACTCCCACAGCCACTATGATATTTAGAATATCTGGAAGGCTGGGGACAAGTGTTATAAAATATATATTTTTCCATGTACTTGCTGTGGGGAGTCTCCCTGAAGTTCTCTTCCGAGGGTGCCCGAGGGATGAGCCATCCTGCAAGCACATGAATGGTAACGGGTTGGTCTATTTCTATTCAGCTGGGGTGTGTGTGTGTGTGTGTGTGTGTGTGTGTGTGTGTGTGTGTGAGAGAGAGAGAGAGAGAGAGAGGGAGGGAGGGAGAGAGAGAGAGAACTCTGACCTTTTCCTTTGTTGCCCTAGGAATCTGCATCTGCCATTCACTTAAAAAGCCAAAAGGAAGCAACTTATGCGGAAGGAGGAGACAACTGCTGGCCAAGCCTCCACCAAAGGTAAAAAAACTGGCTGGGAATGATGGGACATATAGTCAAAACACCTCCAGAGAAGCACCAGATTGGGCGAAGCTGAATTAAAGGTAACTAATTTAAGCAAGTTGGTGGTCTTTGTGTAGGCACGTGTGCATAGCCGCATATATTAGAGCCGTGATGGAGCAGTGGTTAGAATGCAGTATTCTGGACTGCTAACAGTTCGATCCTGACCGGTTCAAGGTTGACTCAGCCTTCCGTCCTTCCGAGGTCAGTCAAACGAGGACCCAGATTGTTGGGGGGGGCAATAAGCTGACTCTGTAAACTGCTTAAAGAATGGTGTAAAGCATTATGAAGTCTAAGCGCTATTGCTATTATGCTGGATCTGAAAATGAAAAGGGTTCCAGAGGGCAGGGCAACACATCCAGAGCACTGTCTGCCACTCCTTTAAAACAGACATCTCTAAGAAACCAGACCATTCAAACGACCAATTAACAAGAGAACCAATCAGCTGCTCAGAATTTAAATATCGCTCCAAATGAACAACCAATCACACACGACCCACTGACTACACTGGCACACAAGACATTTATCTTGTGTGCCAGTACAAGGCACACAATAGGACAAGAAAATCCGGCTGATGAAGTTATGTAGTCTGGTAATGAAACCTTCAGAAACTAAATTAAAGCAAGCTTGGAGAGCAAACCACTGCCAAAATCTAAAACCCGAGCTACAAGTATTTTCTATTATTACAAACATCTGCTAAACATTTGCTAAACAAATAATTCCCTCAACACTCTCGAACTAGTTACTGAGTCTGCATTACTATTAATCTTCTAATCGTTCCTATCACCCATCTCCCCCCACTTATGACTCTATGACTGTAACCTTGTTGCTGGTATCCTTACGATTTATATTGACTGTTTCCTAATGTGTTTGATTGCTTTTTTGTTCCCTATGACTATCATTAAGTGCTGTACCTTATGATTCTTGACAAATGCATTTTATCTTTAAGCATAAGCATATGCACCAAGACAAATTCCTTGTGTGTCCAATCATACTTGGCCAATAAAGAATTCTATTCTATTCTATTCTATCTCTTCTCCCAGGCCTGCACTGGCATGCCTATTTGCCATTCCCATCATGCCAGAAGATATCTGGCAACTGAATACTTATTTATTTGATTTTTATCCCACCTTTATTTTCATAATAAGGTTACTGTGAACATACCTAATGATTCTTATTATTTTTCTCACAACAATCATGTGGGGTGAGTTGGATTGAGAGAGATCAACTAATCCGAGATCACCCGGTCAGCTTTCATGGTTAAGGAGGGACTAGAACTCACGGCCTCCTGGTTCCTAGACCAGAACTTTAACCATTAGACCAGCTGGTTCATTATCTTATTATTATCATCATTATCTTGGTGAGAATGTCAGATGTCAATATTTCTTCCTACCAGCAAATTTCTAGCTCTCGTGATGATGGTGAAAAATGAACATTATTGGAAACTTTAGAAAGCCAAGCAAGGTTTCATTGTTATTAGCTATCTTGAATGAGCTAGCTATAGGTGAGACAGAATCAAAATAATGAAATAAATAAAGAATGCCTGGATTTGCATAATATGCCAAACTACTGAAAAGGGGAAAAAATCATACATCTTTTATAGGTTATGTGGAAAAGAGTTCCAAACTTAATTTAAGTTGATTGTTGTTTCTTTTTCCAGCAAAAAAACAAAACAAAAACCTTACTCTCACAAAACCGATTTCTCTATTTCTATACTCCCAATACACAGAATATCCATTGCATTTTCAAGCTTTGAAATTTTGTTGTAAGTTGAAAGGTTTCCGGACTCACGGAACAAGTCCCTGAACTAAGCCTTACCGATCTCCTTTCGACCTGCGTTTCTGAAGGCTTTTTCCCTTCGGTCTCCTTTCGCTGCCAATGCAGAAAACTCCTCCAGGGCCAGTGACTCGGATGGACTCCAAACCTTTAGAGGATTTCTTGAAAGTGAATTCGACTGCTTCTCCTTCTTTCAAGCTGCGGAAACCTTCCATGTGGAGCTTGCTCTGCAGCCCAGAAAAAGAGCGGGAAGAGCCGTTTAGCCAACAAAGAGGAAATTATAAAATACTGACAAGCAAGGCAGAGAATGTTCAGATAAAATCAATCGTGCATTTTCACTGAATGTGATATGCATATTCACCCACAAATCTGCAATAGATGTTTGATTTAACTAACTAAAGTTTTGGACCACTTGAAAAGGCCACTCCATTTATCATGGACTGGACATAAAATACAAGTTACAAAGCTTTCTCTGCCCAGAAAGGAACACAGTTGGCATGCTGAACTACTTACTTTTATGTATTTTCATATTCACTGTGTTATTAACAAATTCTTATTTTGTTCCCTATGACTATCATTAAGTGTTGTACCTTATGATTCTTGATGAAGGTATCTTTTCTGTTATGTACACTGAGAGCATATGCACCGACAAGTTCCTTGTGAGTCCAATCACACTTGGCCAATAAAAAAATCTATTCTATTCTATATTTATTGATATATTTTCATTAATACATCTGATCACAGAATGCTTAATTTTGAACTCAGAACACTCCAAGGGCTATTTTGAGCTAGTTGAAAATGTAGGGAACAACACAGAACTTTGAAAGACCCTCAAAACAACAGTCTTCTAATATAACTGTACACAACCAGTTACGAGAACAATATATAACTGTGTATACACCTCATTGAATTTCTTCAGAATCATCATTTTCTGTTTCAAAACATTCTCTGAAAGCAAATTGAAACAGACCAAGAATAGTCCATTCCATTCCACAGTCACGAACAAAAACCTATCTTCCTCAAAATATAATAACATCAATTCAGAAATTTCTCCCCATGCTACAAATGCATCCTTATATCTGTGTTCAGGGGTCAAGTTGGTAGCCCAATCCGGTACCTGCCTGTTGAAAAGCAGCTGCCATTGCATTATAGGTTATTAAATAATATAATTAAAGGGGGTGGACCATATATCTAACCCAATGTTTTGGCGACTTGAAGATATTGGACTTCAGTTGCTAGAATTCCCCTCCACCAAGTGTCTGCCTGGGGAATTCTGGGAGTTAAAGTCCACACATCTTCAAGTTTTAGGACTGAGAAACACTGATTCAGCCCAACCTCTCTAAAATGAAGGAATCCACTACAGCACTAATAACAGATGACTATCCTGACTCTGATTAAGCAGCTCCAGTGAAACAGAGACCATCGCTGAGGAATCCATTGCTGCACACTTGTGTTATAAGCAATTGTTCCTGACATCCAACCAAAGTCTATTTCCTTTTAATTTAAACACATTGTTGTGTTTCTGCATCAACTCTTCAGAAATTCCCCCCTATCATCTACATTAACAGCTTTTCAGATATTTAAAGACACTGACCTAACCTTCCTGCAGTCTTCGCTTCTCCTGGCTAAACATACCCAACACCTCTCACCATTCCTCTGAAGTTCTCCCTTCCAGGACCCCTTATCAGCTTGGCTGTTCTTCTGTAGACATGTTCCACTTTGTCAATGTCTTCCCTAAAATGTGGTGCCCCAAGATGGATGCAATATTCTAGTAACAGTCTGATCAACATTGGAAAGAAGCTCAATGGAGCTTAACCCCACAAAATTACTTACAGGACTGCAATTAAAATCTTTTCAGTTTTCATAGAGGGTGAGAGATTATAATCCTGTTGTGGTCCGCCGGCAGCCTGCGGACAGCGATGAGGCTGAGGAAGAACATGGGCCAGTCCTGGCGGCTGGGGAAGGCCTGGATGAGGGCTTTGTGTCGGAGGCAGAGATGGGGCCAGGGCCATCGGGGAGTGATGTGCGGACTCCGGAGCCTCCAGAGGCTGACAGTAGAGAGGCAGAGGAACAGGAGGAGCCTGTTCCTAGTGCACGCATGAGAAGAGCTGCCAGAAGGCAGGAGCAGCTAAAGCAGAGGATGACTCGGGAGTAGGGCCAAGAGATGATTAGCCCCTCCCATAAGGCTTAAAAGACCAGCAACAGCTCTTGGTCTCTTTGCCAGAAAACAACCGTTGAGAGAATTGCTTCTTCTTTGGCTGTAGTTATTTCTTCTGTTCCTGAACTGTTGCCAAGAAAAGCCTTTGGCAGTTTGGCTAATTATCCCAAGGTCAGAGATAAAGACTGGTGTTTTGAGGATTTTGCATTTATTTATTTATTTATTTATTTATTTATTTATTTATTTATTTATTTATTTATTTATTTATTTATTTATTTATTTTTGTATACCACCCTTCTCCCGAAGGACTCAGGGCAGCGAACAGCCAAAATTAAAATACATACAATATAAAATTTAAAAATAATTTAAAAACAGAATTAAATCGAATTGGCTTCCCAAAAGTTAAAACCCATTACCCTTAAAATAACCCATTAAAATTTTAAGCCAGCCCAGCTTGCTGAAATAGGAAGGTCTTCAAAGCTCGACGGAAGGTCCGGAGGTCCGGGATCAGTCGTATTCCTGGGGGTAGCTCGTTCCAGAGGGCGGGTGCCCCCACAGAGAAGGCTCTCCCCCTGGGAGAGATTAATTTAGAATACGCTGAGAATAAGTTAATTCTCAGCTGTTTTAATAAAATCTGTTTGATTTTTGGAACTGTTTTGCATTTAATATCAACTACGTGGGCCTGGATCACAACAAATCCCTGGAGATCTGTCTACCCCACCGAACTGACCCCAGTCGCCAAAGAAAACCCACAGTAGTCCTAGTACTATTTGGTCAGTTTCTGTCATCACCTCCCCACTGTGATCCTTATCTCCCCTCTTTATATTCCCTCAAAGCCCCTCTAGGTTATCAGCTTTGGATTCAACGCAAAAAGGCTTTGAAACACAAGGGGGTACCCATGGAGAACTGTCAGCAACTCCTTCACAAGCAGCCAACACTTGATACTCAGGATCCAGAAGGATCTTGACAGAAGTTGTGTATCGAGCCCTATTCAACAAGATACAGTTCAACAATGGCGAGAAAAGTAAGGACCAGCATCTAGGGAGGAAAAACCAAATCCATAAGTATAGAATAGGAGATACCTGGATCAACAGCAGTAACTGTGAGATAGATCTAGGTTTCCTGGTGGACTACCACTTACGTAGTGTGTTGCAGCCATTTTCGCCCTCCCCAGGCTCCAAGAAGCCTCTGGAGCCTGGGGAGAGCGAAAAACAGGCCTACCAGGCCCACCGGTAATCTTTTTGCTGTTGCATGCCAAAAATGGGGGGAGAGAGGGGGGGTCGCACACACATGCGTGGGTGAGTGGGGCACAGGGGGCATTGAATTATGGGCGTGGGCACACACGTGCATGACCCCCCGCACTCCCCCCGTTTTTGGCACGCGACGGCAAAAAGGTTAGCCATCACTGGTATATGGTCTCCTGCATTGAGCAGGGGTTGGACTAGATGACCTCCAAGGTCCCTTCCAGTCCTAGTATGATTCTATGTTCTATACTGCATTTTTTTCCCTCTGCTGCTTCAGCACAATCCTGGAAAATATCTGATGTCAAGAGTTGCAGACCAGTGCTACCTAGATGTCCCTGTGTTTCTGGAAAGTTGTGGTGGTGAGGTTTTTTTTTTTTTTCTCTCTTTCAAAAGCACTGCATGGCATCTTTATTCAGATTTTATTAAAACAGTCAATAAGGTCATTCTCTTAGCCTTATGTTAATTACTCAGGGAGTTAATTCTGATTCGATGTTAAAACACATCTGCAAAACCCAGCACAATCAGAAACAGTATGGATGTCCACAGACTCTAACCAATTAAAACTTTAATCAGCTTGATTGGAAGCCTCCTTTGAACCCCTTTATTTGTTTGAACCACAGATCAGGTCTCTAAAGACCCTCTCCTAACACTTTTCCTAATTCATTCTCAACTATAAGAATAGATCAATTATTGTTCTGCCTTGTTCTGTAGCCTCAGGAGCTCTGAGGGCTTTTTCCCCTCACTTCACCCATTTTGGGAAGCTTTTTCCTAAACTTCATTTCTATTTTTTTAAAAAATAATTTTTATTAAACAGTTTGTCTTTAAGAACAACACAAAAAACAATCACACATATATAAAAACAAAACATGTCAAAACATAACGTACTGAACATTATATAACATTAATGGTAATTTTACAGCATTTTGTATCAATTTACGTACTTTGCTTTTGTAGTTCTCTATTCTATCATTTCTATTTACTACTCAACAGTAGAATAATCGCATTACTCCTATACACACACACACACACACACACATTATAATATTCATTTGTTCTTATCTATACATTTATGTTCGTTTATATTTACCTCTCTTTATTTAATGTTGTACAGTTACTTTAAGTTTCATCAGTATTAAGTTAAACATTTCTTGTTCTGATTTCTCTTTTCGAGCCAAGTGTACATTTTATTCCATATTTCATAATAGTCCGAATCCTCTCTTTCTTTCAACTCCATAGTCATTTTATCCATCTCTGTGCATTTTAGAATTTTCCTAATTACAGTTTCATATGAGGGTATATTTTTTTGTTTCCAATTTTTTGCGAATGTGATTCTTGCTGAGGTAAGTATGTGCAATATAATGTATTGAAGGTTTTTATTCATTTTCGGGTCCTCTTGCCAAAATAGATTTGAAACCTGAATTGTTTTTATTAGGAATACTGGACCCGAAAATGAATAAACTTCATTTCTAAATTCCTCAACCACTTCATCTCAACTTTTACAAAGAAATATTTATTTATGTATATTTTTGTGCTGGTCAAGTATGAAAAGTGGAACGATAAATTGTGAGCTCGTTTCTCATACAAATTTCATCACCAATATAATGAATTCCTGTGTTATGCTTTTGTTGTTGTTCACTACCCTACTACACTAGTAGATAAGCAGTTAATATACATTTACAAAATAAATAAAAAAATAAAATAGCTGCTATGTCTTTTCCAACATTTCTGAGGTAGAGATAATGACCAATGTATTGCAACAAAAAGTGACAAATGATTTTTCCTGGAATTGATCTTCGCAATTAGTAAGAGTTGACAAGCAAAAAGAAAAAAAAAAGTAACTTCAGCTGACTTGTAGCAGTTAACAAATTCATAAAATAATAAATAATAATAAAGTAACTTGATCTCGCTGTTGCTATCTGGCGAGATCCGGCCATGAATGATGTGAATGGGTTTTAATTGTTTTTAATGTTTTAATGTTTAATGTTTTTATATATGGTTTTTAAATGCATTGTAAGCCGCCTTGAGTCTTCGGAGAAAGGCGGCATACAAGTTGAACAAACAAACAAATAAATAAATAAACTTCCATGTAGGATTACCCCCCCTCCATATAACCAACCCCCTGAAAAAAGTTAGGGGGATCCCTATGTACAGTACATAACATAACCATGCACACTTTATATAATCCTCCATTAAAACTGCAGTTCTTTCCTCCCCCAATATTATGTATAGCACCCTAGGCCAGTTATGCAAATTATCTTACATTATTCCAGATCACACCTTACCCCAGGGAGTAAAGCACATAGTTTAATAGAAACCATATGCTTGGCATGCCCAGATCCATATATAAATCCAGCTCTTGTTTTAAAAGAAGTAGATAGTCCACAGTTTGAAAACATTTTGCTCTCAGGGCTGTGTTTTAACCAAGGGTCATTCTCTTTGTAGAAAGTTGAATTAAACCAGGAGATTTGCCGACCACAATTATCTTCAACGGTTCTACTAAAACAGGGGTGAACAACTTCAGTAAAGTTTAAGAAATGTGCCGGCTGGGGAATTCTGGAAGTTGAAGTCTACACATCTTAAAAGTTGGGCATCCCTGAACTGTACTAAATAATAAAGAAACAAACAAATAACACAGAGACGCTACATCAGGGGGAAAAAAATTAAAATATCCAAAAGGTCTGGTGGAAGAGCTGTTTTTTTATAAAAAAATTTTCCTAAAAACAAACAAACACCCCAGCACATCTTATATATTTTCACTAGAAGAAATGCACTACAACATGATATGACTTTGTTTTAACTTGGCCTATTATACAAACTCGACTGTGGTAGCCTGTAAATCATATTTCTATTGGTATGGTGGTAGCAGGACCGCCTGCTACCACCAATAGCCTCCCACCGACAAGTACGCTCCCATAGAGAGGGACTCCTCCGGGTGCCTTCAGCCAAACAATGTCGACTGGTGGCCCCCAGGGGGAGAGCCTTCTCTGTGGGGGCACCTACTATCTGGAACGAGCTCCCCCCGGAGATACGGAGGATCTCGGATCTGCGTACCTTCCGTCGCGCGCTCAAGACTTTCTTATTTCATCAGGCTGGCCTGACCTAAGTCTTTCCCCTTTTTAAATGGAAATTTTAAATTTGGTTTTAAAGTATTGGGGTTTTAAATTCAGCCAAATTATTTAATTCGTTTTATTCTATTTTAAATTTTGTATTTATATTGTTTTTATTTTATGGCTGTTCACCGCCCTGAGTCCTTCGGGAGTAGGGCGGTATAAAAATTCAATAAAACTAAAACTAAACTAAACTTCTATGATTTAGTACCTTGGATGAACCTAGCCAGTTGTGACACTTTTGGAATATAACATGTGACGGTATTCAAAAGTGCAAGGAACGAAGACTTGCTCCCAATTTTAAAAAAACAGTGCTGATGATGAGAACCAAGTTCAGAGCTCGAACGAAATGCTTCATTTCCCCAAAAATTTACAACACCCTGAAGTCAGTTCGCAATTGCGGGTCAAAATCCCAGTGAAAGGGATCATCATTCCCAACATTTGATGCCACTATATACTTAATTTGGGTTGTTTTGTGGCAAGTTTCCACTGGTTTGGCTGCCACAAACTCCTATAATGATCTCCTACCAGCAGAGCAATTTATCCTCTCAAACACTCACTGACTATTAAAATGAGCTCTATGTATACCCCTAATCCTTTTGGGAGGGGGAAGGGAGTGAGTGGAATGGCAGAATTAATAATCTGTCCCTGCTGCTCTGTCCTGAGCCATTTTCAAGCCGGTTCAGGCTGTTCCTTCTGGGTCTGCAGGCCATCTGCCGCGCAGGAGAGAAGAGCCAGCCTTTTCTTTCATTCTTTTTTTCCCCCTTTCTTTAATGAATGGAGCAAACCCCTCATTCACGAGTTGTTCGGTAACACAGGTCAGATGATGGCACTTCCCTGGGGCTCAAGGGTGACCAATGCCATATTTAAGAATACTGAAAAGCAGTTGTGTAGCACTGCACTACACTAGTTTGGCATTTCCCCAAATGGATGCCCTCAACTGCAATGGCCATAATCTGCTCACTGCCCAGAGTCCCTCTGTTAAGTGGTTTTAAAAATTTGGTAAAGAGATAAAAAATAATTTCCAAACTGCCATCATGCACCCTTTTAAAATTTCCCACCAAAGCTGTAACTTTTAATGAAGCCGATCGTAGTGAGGGGAGGAATAGAATAGAATAGAATAGAATAGAATAGAATAGAATAGAATAGAATAGAATAGAATAGAATAGAATAGAATAGAATAGAATAGAATAGGAATTCTTTATTGGCCAAGTATGATTGGACACACAAGGAATTTGTCTTGGGGAGAAGGGGAGAAATATTTTGTGAATTACATAACCCAGTCACCTGAGTTCACCCTTCTGCATTTCAACCATATATGAACCATTCATTAAACAAACCAGATTCATACCAGAATGTCAGTCCCAAAGTCAACAATAATCAAGCTTAAGTGTTGTACAACCAGACTTATTAGATTTTTAAATGACCTGGGTAAACATGCCATGCTAAGACTGTAGAGGAGTAATCATGTTAATTGTAATTCAATCTGAATTAAACTGGATTTAGTTTAGATGTTATCCTACCCCATTCTACTTGTCTTGCCCCTGTCAATTATTTGGTGCTCAGTACACCCTTCCAGAGACAAAGCAAAAAATTACATTCATTTTATTTCAGTTCATTTGCTAGGCTTCTAGCTACTCCAATTGTTATTGCCCTGGAGTGTTCACAAGCCTTCTTTGTAAGTAACATTAAAACAATACCGAACAATTCATCAATTAGATTTATACTCTTCCTTCCCTTCATGAATTCAGGGCTGCATGCAGGTAATCCTCGACTTACAACAAAATTTGAGCTTCAGATTTCTATTATGGAGCAAGGCCATTGTTAAGTCAATTGTCCCTTTTATCACCTTTTTGCCAGTTGTTAAGTGAATGATGCAGTTGCTAAGCAAATCTGGCTCCCCCACATTCATTTTGCTTATCAGGGGCTGGCTGGGAAGGTCGCATAAACACATGCCAGTTGCCAAGTGCCCAAATTTTGATCACAGGATCATGGGGATCATAAGTCACTTTTCCCAGCACCATTGTAAGTTCAAATGATCACTAAAGGAATGGCTGTTAAGTCAAGGGCTACCTGTATGTACCTCTTTCTTCCCATACTATCCACATAACTCCTCTGTGAGGTAGGATGAGCTATGGGCGAGAGACTGAGTGGGCCATCACTTAGATCGTGGCATTCCAGTTTTGATATGTGCATATTGTCTTGTTTTTTACAACCTATTAAATCTGGGTTAACAAAACACACTTGCTGCAGTCACATAATATATAACCCCTAAACCTAAAAAGTTTAATGTAATGGCCTGGTTCGCACAGCCTGCTCAGATAATGGCTACATTAACACAAAACATACTAAATCACCAACTATCAACCCCATCTTGGCCTCATGTAGGATATTGCATAATCCCAGCTATTGTTGTGTAGTTTGCCAAGGCCAGGCTAGAGATTAGTCACAACTGAAGGTGTGGAAAGCGTCTGCTTTCCTCTTTTCTTCTATCACCCACTCCACAAAAACACTTTTCCCCATGATAGGGAGATCACTCGCCATTAATAAAAGGACAATTGCAACTCCTAGCTGGAAAAAGGCAGGAGAAATGGGGCGGGGAATAAATGGGGAAGGGCTAAACAACCTCTTCTCTAGCTAGCTCTTCATTCCATTTTGGGGGGGAGGACAGGAGCGAAATGCTCCTAGTTCAGACCAGATCGCCCCATGCCCAGCTGAGCCGTGCGATCATCAGAGGCTTTTTTTTTTTTACTTTTAAAATCATTTTTTCTACAACCTAAAGAGGTTGCAGGAAAAAATGCTTTTAAAAGCCTCTGACGATCCCAACTGAGTTGCCTGATCGTCAGAGGCTTTTAAAAGCATTTTTTCTGCAATCTCTTCAGGTTGTAGAAAAAATGATTTTAAAAGTAAAAAAAAAAAAAAAAAAGTTGGCCATGCCCACCCAGTCACATTACCCCCACCACCACCAAGTCACGCCCACAGAACCGGTAGTAACAAATTTTAGATTTCGCCCCTGGGGGGGTTGCAAAAAGCCCTGGCATGTGTAGTTTCTGAGCCTTCCACTTTGCTCTAACTCAGGGATCTCCAAATTTGGCAATTTTAAGACTTGTGGACTTTCAACTCCCAGAATTCCTCGTGGTTGGCTGAGGAATTCTGGGAGCTGAAGTCCACAAGTCTTACAGTTGCCAAGTTTGAAGAGTTTTGCTCTAACTCAAAAGTGATGGGTTTGCGGGGTTATTTACATGATGTAAAAGAAAAAAGCAAATCCTGTGACTCCTGCTTTTGAAATAATTACCAGCCCATTGACCTTGGTGCATCAGCTAATCAGTTTATTTAGGCAAGACCCTCTCTCTCATTATATTTATTTTTATATATATATTGAAAGGTAAAGCTTTAACACTTTTAAATCTTGAATATTCATCATCTCGGTAAAGATCGACAACTCTATCCCCCGATGCTTCTGGCACTGCACAATCCCTCTTTGATGTCAATCCGCAAGATTCAATTAAAATGATTTTCAAACCCAATGGAACACATCGTTCAGTTGCCACAGCTGCTTCACCACACCTGGAACCTCATTCATCTAGAAGGAAGGAAGGTTTCCCTTATAGTGGCACACAGCTAATATGGAGATGGTCACTCTCTGATATTCCCAATATTTGGAAAGCTGCTTAAGAATTCCAGGAATTACAGATGCAACACATCTGAAAGGGTTAGGAACTATGCAGGATCAAACCAGAAAAACAGGCTGTCAAATGGATATTTTTGACGCCTAAGAGTAATCACATTTAAATTTGGCTCCCTATTTATTATCTAATTAGTCCTATCTAGTATTCTAAGTATTTTGCAGTGCAAAATATTTTGGTTTTGGTTCAGGATTTGGATTCTCTACTCCATTTCCTAATTCCCCTCCAAGCCTCTTTCCAGTATGATATCTTGATGGGGCCATTTAACACCCCCTCCCATTTAAATAGAGGTGGGTACATCTAAGAATGCTGCAAACCTCTCTCCTTACAATTTTGACTAAATAATAGTGCCAGGGACCCACCATCCAACACAAAGAAAATAAGAAAACCTTTGAATCAAGGTTGCAAATAATTATGACTCTCATTGTTTTAGCTAGCACAGTAAGTTTTTCCTACACTTGTACCTTCTAGGTCAGTGATCAGCAACCTTAAACACTCAGAGCCACAAAGGTCCTAACCGGAAGCCCCCCATTCAATTGTGGAGCCTACCGGAAGTCCTGTTTCCCCACCATAGAGTCTCCTCCTAGCGTAGCATCCTTTTTTCCTCTGCCGACCGGAAGTCCAGTTCCCCCACATAGTGTCTCCCCCTAGTGTGGCGTCCTTTTTCCTCTACCTGTCCTAACTGAAAGCCCTATCAATTGTGGAGCCGACCGGCGACAGGGAGCCACAGCAGAGGGATGAAAGAGCCACATACAGCTCCAGAGCTGCGGATTGCTGACCCCTTGTTCTAGGTATATTGGGATAACACTATTTCCAATCCACTCATGGGAAGGGTACCAGTTTGGGGAAAGCTGTGAAAAATTATGTTGTGTAATATTTTGTGGTAGAAAACAGATATGCCTTTGTCTGCAAACACCACCACCATTCACACATCAATGTTGCTTGCCTTGCACGCATACTATTACTGCACACCAGTGGTGAAATCTGAATTTTTTTTACTACCGGTTCTGTGGGCGTGGCTTGGTGGGCATGGTGTGGCTTGGTGGGCGTGGCAGGGGAAGGATACTACAAAATCCCCATTCCCACCTCACTCTGAGGCCAGCCAGAGGTGGTATTTGCCGGTTCTCCAAACTACTCAAATTTCCACTACCGGTTCTCCAGAACCTGTCAGAACCTGCTGGATTTCACCCCTGTGAGTGTTTTATCTGCTGGCTGGGAAGATGATAATATACTATATTCATACCGACTCCTAATAATCTCATGCATATGCTTCTTTAGTTTTTCTTGTTATTACAATCTTCCAGGATGTTTTTCAGCTTCCAATCTAAGTTTCCTAGCTTTTTCAAAATCAGCTGAAGTTGGCTAACATTCATTCAAATGCTCCCTTAAGACAACCACGTTCCCCTGGAGTATGCCTGGATGAGAATTCACCCACTGATTTGATTCTTGCCATATATATATATATATAGTACATCTACCAAATTGGTTGCTGAACAATTTTGGTAGATATATTCATGTGTGTGAATGCATGTGCACAAGTGTGGGAAAAAGCAAATTGGTTTGTGAATTCTCCACCAAGCTTAATCGACCTCTAGAGCTCTAAACTCAAAATAATTCAAAAAGATAGTCTGGTCTTCTCCGCCATATTGCTCCACACCTCCTGCAATGTAAATCAATTTGCTTTTAATCACAGAGGAAGAAAAGTTTCCTACAGGGTGCCTTCCAAAGACTAAACTTTCTTCATCCATTAGAGCTGCATTTCATACCAGGAGAGTATTGTCTTGGTAAATCCTTTTTAGCAGGTCATTACCCTGCCTTTCTGCCAAAACTGGCTTCCATTTCTACAAAAAGCTGGACTCACACAACCTAAAAGGTAAAGGTAAAGGTTCCTGACTCTAGGGGGCGGTGCTCATCTCTGTTTCAAAGCTGAAGAGCCAGCGCTGTCCGAAGTCGTCTCTGTGGTCATGTGGACGGTATGACTAAATGCCAAAGGCGCATGGAACGCTGCCAACATACTGACTGGGGAATTTTGGGAATTGAAGTCCAGACATCGTAAGAGTTGCCAAGCTTGAGAAACACAGACCTAGAAAAGTTAAACAAAGCTGGTACTATTTTTAAGTTACTCATCTTGTCCACTACAAAGAATGTTCCTTCTCAGAAAACCTTAAGAAGCTTCTCAAGATCTTCCCCAAAGTATCTTTATAAACAAGTCACACCCACCATGATCACTGTGCTTTTTTTTCATAAAAGAGCGCAAAGGGGTGTTCAAAAATAACTGGCAACAAAAACAATTCAATATAATAATCAAAAGTAAAACCATCAGGCATAAAAGCAGACAATTGCTGGTAGTCCTCAGCAATCTGTCGTGATGTCCTGGGGTGTGTGTGTGTGTCATGTGATAATCATTCATAACCTTCCCAGCAGGCTTTGGACAAGCAAAGTCAGCGAGGAAAGGCAGATTCGCTTAATGACTGCGCGATTTGCTTAACAACCGCAGTGATTTTGCTTAACTGTGGCAAAAAGGTCGTAAAATGGGGCACAACTCACTTAAAAACTGCCTTGCTTAGCAACGGAAATTTCGGGCTCAACTATGGCCGTAAATCAAGGACCACCTGTAAAAACAACAGAAATAATCCTACAACTCTTTGGACCAAAATGGAGCCTTCAACAGGTTTTAGTGTGTGATCTCAGAGCTCTGGCTTCCTCCTCATGTCAGCTGCCCGTTGCTTCAATTTTAGTTATGTAGGATCTGGCAAAAACATTCCCTGGGGAGGGGGGGGGTTCAAAACAGGGAGACCCACAAATGAGAAAGTTCTACCGGCTGCTGGTTTCACAGTCTGGGTCTACCCCAGTGATCTAAATCTGGGTAATATATTTGGAAGAGACAAACTTTTTATGTGTGAAGAGGCATAGATAATCCAGCTCAAAACCCACGGGAGATTCTACAGACGGACTTTTTTTCCACGAAGTAT
Organism: Pantherophis guttatus; assembly: GCF_059756535.1. Taxonomy (NCBI): domain Eukaryota; kingdom Metazoa; phylum Chordata; class Lepidosauria; order Squamata; family Colubridae; genus Pantherophis; species Pantherophis guttatus. The sequence goes on along the minus strand of NC_142072.1, from coordinate 17,249,865 downwards.
CTCCCAAATAGCCATTTACATTGAGGTTTGACACCAATATATCTCTGATAAATATAGATAATTGGGAGGAGTTAACATCATCCGCCACCCGCTTACACCAGTGCCTGCCTCCCTCTTAGCTGAGTGAAATGTGAAATACTGCTGTTTATTTTGAGGAGTGCTTGAGAGGTTGGTCAACCCCCCCCCCACCCCCACAAGCAATCTTGTCTTCCCTTGGGGAACAAGGGAGAGAAAATTGCAAGGAAGGCTCCTTCCCCCTCCCGGCCCTCCCTCCCTCCCTCTTGCCCTGGGTCTTTTGAAGTGACCTGCAAAAGAAGCTGGTGGTCTTCAGAACATCCCAAACCCTCCCCCCCTCCTTCCCAAAACACACACATTGTTCGAATTCCTCTGTTATCAGATAGGTAATCAAACTGAAGCCCCATTGAATTAGTCAAATAGCCCCCTTGCATCTGAAAGGAAGAGGCCCAAAGCCCCTCATCCCGGCACACCACACACAAAGCAGGAAAATTCCCAGGCCATCTCCAAAGAAAGAAAGAAAGAAAGAAAGAAAGAAAGAAAGAAAGAAAGAAAGAAAGAAAGAAAGAAAGAAAGGGGAAGGAGAAGGAAAAAAGAAAAGGAAAAGGAGGAGAAGACAAAAATTGTCCCTATACATGGGGAGGCATTCCTGACGCTCTGAACCTTTAGTGGAGGGGAGTCCAGAGCCCTCACAGATCTGTCCCCATAGAAGCAGAAGGGCCATCCTGTTTAAGAATCCATCTGACCACGCCAGTACAACAACAACAACAACAACAACAACGTTTGGTGGGGATTTCAGTCCCAGTTTTATAAACAGGGTTTTAATCCTAAAATACAAACGCCCTATCCCAGCAGTGCTGATGCATTTGCAGCATTTAACTTTTACAATGCAAGCAAGGTCCTCCTGCTGCAGTTGCACTGGCTGACAGTACCCTAAATGCACAGGGACCCCAGGGGACGGTACCAACACCCAAAGCAGAAAGCATAGAGTGATTAAACCTTGGGAAAAGAGTCACCCATCAGCTGTTTTCAGATCTGAACAAACAGAATGATATTGGCTGGCAACTCTTATTGTTCTCTGTTGCTGCCTCTATGAATCTCAGAGGAGCTCCCTTTGTTAAAAAGGAGGAGGGGGCTAAACAAACACAACATCCAAATGCAATATTCTACCATCGTGGCAAACATATAAGTGGCCACAGCAGAAAATAACCTTCCCACCATAAATTCTGCCACTGGAGATTGTAAATAAGCAATCCATCACAATCCTGCTGAAATGTGAACAAGCCAAAAGCACAGCTTCCTTTTCCTCACCAGTTCCAAAGAAGGATATATAAATGGTCACCTCCATCTTTATTCATTGATTCTCTGGGAATGCTTATTCCCACCATACCAACATACACCCAAGGTCGGAGCTGGACATTCCCAGCCCTCAAGCTTGGGGGGGGGGGGCGGTTTGGTATCCCTTGGAAGCACGCTGATGGCTGCTACTGAAAACAGGCAGCTGCATGCAGTGTAGGCAGCAAGATATATTTTAGCTAATTCTGCTGATGAGGAAGAAAGGAGGAGATGGCCACCCAAACTCCCCTTAAAAAAATCCCGCAAGTAAAATTCAATTTTTTTGCACAAAGATAGTATTCTGCTGTCGTCCTTCAGCATCACCTAAGTGTTAAATGCAGTCTTCACCCACAAAACAGTCACAACCGCCTCTATTTCAAGCCAAACAGTCATGTAAATTTCGGATATATTCCAGATTCTAATTTCTTTCTTGCCTATAAATTAGCCTGGCTAACTTACAAGCAGGTAGTAAACATGCCTGCAAATCTTGGCCATTTTATCTGCCACGTTCAAAGTACAGTATTTTATTGGAAAAAATGTTTAATAAGCGCCTAAGAAGATGCTTTCAGAGACAGTTGCCCACTGGTTACCTAAATAATTACCCAACTCTCTGCTATTGTTCTTTGTCCAAAATGTCCACATAGAGTAAATATAGAAGCGGGGATTGGCATATAGATCCTCCTTTTAGGAAAGCAACTAGATTCTGAAAATGCTGTGCTCACACCATATACTTAGCTAGCTGTTTTCAGTTTTTGCATTTTTAATGCCTTGGCCTGATATGCAAACTCAGCTTGTTTACTTTGTTTATGGTTCAGTGTATCCTACATAGTCAGAAAATGGATTAATAACCATTAATTATCAGCCCAGGTTACTGCTTTGGCCTAAGGACACCGATGAGTGATAGTGATAGGCTGCTAATTCCTGGGCCAGCTAAGAGGTTCTGTTGTAACACAGGGGTGAAACCATAGGACATATTCTTGATTTAATAGTTAATTTCTTTCTCTGTTCTCAAGAGTTTCCTATTTATTAGGAATATCAAGGTTGGGCAGAGTGCCAAATTTGATTGATTGATTGATTTGTAATTTGGACTGAACATTTTTCACTGCATTTCCTCTATCACCTTTTCTAAGGTAGAATTTGTTTTAACCCATAGGAGCAAAATGGCAATATCTTTATTTTTATTCTAGCTAGCCTGGCATGAAATGATTTTTGGTTCTTTCAGTAGACAGAGGGAAAACAGCATCTCTTTTTACATATTCTTTAAATTCATAGAAATGGGCTAGGAATCAGAATCCAGAATAAATCATGCATACAAATGTTATACCAAAGATGTAATTTATATTCCTGAATGGTGAGTATCATTCCATTCTCTCCCTCTCCCTCCTTCCCTCCCAAATATATTACTGAACGGGAATAAAGTTTTATTGTTCTGATGAAAGCTTGTTTGTTTGTTTAATTTCTATAGTTGTCATTCTCTTTTTTCCCAAGAATTTCAGTAGTTTATTAGAATATAAAATACAAAGGAAAAATGAAAATAGTGGGGAAGTAGAGGCAGGAAAAGGGAAGAAAGGAAAGCGTAGGGGGCAAAAAAACATTGACTCCCAACTCTTTTCAGCATAGTAGAAACAAGATATAGTTTTTACTTTTACATAGTACTATATCGTAGGCATTTCTACAGCAAACCTATTTAATCAGCAAGCCCAAACTTTATATCAATTAATTAAACGAAATTTGTATTCCACCCTTGAAAAGTCAGAAGCAGCATATGTGCTACTGCTCAGTACTTATCGCAGGGTAAAGTATAATGTGGTTAGTTCAGTGTTTCTCAACCTTGGTAGCTTGAAGATGGGTGGAGAAACACTGGGTTAGTTTGGATTTGATTGTGTGAATCCAGTCATTATACTTTCCTTCACAAATACAGTAAGCTGGAAACAAGTCATAGTCCTGTACAATTTATTAACTTTTTAGAGCCATCCTTTCACAGACTGTCAGGGACAGGCTCAAATTACAGAATTGCTCACAAAACGTTGGATCTGATATTTAACTTTCATCACATAAATATGTTTCTCAAAAGAGGATTTGATGTAGAACGATCATTCAGATCTACAACTGCCTTTGTTCTATTGTCTCTATTTCAAATTTCTAACAAGCTATTAAGGAAACATAGATTCCACCAAATTCCATTTTAATGCAATGTGCAAATCCAAATAACTGTGCTTAGTAAACAAATCATGTTATACAAACTATGTCAGCCTTATTTAACAGACTGGGCTGTCAAAGCCAGGGGATCTCACCATAGCCACAAAAGACATACCATTGTGTCATAATTCGTTGCGCCCATGTGACACCCCTCCTGCACGAGCTGCACTGGCTCCAAGTGGTCTTCCGGGTGCGATTCAAGGTGCTGGTTACCACCTTTAAAGCGCTCCATGGCATAGGACCCGGGTACCTTCGAGACCGACTTCTGCCACCAATAGCCTCCCACCGGCCAGTTCGCTCCCACAGAGAGGGTCTCCTCAGGGTGCCATCGGCCAAGTTATGTCGGCTGGCGACACCCAGGGGGAGGGCCTTCTCTGTGGGAGCCCCTGCCCTGTGGAATGAACTGCCCCCGGAAATACGTAAGATCTCCGACCTCCATGTATTTCGCTGTGCCCTCAAGACCCTGCTGTTCTGCCAGGCTGGGCTATCAATGTAATGATTTTAAATTAGGTGTTTTAAATTTTGGGGGTTTTAAATTTGAGCCGAAACCATTTAATAATTTTAATTATTTTTAATTGATGTTTGTCTTGTGTTTTTTAAATAGGCTGTACACCGCCCTGAGTCCTTCGGGAGAAGGGCGGTATAGAAATAAAATTATTATTATTATTATTATTATTATTATTATTATTATTATTATTATTATTATTATTCAAAAATAAAACATTATTTTTCCAGAAAACAAGCCCATTTCACAAAACCAAGGCTTAATTGGACTTTATTATCTAGATCAACGGTCACCAACTGGTGGTCCGCAAGACAATTTTGGTGGTCCACAGAAAAATTATTTGCATTTTTTATATTGCACTAAATCAGGGGGTCCTCAATCTACGACTCCTGGGCCAGATACATGCAATGAATGTTTGTGTTGCTGCATGGAGTCTTCCCCTCCGGGGTCTTTTTGTGAGGGTTGGAGGGGGAGGGGGGCAGAAATTGCGACTTAGGGTCTGCTTCAACCTCCTGCTGTGGGGCTGGAGGGAAGTGCCACTGGTGGCGAAACGCTGGAGGACCTCGTTCCAGTGGGACTGCAACATGGCCTGGAACTGGCTGACCATCTCAGCCAGCTGAGCATCCAGGCGCCAGTACCTGGCCTTGCACTCCCACAGGTCTTCCCTCTGCTTGGAAAGCCTATGCTCGCAGTCCTCAGTGAGGTGCTTCTGCTGAGCCTCCTTCTCGGTCAGATCCAATTTGAACTGAGCCAGCTATTTTGCCAACTCTTTCTCGTGGTGGCTGCTTAGCTCCAACAACTGATTCCTTTTGGGGCCCTAAGGAGGCCGGGCGGGGAGGGGAGGAGTGGCTGGGAGGGGAGCGGTGAGTAGAGGCCGGCGAGGCGCCCCTTGACATGAGTAACATCAAGTTGGCCACACCCACCCAGTCACATGTCCACCTAGCCACACCCACCCAGCTGGTCATTAGGCAGATCATATTAGTAGTCCAAGGGATTTAAAATTATGAATTTAGTGGTCCCTGAGATCCAAAAGGTTGGTGACCCCTGATCTAGATTGTACTAGTTCTTCAGTTCCAAGGCCATAATTTTTAAGACTTGTGTCAAGAAGTCTATAGCCATCTTTATCTCACCATCTCTCCACCCCATGTTTGGGAAATGACAGCTATCTAGAAACCTGCCTTCCCAATAACCTTTAAGATACTCACACAGTCCAGATGTAAAACCAGAAAGTAACTATTTGGGGGTGAAATGCCTATCATAAGATTGATAAACCAATTGAGAACATCCCAAACATTGCTTTTAGCCATAGATCCCGCAATTGCTACAGGGTGCAAAGTATTTTAAAACAGCATGGGATGCCAATGTTATTAAGAGCAAAAGATGTGAAATGCTAATGTCATCAAGCAAATAACCAAGTCAGCTTCCTGTATTTCTGAAAATGAACTGAAGTTTTTCTAGTTCCTAGCAGACCCTATCACAATTTTTAAAAAAATCAATCATGTTCCTTGCAGCACCTAAAGACTTAAATGGATTCTAGCCTAACACTTTTTCCATAACAGGGCCTTATAATATAAAATAATATGGCTGGAGGTCCATCTGGTCCTCTTCTGTTACAATTTAAGATTTGACCTAGATATTTCAGAATTTTAAGAATTTGTTAATGGTTTAAAATGGCTTTAGTTGCTAGCTCTTTTATCTCTTTTTTAAAAAAAATGCAGGTCACAAGAACCAAATCCGCCAAGAACTGCTGTAAATGTTAAATTGGATTTTATTTGGAAGATTACTACCCCCTTCTTCAGATGTATACAACTTTATCCTACAGGAGAAGTTTATCTATATTAAATGAGGTCAGAATGAAATAAAATGTAAGAGGCAGACAGGGCTAATCCTCACATTTTCTTGCAGATCATTAGAGCGTAGTTATTTTATAGAGACATTCATGTAAAACTCTATTGTAGTAAAAAATGAATAAATAATAGGCTAAGCAGATCCGATGTGGCATTTTTCCATCTATCAGATCAAAACACAAGCAATTTGTGACAGAGCCAGTTTTAGTTTTTACCAAAGTCTGTATCCGTTGTCTTGTAGGTGGATTTAAGATGGCAGGACAAATATCTGACATTATTAATTGCCCCTTCATTTTGGGGGGGGGGGCATTCACAGAATTGTTCAAGGTGACAGGGACATTCTTGCATAGTTAAAGAAATTTACATAGTATCTTTGTTCACCAGACTGATACACTGATAATGTAGTGCTACATAATACTTACATAGGAGTAAGCTTCATTAAATATACAATTGCAGCCTAAGCTAGGTTCACACAAGTAAACTAAATCAAGCTTTGTGAGGTCCCTGGTGCTCTCAAAAGTTTGGTTTTCTTGCAGACATTTCATTACCCAACTTGGTAACATCATCAGTGCTAGAAGGGAGTACGGTTTACTTAAACCAAACTCAGCAAACCCAGAGAGCACCAAGCAGGGGTGAAATCCAATAGGTTCTGACAGGTTCTGGAGAACCGGTGGCAGAAATTTTGAGCAGTTTGGAGAACCAGCAAATGCCGCCTCTGGCTGGCCCCAGGAGTGGGGAGGGAATGGGGATTTTGCAATATCCTTCCCCTGGAGTGGGGTGGGAATACAGATTTTGCAGTATCCTTCCCCTGCCATGCCCACCAAGCCATGCCTACAGAACTGGTAGTAAAAATTTTTGGATTTCACCACTGGCTCCAAGGACCTCACAGTGTAACCGAGTTACAAATATTCTTTTCTATTGAATCAAGTGTTTCCCAGATGGAATGTACAACATGTACATACACCAAAGGATCAGATCAGGTAGAGATGTGGCTCTTGTCTCATTATTAAACAATATCCGCCAGTAATTTTAGCTATGGGAAATCTTTGTGATGGAAAAATCTGGCTAATCCATTGCAGCATATAACTCTGTAGCCACGATTTGGTTCAAGGAGAGTACAGTTACTACTCCATGTTTCACAGGGAGTCATGTACATTCATTATATGGCAGTTAAGGCTAGAAGTTGCAGTAGGAATGATAGTTCAAAGAGAATGATTGGTTTTCAAAGATTCTACAGCACCCTTTCCTCCTCTTTGAAATGACTGAAGGCTTTCAGCAAGGATCTCAAAAGCAAAAGCAGCACAATATATTAGGATTGGCTCCTGAACCATTTAGGGGGTTTAACCAGGTTTAGAACTAATAAGCAGCCAAGAAATCTTTTAAAATCTGCATGATATGCTCACATCTGAAAAATGCCAATCCAGATTTTGACAGCCATGTTTTGCTGCACACAAGTTTCATTGAAGGATAGCTCTATTGATAGGATATGCTATTTAAATGCATAAAGACCAACAGACTGGAAGATACCGATTGTATACATAGCTGGAAAAAATTTCAGAGGAATCAGCATAGGAATCTCCCCAAGTTTAATAATGCTTCCATTTCTTCTCTGGGAAGCTCTAGGAAAAAAGCATGTGTATATTTTGATTGTATTTTATGTGTTCATATTATTTTATTTATCTTTTGGACTATTGTTACCCAATCTGAACAAAAAGACAAGATACTGTAGATTTCAGCTTAACATTATCAGCAAGCAAGAATTGTTCAATATGAAATTACTATTGAGCTGGTGCAGTGGTGAAATCCAAAATTTTTTACTACCGGTTCTGTGGGCATGGCTTGGTGGGCATGGAAAAACTCCATTCCCACCCTTTTCTGGGGCCAGCCAAAGGTGGCATTTGCCAGTTCTCTGAACTACTCAAAATTTCCGCTACTCATTCTCCAGAACCTGTCAGAACCTGCTGGATTTCACCCTTGAGCTGGTGATATTTTCTTCCTAGAGGTTTCCAAGATGAGTTTGGGATTATGTTGTAAAATTCCAATAACTTCAACTTCCAGAATTCTCCAAATCGCTTGACCATTACTGAGCATTCTGGAAGATGCCATTTATAGATCTGGAGGTTCTGGTGGGAGAAGTTGACTGGGCCAGATTGACTAGGCCTACTTCCAAACTCTTTACTTGTGTGCCTGGTTTTCGAAATAACCACAACAACAGTACCTTAATTCAGCACAGTGCTCTTAGCTATTTTTCAAGCGTTCTCCCCAACATTTAGCCAGGATCCAAGAATTCACCTGCACTTCCCAAATTACTTTTTGTAATGCTCCATCCTAGCTGAATGAAAAAGGAATGAAGCCTTAAAAAAGCAAGAAACGTTCTTAAGAAATTAATAACTATCCTCTTTTAACTTGGGACTGTCCAGATGGAACAGCAACTCCAATCATCCCCAGTGAAAAGAAGGGCATCGATTTTGACAGGGCTGGATGAGAAGACTGCATTTTAGACGTCTCCTATTCATTTAAACTACCCAGTTCTAGGTTTCTTAATATTAAATTCTGTGGCATCTACCGACAATTCATTTCTGGATTTTTGGGTTTCTGTAGGATTGGTTAAACTTTTGCTCTTTTGAACTGGAAGCAGTTCCAGATCAAGAAAAAAGGAAGAAGAAAAAAAAAACACCCAAGCAACCGAATGTCTCTAAGGCAAATCCATCCTCAAATGAATTCTTCCCAAGTAAGACGGTGGCCTTTCCCAGGAATTTAGCAATCCCAGAGAGAGAAGCGGCTTGCAGACAATGGCCTGATTATCTCAGCATTTTCTCCCCGCAGTGCCCTTTCAAGAAAAGGTGCCGCCTGGCTCCATTTGCCCTTAAGAGACCTGAGCGCACACATTCACCCTGAAGGCAAAGGCTGGCCAGCAAAGAAGACCTTTCTCTCCGATTGACTGCCTCTTTTTCATCTGATGTGTAGCTTCATTCCTAATGCAAGACGTTTAACTTGCGAGTGCCTCAGTCATCCTTTAAGAAGTCCTAGATGGTGGGGCCTAATTATTAAAGCAGCCCTGTCCGGTTTGCCATCGTTTGGAGGTGCTGGGCTGCAACACCAATCAGCCAGAACAGACAGAAAAGTTCCATAAAGGGGTGGGAGATTAAGAGTTTTTAAAGAGACAATTGAGATGAAAGATTTCAATTGAGATGAAATCTTAAATGAACTCCATGGTGATTTTTGAATTCGAAGTCTCTACTGTTAAGATTCACACAGCATACTAACTATTTAAAACTGCAACCAGGGCTAGGGGAGGGTCTGGTGTCTTAGGTCTACTGTATTTTTCGGAGTATAAGACACAGCGGAGTATAAGACACACCTTAGTTTTTGGGGAGGAAAATAAGAAAAAGGCTGATTGGCAGGTGGATCGGCCTCCCGGAATACGCCCAATCAGCTGTTCCCAGAGGTGAATTTTAGCAACAGGTTCCTTGGTTCTGAGCTCTGTGCCTTGCTTTTTTTCTTCCTGCCTCTGAAACTTCTGAAACTCCGTTTCAGAAAAAACTTTCTTTTCTGCCTCTGAAAGCCTCTGAAACAGAGCTTCAGAAAAAAAGCCTCTGAAGCTGTTTGGGAGCTTCTTTTCTGAAGCTCTGTTTGGAGGCTTTTTTTCTGAAGCTTCGTTTCTGATGCTTTTTTCAGCCACTGAAACCTCTGTTTGAGAAGCTGGGCGGGGCGACATTCGGAGTATAAAACGCACCCAGATTTTCACCCTCTTTTTTGGGGGAAAAAGGTGTGTTTTTTACTCTGACAAATACGGTACTTTATTTCATTTATGACTCGGTGGGATCATGAGTGTCCCAAAAAAAAAGGGGGCTGAATCTGGTAACAAAAATAATAGTGATGGGTGAAGCTTGTCCTTGAGTCATCAAAAAGCCAGCTATCATAATTTACCCTAATTTATTTCACAGTATTATGAAGATTTAAAGGTGGCGTAGGGCAGGGGTCTCCAACCTTGGCAACTTTAAGCCTGGAGGACTTCAACTCCCAGAATTCCTCAGCCAGCAAAGCAAAGCTGGCTGAGGAATTCTGGGAATTGAAGTCCTCCAGGCTTAAAGTTGCTAAGGTTGGAGACCCCTGGTATAGGGGGATTATCTCTAGGATGCTAGATTGAAGTCAAAATGCTGTAGAACGACGTTTCTCAACCTCAGTCATTCCAAAATATCTGAATTTCAACCCCCAGAATTCTCCAGCCAGTTTCCAAAATTCTGGGAATTGAAGCCCACACATCTTAAGGTTTTGAGGTAGAGAAACACTGCTAGAGACCCTCCTTTCAAGTACAGCATTTTCCTCTCACTTCCCCTTGCCTCCAACTCTTTTCAATTCCCCATTTCCTTCCCAAACATTATTCCATATTTCATATGTACTACTCATTCTTAGTCCTTAAAGGATTTTGGAAAGGAGGGGTAGCTCTTCTGATTTTTTTTCACCCAAAATATTGTTTGTCTTTTAGCAAAGGGTAGGTTGTATGCATTCAGACACCAGTGTGTAGGAGTTGCTGGATTAGGATAGGGGAAACTTAGGTACAAGTCTATTCTCAGCCACAGAAATGAATTGGGCCAATCACTTTCATTCAGCCCAACCTACCTCACAAGATTGTTGTTCTGGGGATTAAATAAAGGGAGGTCCCATATAAGCTTCCTTGAGCTCAAAAAAAGATCATACATACATACATACATAAAGTGTTTTTCTATTGAGACACCTGGTCTACCCCAGCATGTGGGAGGGAGCATACTGCATCCCTTTCACCTTTCAGCTCCAATCCAGGAGCCCTCAAGCAGTCCCATTCACGACAAAACCATTTTATACCAAATTTATATTTCGCTGATAAAGAAATAAAGGGAGACTAGTATAGATCTATTTCAAGCTATTTAGCTCTCATCAGCTAGCCATACCCTTACTTGGATTCAACTTGGGCTGCCTGCATCGCATATAAGTAATTATAATATTCTAAGTTTATTTTAACTGAGGTATGTTGAATAAACAATAACTAGATTCGCATACTTGGCCAACAAAAACCTTACATAATGGTTTAGCCTGACATGTTAAGTAAAGCAGAATTAAGTTCCTGTATAATGTTCATTCAGGTTTCGTAATTCTAATAAACAATCTCAAATCCTGCAAATTTGAGGTCTGACTGCAGTTGGAAGAAGGGAGACCTCGAGACAAGCTGACCGAGATAATTGTCCTTACTTGACTGAAACATGGGAGTTGGACAGGATGTGTGAAATGAACTATACTTGTTCCATTTGATTGGTTTAGTGCTGTCAAAATTAATGTGCAAAAGCTGATTCATACAGGCAGGAGGGGTTTCTCTGTGTTACCAGTTTTCGTGATTGAGTGGTTCCCAATGTGAATATATTGTATATTAACTAATAAAAGAAAAAGAAACCCCTGAATTATTTTCTTCCCTTTCTCAATTCATAAGAGGAATGAGCACAAAAAAAAATGTCTTGATTAGATCTACTAAGTTGTAGAGCAAACAAGCACACCCGGATCAGATCAGTTTCTTCAGTGCAACAAAAGGGCCTTTCCAGTTACAGGGGAAGATGGAGAAATTCCACCCCCACACACATTGCTAATTGCTTGAATTAGGTTGGGGGAAGGGGGAAATCATTGCCTGAGGCTGTTATCTCTTTGCTCCTGAGCCTCATGGATCCATTGATCAGCAAAAAAAAAATATGCAAGCAAAAAAGATTCCCCCCAAACAGAAACTCCAAAAACAATTCAACACAACTGTTAACCAAAACACCAAGTAAACCAGATTTAGCAGGAATGCAAACCACACGAAGCAAAATGGCTGCCAATAGCATAATGGAAGGTCTGGTGATGATCTAAAAGCGGCCTTTCACATACATGACCATTGGATGTTATCTGTTCAGATTGCAAAGCCAGGTGAGGAAACAAAAGACAAGTCAATCTGTTCTCCATTTTGCCCGAAATTTTGATTGCTTTGTTATCAGATGAGTCAACTGGGAACGGATGGTTGGAAAGAGGAGGGGGGGGGAAAAGAGAGATGGAAACTAACCCCCTGCTGGGACAGGCTATTCAAAGCTGGTTCCTGTAATAAAGTGATTTAATAGATCTAAAGAGGCCAATTCCCTTCTTTCTTCCACAGTTACTTCCTGTGGGTTATCATTCACATATGTAAATGACCAGAAGAAGGTTATCTCTGACACTCATGCAATTAAAGAAATTCTCCCATCTGTTTTTTTGAGGACACAATGCATAGATAAAGAAGCCAGATTTGTGTTCTTTTCCTGTGATGGTTTCCGAACAGTGGTCATCTGTTAACTCATGTCCAGTTCCCATTCTGGCCCATCAATGCCTTCCTACACCATGCAATATGGGCAAGCAATTTGGGAAGTAACAAAAATAAAATAGTGACATTTTAAAATGCATTTGACACCGCAGTGTAGAGGTCAAAGCACTTCCAATATCTTTCTCTTTAATACTTCTAGGAATTTATTTGAGCTGGAATTTCTCGATCCCAAGGACACATAAATGCTCCAATTTAGTGGCTCCATCCTGCAGTCTGCCAAATATCATAGGTCATACTTATAGTAACGTCTGAAATGGAAGTTCTTCTGCTTCCAATGTTAAAGTTACCTATTGATCCTCTGAAAAGAGATATAAAGCTCCCTTTTGCTACTCATTACTTACCCCATTCCTTAACAAAGCTAATTAATTATACGGAGTAGACTAGCATATCTGGGCTCTAAAAAAATTCAATGACCAATAGGTGACGGCACAGAATATGCTCTTCTTTGCTGCCATCTAATGGCCATTTGGATTTTTGTGGCCTAGTTGATAAATTTGCTGATTGATAAATAAGTTCATACTGTTGATAAATAAGTTGATAAATAAGTTCACACTGCTTTCTGCAGATCACTATGACTAGGGAACTAATACCATCCAGTAGAATACCATCCAGTAGAATACCATGATTTTAATAGATACCATGATTTAAATAGGTGCTCGGATTATGGCATTCTGTCAGAAAACATCTGCATAAAATGATGCTGAGCTTTCAGAATCAATTTTAGACCTACCTGCTTGTCCAGGCTGACTGAACTTACACTGTGTCATATTTTAGATTTGTTCTGCTCGTGTTGTCATGAATGATGCCACAGCTTTAATGTTTGTGATTTTGTGTGTATTAGATTTTAATAAATTCATATGGTTTTATAGGTTTTATTTTCTTCTGGTTTGGGTATTAGTTTTAATGAAAATTAGGTTAAAAAGTATTATAATTAGAACTATAATTGTGCCTCGTTTTTTCCCCATCAGCTCAGGGAAATTAGAGGTAAGGCATGCCCTCTAAAGTTTTATATTTGCAATTGTTGAATAGCACTTGAGAAAACTGATATATGTCAACCAATCTGCCATCACTCAAAGACCAGATTCAAGACGGTAATATTTTTAAAAACTCAGAAGAAACAGCTTTTGGTCATTTGCTCTCAACCAAAGCACAAACTGAAAACAGAGCAAGAACCAATGTTGCTCAAGTTGTATTATTTTCTTGTGTTGGCTAAGGAAAAAGGAATCACTTTTGATCAATTATGTGTTTTCTTCTACCGGTACAGGATATCCACAATTACAGTTCATAACAGTTTCAAACCATTTCCTTCCGAAGCCTGCCCATGTCAGCGATGTATCAACAGAGTAATGACAATGCTATCAATCACCAGTGTGGACTGCCATAGATTAATCTCTAGTCCAACAAGCTACAGAATGCTTATTCTCAAGACTTTATGGATTTCCCCATCAGGAACAAAGACAATTCCATCCTCTCCAACATCAGCCATTTCTACTTCCTTTTTCAGATGCTTCTTCCTGCATCTTGATATAGAATTAATGCCGGAGGATCTGGAAATCTCTATAAAGACCAGGTTTAAAAAAAAAGAGTCTGCATCACCATCTTCTCTGGTGATTTTGGGATGAGGCTTCGCTGTAATTTTCATCTTCCCTAGTGTCATAAAAGTTGCTTAAAAACAAACTGATGTTAGGAATAATTTCCTCTATTGTTCTAAAGCTGGGGATATCCATGATCAACTGTGAAGCTCACTTGGTGTTGATGGAGCTATAATAACCTAACTTACATTTTCTTTACAGAATTATTGAAAATGTATCATCCTAGAAGTATGGGTTATGAATGTGAAATTCAAATGACACTTTATACTAAAATACTTCGTTCAACGTTGTTTAGATCATCTGCAACTTTCCAGGAAACCTTAAACATCCTTAAAAATCCTTCAGCCATTTGGGTACTTTCCATCACCTAAAGCAGAGATGTGTAACTTTGTCAACTTGAGGGGGAAATAAAGCAATTCCCTTTGTTTTTACTGCCTATTCCACAGCACCTGCCACCAAAGGCAAAAAAACTTTAGGTTTTTTTTCATACCTCAAGGGATGCAACTTCTCTGGGCCAAAAGTCATAGTTGATTTTGGCAACATGCTATGACTGATTTTGATAATGATATGTACAATAATATGCTAGAGGCAGCCCTCCTAAAAGTAAGCTGGTCAAATATTAAATAGCACCCTCATACACATTGTTCATGGTTTCCCCTTCTGTCACACTAAACTTTGGTAGTCAGTTTTGGGGGAGAAACATTCAAAGCTTTTTAAAGACCTTCTGTGGCCTAAGTGGATCTAAGTTTGTGATTCTTTAACTGAAGGAAAAGCTGGCCCCTTATATCTGAACTCAGTCTAATCAGCATTCATCAGATGTATCACCTGGGTCTACCTGTCCTTATAATCATTATGCCATACATTTGTGAAATCTAAAATAGTAGGCACTGAAATAAAAGAATGCATAAGTCTTAAGAAGCTCCCCAAGATTTTGACAGCACAGTAGAACACAGTGTCCAGAAACTGTGGCTAGAAAAGCATGTCTGGATATTAAAGAATATAGAAACAAGGAAGAGGGTGTTGATCTAAAAAGAATCAGAATCAACAGCTGTGCTATTCCCTTATTAGGGCCAACAAGAAAGGTACAATAGGATGTTAAGCTTTTAAGATCTCCAGAATTCTTCCAGGCAATTCTTACAACAACAACAAAATGGGGAAAGGAAGAACGGTGAAAGTTTAAAAAACATCCAGCCTGGAGTTTTGCAGATTAAAGTCAATCTTAAGAAGGAAATAGTAGCTTGATGTTAAGGGTGCCCCAAACATGCATATTTCAAACAAATTATAAACAGTTGTGTTCATTTTTCTATAATAGGTGGGAGTATAGCAAAATCATTACAAAAATATCCAGAATCCTTCAAATTTTTTTGTAGCAGACTATTATTAGTGCTTGAAATCAGATGCAAAATCAATCCAAAATGTTTGTTTTGCCTTCCAAGTGATGGGGATGGGTTTCAAAGATCTCCCAAAGCTCTAAATTTCAGCCACATTCCAAGCAACAGACAAGGTAGTTAAAACAAAGCCAATGTCCCTCCATGCATCTCTCTCCAAAGAAAACAGGGGAATCAGCATTCCAGGTTTATTCCCTTCAGGCTTTTCCATCAACTCATCTAGGCCTTTACCTGGGGAAATCATTCCCAGAGAAGCAGTGGAGGGTCAATAAAATACAGACATTGGGAGTTGCATCCATGCATTTTGTAGATTTATCGTGTGCCTGGGTGTGAATGAAACTTCCTGAACATTCCAAAGAATTATCCAAAGCAGCTATGTGTGTTAATATGTGTCTCTGTGTGTATGTATGTATGTATGTATGTATGTATGTATGTATGTATGTATGAATTCTACATGGGTCAACCAACTTAATGTAAGAATTGAAAATAAGTGGTTTGGAGTTCCCTTCTACCTCTCTTGTTCAATAATGAAGAGACATTATAAAATACAATTCATATCAAAAAGCCAGCAAATGTGAATCATGAAATCATGAACACACAAGCCTCCATTCAAAACCCCACAGCCTTATCAAACCCACACTCATCATTTCTGTGTTTCCCCCCCAAAAAATAGGACAGTCTGCATTTAGCCATACGAACTAGCACCATTGAAAAGGCAACCCTATATGCATTCCTCAAAGTAAAGTGCTTTCAATTTAGCAAGGTAAATATGTGTAAGATTACAGCCTTGCGATATCTGCTATGAATTCCAATCTATTGAGGACAGTGGTTTGCTTCTAAGTCAACATCTATACCTCTTCTTCTGAATAATCTTGTCTGTAGTTTGGCCACCTAACTATTCCTCAATAAAATTAATGGGGCTTTTTTTCTGGGTCTATATATTTGAGGATTGTTGCACAAAGGCTGCATCTCTACCCAAAGATAGCATTATACACACTTCAATACTGCTCAAATAAATTAGGACCAGGAAAGGTGTTTCCAAGCAAAGATTAATCTTGAAGCTTCTTCCAATTAGTTGTTACAGTGTAATTATTTTCTTGTCTTAAATTAGGCTTTCTTCTGAACAGCTGTTTTGTTTCAAAAAGTTTACTCATGATCAAATCTCAATATTTGGTTCTCCATCTGAATCAGGAGCATGCATTCACATTTATTATAATTTGGACCTTGTAGCACTAAATTCAAATCTACTATTACAGAATTGGAGTTTTACCATCGTTTCTTAACCTGTATAAACAAGACCATCTACAATCAGAACTTCTTTTTGCTTATCTTTCCTCTGTAAACAGCAAGAGGTTTCACGTGGATGATAGCATAATACCATCAAGAATGGCATGGCCCCAAAGAAAATAAGTACCAGCCAGAAACTGCGGCACTATTTTATCTGATCTGGTAAGAACAAACATGATTAAAGTGAAGAAAACTGCCTAATGAGGAATGTGGCTATCCTGTCCTTACAAGGAAATTAATTCAAAAGGTGCTACTTTTCAGATTAATTATTTACCTTCGAGAAGCAAAGGAAGACATGTGGTACAGTGAGAGAAAAAGTAAAATCCACAGCTGGCTGATAGCTCTTAAGAGGATCACCCAAAATAATGAGCAAACTTTTGAGTTCACTAGGATTATTCATTAGGCTGAATGGGGAGGGGGATTTGGAAAACAGGAATGAGAAAATGGGAAGCTTGATTTTTGAGACTAAAAAAACCAGTTGGTCAGTGTTAAAATGTGGGGAAAAAGGAAAGGCTTACAGTACAGAAATACTCCAAGAGAAGACCCCCTGGATTCAAAACCAGCATCATCCAGGAAGGCTCTATTAAGTACTGTACTATAAAAATTTGGGCTGCAAGTGGGGCAAAGAAACAATGTTCCCTCCCTTTTGGGGTGAAATATAAAATGCAGCCATTTTATTGTCAGCTGATATGAACTTTGGGTAAAGAAAACAAAAGTACCTTGTATTTCAAATTCAACATGAAGGAATTTTGTTAATGTAAATTTCTCTTTCCTCGCCTATGGGACACAAATATTTATTTCACTCATTTAATAACATTTACCTATCTCCTCTCCATTCCCAACTGTGGCCAACCCCTCTGACACTCATGGGCATAGTTAGTATATTGTGTGGCATTCCTACAAGAATCTAGATTCTAGAAGACTATCTTTGAACAGGAAGTTCCATTTCATTCTGATACCTAAAAACCATCTTGGTGATATCAAAAACCTAAGCAGGGAAGGTGATCAACTTGAAATGGATTCTAATCAGTTATGCCTGTCTCCCATGAAATTCCCTTATCCTTAAAATCATCTGTGAAATTCTCCCCATTGCAACTTCTGGTTTTAAATCCACAATTTTGTTACACTTCTGTTGTAAAACAAAAAAATCCTGTACCTATTGACACTCAATTTCCCTTGTACCATCCATACGATACCCATTTTGGGTCACTGTTTCCTCTGGAAGTTGTTAATAAAATTGTATTAATAACATAACAGCCTTGCAGGATCTAATTAAAGGCCAGCTTAATTTTGGTAACTCCTACGATTTTAAATAATCCCCTAGGCCTAGGGCAGGCTTTCCCTGAATTCTCAGAGTTTAGGAGATGGTAACACAATACCTGAGAGTATTCAGCCTGATAAAGTTGGTTATTAAGCTTTCATCCACAAAAATGTACTACCTGCTTGTCCAATGATCTATTAATGTCAAAATTAGAGGCACCTGAATCTTAGATATGTACAGGATGCTCACACACACACACACACATCTGGAAAGCAATTGCTCCCAAATAGTGAAATAGACTACCCTGCAATGGCTTCAAGCAACATTTGGAAGCATGTCAAGCACCTCTTATTAATCAGAGACAGATCATCCTGACATCAGTGGCATAGGAACTGTTATGCCTTACTGGATGATTGCAAGCCAAGAAATATTGTGCCAGCAAGGCCTTTCTTAGTAAAATGTATTATTATAACATTGCACAAAAGCTTTAATGCTTTGTCCTTTCACAAGTGAGGAAAGGATGGCCTTCCAGATGCTGAACTACAATTCCCAGCATTCCCCCATCATGCTGGCTGGGACTCCTGGGAGGTTCAGTCCAGCAACATTTGAAAGACCAGTAGTCTTCTAGCCACTTTTAGCCATGCTTAGCTACTTTAGGCAGGATGCTGGCAGCTTCACCAACTCTGTTTTGGAAAGTGTGTAAAGCAATGTTACATAAACCCAGTTAGTTTGGTTTTAGCTTAGTGGATTGTGTGAGCACAGCATTTGTTCTTTCAAACCACGATTTGTGACATAGGATGCGGTACAAGCCAACCAAATGTAGTTTGAATTGCCATGCTAAAGCAACTATGCCATTCCAACAAGTTAACAAGCGAAGATATCTGATTATTATATATTTAGTGATGACACTTTAGTTCTGTGCTGCCACATGGAACCCTCTTCCTTGTCTTTCTTCCCCATGGAAATCAAGGTGAATCAAGGTCTTTTCTTTCAATGTTTTTCCCTCTTCATTTGCGAAAGGAAGATTTTACACTCTGTAGTTTCCCTGTGGACATTTTTTTTTTACAACGGCTTCTTCCGCCCTCCCATCACTGCAATCGTGATTAGTGACCACGCTGGCTTACTTTTAACGCCACAGTTCTTCCGGCTCCCCTTCCCATTTTTAAAGGCAAAGTCCCAAGCGGGCCATTTTTTGGGGTGGGGGAAGGGAGGGTGGGAGTTTTTTAAAAAAATTGAAATTAAGCCGCTATCGCTTTACAGCAACCTAACCCTTGAACCCTAAAACCGTGACGGGGAAAGCAAAGGAGCCCAGGAACTGAGCCTTCCTTCTGCCTTCGGGAGAGGACAAGAAGCCCGGGCGGGGTGCGGAGAGAGAGAGAGAGAGAGAGAGAGAGAGAGAGAGAGGAAGAGCGCAAAAGGTCCACACATGTACCTTAAAAAGCAAAACCGCGCGTGGGAGCCGAATTCGCGCAGGCACCAAAGCTTTTTTTTTCTTTTGGGGGGTGTGGGGGGGGGCAAAGGAGAGAAAGGCAGAGACTTTCCTTCTATAATGAGGAGGGGGGGCAAGCCGGCAGAGCTCCGCGCGGAGCCTCGCTTTCTGCAAAAGCCTCCCGCGCTGTTTTTACCGATCCGCCCCAAGGCGCAATTCCCAAAACTTTGCGCCTTAGACGGCCAACTCTCTCCCAGGCTGCGCCCAGCCCCGAAGGCCCCACGCTGGCCGGGTGCTTAGGCCCCAAGCTGTCTCCCGAGCTCCCACCAACCACCTTCCACCTTGCCGAGCCGAGCTTTCCGACCCCGCTCCCGGATCCCACCATCCCCCCACCCACCCCACCCCCCTTTAACCCCGCTTACCTGATGCACGAAAACGTCCACGGGGGAATCGAGGGCGATGCCTTCCTTGGTGGTCATGGAGAGGAAGCCGAAGCCCATCCGCACGTTGAACCATTTACAGATCCCGGCGCCATGCAACAGCGGTTGGCTTTCCTCGTCCGGCCTGGGCGAGTCGCCGCTGGGCTCTTCCTCGCCCGCCTTGGCGCAGCCACCTAGAAGCATACACGCGGTTCATCAGTCGAGGCGAGTCTGCGCCCCTGGCTTTCCGATTGCCGGGGCGGGCGAGGTGGGGGCGCCCAGCCACGAGACGCCCTGGGGTGTGTGGGGGTTTTTTTGGGGGGGGGGGAAAGAGACCGCCTTGTCTTTCGGTTAGCCCCACAACACCTTCGCCCCCGCCATTCCTCGATTGCCCGGAGAGCAGCTTGGAATTCCCAGCCCAGCCGAGGCATCCTGACTCGGGTTCTTTTGAGGATACGCGCAGGGGGAGAGCCCACCCTTTCATCGTCCCTGCATGGTAGACCCGGAGGCGTGGAGTGGGGGGGGGAATCCCTAAACAAGATACAATCCCGGGAATTTGGGCTGGTGGGGGGGAACGGAAATATCGGCAACTCCCTTCGCTGGTCCAAATTCCAGAAGGTGGCAACATATTAAATATATATTTGTTGCATTTTCCTTCCGAACTTTGCAACATTAGAGATTGGGGGTGGGGGGTGGAGGAGAGCGAAGTGGATATTTTTAGGGGATGGAAAGGAGGAAAAAACAAAAAAACCCAGAATGCTCTTGTCCTGGGGCGTTTGGAAATTCTCCTTTTGAAAAGTTTGGAAAGGCTTGTTGAAGAAGTCAAATGCCAGAATGCAAAATGCAAGGGGGAAAAACAATGCAAGCCAGAAAAGGAAACGTTTTTCCTCCCGAAACCATTTGGAAATCTGTACGTGCGCCTTTTTTAAAAAAAATAATAATAACTCAATCCCTCTCTTTTTTAAAAAATAATAATAATAAATCTCCAGCTGCCAAATACGGCAAAAAGTTTTCAAGCTCTCTCATCCACCACCTAAAAGAAAAAGCACATGGCAAGAGCCAAGGAAGAGGATGTACTGCCCCCCACCTCAAAAAAATAAAGTCACAAAAAGAAAATTAAAGTAAGAAGCCGAGGTAGAAAAGGGCAAGTCTTTTAAAAACGCGAAAGGGGCAGGTTCAATATTAGAAGAAACCAGAAATATCTCTCGAGCGCAGAATTATTATTATTATTTTTTTATCCAAGCTAGGATGGACAGAAGTGAAGGAAAAGTGAAAGAAGCCGAAAGAGAAGGCGAGGGAGAAAGGCCTACATTTTATACAAGAGGAGAAAAAAAATGGGATAGGAAAAATTTCACTTAACCTGCAAACTGCTGGTTAGAAACAGACCCCATTCTGCACCCCTGATGGAAATGGTGGACTCTTAGCAGGAGCCGCTTCCCCTCCTCTCTGCCAGCCTTGCTTCGGAGAGGGTGTCACCGCAGTTCCCCAGCCCCCAAAAAATAGAGAGAGGGGAGGGGAGGGGGGGAAGAGGACAGGGAAGGGGTGGGGGAAGATTCTAAACAAGAGGAGGGACGAAAAAAAAAAAAAGCCAGCCCCAAGGTTTGCTACATCTTCGCGGCAACAATAGCGGTGGGAGGGCGCGAGGCCTCCTATGGCTTCCCAAATTTCGGAGAGACAATAGAATTCCCCCAACGCCAAACCTTGCGAGATCTCCCCCCTGCCCGCCTCCTCTCCCCCCCTCCCCCAGTCTCTGCTCTCTTGTCTCTCTCTCTGGAAACCAAAAAATGTAACCTTCTGCCTCCCATCCGGCAGGCTGGAGCCGGGAAAGGGGGTGGGGGGGGAGAGAAGAATCCTGGTTAGTGTCAAAACTTTTTTTAAAAAAACCAAAACGCACACTAACCCAACATTCTTTCCCCCCCTCCCCCCCGCATCCCCTCAACTTTCGTTTTCACACGTTATCCATCTTGCTGCCTTTGGGGAACAGGAATGGGAGGTCCCTGGAGCCCGCCGGGCGGTCACGATCGGGGGTTCTGTTGGGTTCGGGTTCACGAGGGGGGGGGGGAAGCTGGCCGTGCGTAGCGGGTGGGCGCGCACACACGGACACACACACACACATACTCTTACACGTACACTTTTCCCACGTGACGATCGCACCCATCAATTTTGGCCATTCCAAGTTGGGGGCGGTATTTTTACCACCGCCACCCCGATTTTGGGGAATTGGAGGAGAGGGGCGGGTTTACCTGCCGTGGGAGGTAAGGAGCGCCTTCTCCCTATCCTATCCTATCCTATCCGGACTACTTTCTGCTATTGCCAAGAGACCGGGAGCTTCTCGTGATTGACATCCAGAGAGACACAGGCGCCCATTGCCCTCGCCTAGCCCGTTGGGTTAGGATCGAATCAGCTTGATCCTAAACGACCTGTTTAAAAAGAGAAGCCCCTCCTTCCTTCCTTCCTTCCTTCTCCATTCCTTTCTACTTTTAGAGCAAGTTAAGCCTCTTTCTTTAGATGAGTGGGCTTGATTGCCGGGCCCGCCATTCTTTTTTGGGAATCTCTTCTGGTTGGTTTTGGGAATGGAAGGAGGAGGAAGAAGAAGGACAGGCTTGTCCCCCAATTTCCCTATTTTGTCATCCTCCATTATTTCGGGAGAGAAATAAGATCGCGGGTGCTTTTTAAAAAAAATAAAATTCCCTATATTTTCTTTAGTAGGTAAATTAGAATGATCCCTGATTTATCCCGATGTATTCCCGGGGCAGAGGGAAGACAGAGTAATTTGGGAGTATGCATGCATTTTATATTTTATATGTGAATATATGATTGATAGATATTTCAAAGGGCTCATTAATGAGAATCCCAAGTAAATCCAGGCTGTGGTTGAAAACTTGAAAGTCCTACTTTGGTCATTTAGGAAAAATAATCTCCCAATTTTTTTTTCTTTGCAAATAGAACGATCATTTAAAAAATTAGATGAATTCTCTCTGCCTCGTGCTATAAAGACGAGGTGTAAATGTGTAAGCAAGACATATTTTTACTATGAATATACTTCGTAAAATCTCTACAGCAGAAACTGAAAAAGTCGGATATGATGCGATTTAAGGCTGTAATTGGGAAACCGATCCATTATTTCCCCCCCCCCCTAAGCTTTTACTCTCCACGGGAGAACGTTTTTAAATAATTTAGATCGAGCGAATGAAAGGTCTAAGGTCTTCGGTGAAAACTTTGAAATTATTAATTACATTTTAATATGCACTCTGAAGCGGTGTAATCGCAAAGACTCCTGCTTTACAAGGAAGAGGCTGGTCTTTATTTTTTTTTTTAAAAATCAACTGGGATTATAAAATAATACTTGAAAAGTTATCGAAAGAAGACACAGTATTTGCTCCCCCCCCCCCCTTCAATAAAATCCTTGGCGGGGCTAACCAAGTTTGTTTATGTTCATTACAGATCTTGGCTTTGCAGGGCACAATCCGGTTTTAATCAAATCCTGGGGCGGGAGGGGAGAGGTGGCCAAAGCGATCGGAGCAGCCTCCTGGACTGAGGCTCCTTTGCAGGCAGGGGCGCTGGTGGATGTATCCTGATGTCTATATTATCTCGCCGCAGCTGCAGGATTGATGGGCTGGAGTGGGCGGGGCCCCCGGTGGCTGCTTAAAAGACAATCGGCTGAAATGAGAAAGGCGATCAGAGCACCAAAAGGCGATGATCGATGAAAGGGAAGGGAAGGAAGAGGAAAAAGCGTGCACGGGGGACGGGAGAGAAGCGCGGACACATTCTTGGGGAATGGGGAATTTGGGGGGGGGAGGATTCACGTCTCTCCTCCTAGCGTAGCTCTTATCTGAAACGATTTGGTTTCTTGCCTTCCAACACCACCACCCCGCCGCAAATTGAGGAAGGGGATTCTGTCTTTAGCCCACCAGAACTCTGGAGCTATTTGCGCTCCCTGCGCTCTCCTGTCCCCCTCCCAACTGATGTACATTTGGGGTTACATATTTTGAGCGGAAATGGCCCATTTGAGGATCCTGGAGGGGAAAAGAGCCAAAGGTCTAAAGTTCCTTCTTCCTCATCATCTTCCCCGCCTTTCCCTCCCCCCCCCATCTTGACTCTGCCAGCGGAGGGGTTGCAGATGGGGCGGGGAGAGGTCATGCCTGATTTTTGTGAGGCATCTTGTGGTCTGGGGGCAGAAGGAGAAGGAAGGGGAGCTTCCCACTTCGCCTCCCTCCCTCTCAACCCCTCCCCCTCCTTTTTGGGGGATTGGGGGAGATTTCACGGCTGGCCGAGGACAATGGCCGGAGTGACCAGTACGAACTCGGGAGGGCAAATAGCCTCTCCATTTCCGGTGCTCAGTTCAAACTGGACAATAACAGCCAGCTATTTCCCTGAAGCAAGGCTGAACTCTTTAAAGGGACAGCAGCTTCGTCTTGAGAAACTTTCCCATTCACCCTCCCGTCTCTTCTCTTTAAATTTTACTCGTATACTGGTAGCGGAACTGGAGGTAAAAATAATTTATCAATATGCATAAGTCCCTTTGCATGTTGGATGCCTAAAGCAAGCCTGGGGAGGGGGTGCTTAAGTGGGCACACAAAGCATCATGCAAAGAGACTGGTGTTTGCCAAAGAAATGAAGGACCATTATTGACTTGGATATACTGACTATAAACTTATAATATAAAACTCTTATAATGTTAGTACGGGCGCCCAAAATCTAGGTATTTGCATAAGATAGTTGAAGAAGAGGCACTCAGAGAAAGAATACTCAACATCTATTCCAATCACAGCTGGTTTACAAATCCAGTACAAATCTGTAGTTTATATACATCATGCTACTCAAAAGAACAGAGCTTTTGGAAAAGCAAATTGATTAAGGGGTGTGTATATAAAGTTTTCATACATGTGTGTTGTTATTCAGCAAAACAATACAGTTGCATCTATTTCAGATACATTCTTTAATCTTTCACTATGTTTCTGAAAATGACAGGAGGGCATAATTTTTAGAGCTGATTTCTACAAAATGCTTTATCAATCAACTGCTTGGAAGTCTGCCTAAATATATGCTGCTCTTCATTTTTATTTTTTAAATAAAAACATTTCTTTGCTCTCTCTTGCTCACAATTACGTACATTTCCATTCAGAATTTTTTTCTGAATTTAATGTTATTAGAAACTTGATATGAGTAACGTTCATATATTAAATAATTTGAAGAGCACATTTTTTTAAAAGAACACGCATACTTGCAGTTAGAATTGTAGAAATTTGCAAGATGGGTCGGAAGAAATTTGATCACATGCAAGCAAACATTAACATAGCCATTGCATTTAATGAAGCTTATGAGAGACTTCCTTCTCACATAATATATATGAACACAGAAACTTATGGACTTTTATTATAATCACATACTCTATTTGCTATCTTATTAACAAAGAACCTCATGTTAGACTTGTAGCTATTTAAATGTCTGTGTAGGCATCAATGTTGACTAAACTCAGTCAACACTAAATGCTGACTGAACTCAGTGGAATTTACATCCCAAAGAATGTACATGGAACTGGCCTACCTGGTGACATTATTAAAGAAAAATTGTTTTTTTCTATTAGCATTGTACATAAGGAAGATTACAGCTAAAATGGCTTGGTCTCTAACACCATCCTACTTCTGTTCTCATTAAAGCTCACAGATTATTATCAGTTTCAATAATCATCATATAGACTCCAGTCTTTTGGAAGTGCTGGTTAGTAGAGGTGCTGATGAGCTTGATAAAAGCTAGACTAAGCTACTCATCTCTACCAATAACTAATGGTTAAAGTTAAACAAAGGACCCAAGAGGGCCATTGCCCAATGTGGAAGTTTCTGCATTCACATTTTATTCTTATTTGCTTGGGTTTATTTAATCTTCACTTTTTCTTACTGTGGCTCACTCTGAAAATAGAAAAGATGCTGTGGGAATTTAAAGGGAAAGACATTGTCTTTGAAAAGCAATTCACATAATACAAGTGCTGGCAGTTAAGAAAATCAGTGTTAAATGGGATTGACAATGTAATGCACTACTCAAAAATCCTACTTCATTAAATACGGTCAGTGAACAATGTAGAGAGAATCACAGTTTCTATATTCCAGTTTCTATATTTTCTGTAGCTTGGTTTGTGTGAGTGTGTATGTGAGAAAACGAACAGTGTTACATTTTGAGTAAGGATGGGGGGAAAAATAGATGAAGGAGTCACTTGAAATCTCACGCTCTGTCCAAGGTGCTGATCTGCTCGCTCGATTATGTTCTTGTGCTCTCCAGGGTGCTGAAATATACCATGGTTACACACTGTCCAGGGTTCTGAGAGGGGAATTAGAACAATAAAATAAAATCACAACAAACTCTGTTAAGACTCGCTTTTTTCTTTAGTCATGACTTTTGTTTTCAATATTCCTGCATCCACATTAGTAAAGTTATTTAGCTCTGGAAAATGGAAAGGAACAATCTCCGGCACAATTTCAGCTTTCTGAAATAAACTGAACATGTTCTTTTCGCTTGTGATGCAATGAAATGTATGGGAAATGTATACATGGTACATCTTGCAAAGGCTCAAAAAAGAATGTATTATCTACAAGAAGTTAATCCACCCAAAATCCTTGGTTTCTGTGCATAAAGTTCTATATGGAATGCATTGCTTTTATTTTTAAGCTTCAATTGATTAATATAAAGCATGAGTAAAATATGACATTTATAGACACTATATGATAATATTTTCAAGGGAAAAGGAGAGCTCAAGATCTAAGGTCTAGATCACGGGTGTTCAACCTTGCAAATTTTAAGACTTGACTTCAATGCCCAGAATTCCCAAGGCAGCATGGCTGGCTGGGAAATTGAAGAAAACCTCATAGAATGCATATGGGTCAATATAAAAGGAGAAAAGAATGATATTGCTATTGCTGTATACTACAGGCCACCCAACCAAGCAGAAGAAATAGATAAAATTTTTGCTAATCAGTTAAAAAAATGTATGTAGGAAACATACCACAGTAGTAATGGGAGATTTAACTACCCTGATATCAACTGGGAGACTAACTGTGCAGCAAGTGGGAGATCAAACAGATTCCTAACCAACCTAGTTGACAATTTTGTCATCCCAGAGGTAGAGGAGGGAGGTAGAGGAAAGGCTATACTGGACCCGATTCTTTCTAACAGAGAAAAAGTGATATAGGAAATTGAAGTTGCCAGAATTTTGGATGAGAGTGACTACATCATATTGGAATTCAATATAATGCAAACACAAGCAGTAGAACATAATCCAACCACTGTCTTAAAACTTTAAAAGAATTGATTTTAACAAACTCAGAGAGAACCTATGAAAGATTCCATGGATGAAAATCCTAAAGAGGAAAACAATAAGTTTGGGAAACTCTGAAAAATATGATCATAAAAGCCCAGGCCACACAATACTGCTGAAAAAGAAAAACAAGAAATCCAAGAAGAAACCAGCATGGTTTCACAAACATCTCTCTGATAAACTGAAAGACAAGAAGGACAAGGACAAAAAATGGAATGAGGGCACATAACTAAGGCAGAATATCAGCAGATAGCCTGAAACTGCAAAGATGAAGTCAGAAAACAAAGGCTCAGAATGAACAAAGACTTCCAACAAAAGTCAAAGATAATAATAAAAAAAAATCTTTCAGCATATAAATAACAAGTAAAAAGTGAAGGAAACAGTCAGTCCACTAAAGAGAGAATATGGCAAGGAAGTAACACGCAATAGAGAAAAAGCAGAGCTGCTTAACTCATTTTTTGCATCAGTCTTCATGCAAAAAGAAACTATAGTCCAATCTATCAAAAACATAACCATAAAAGATAAGACTAGAAATAAAAATTGAAATAAACAAGAAAATGTCTGATCTTGACCAATATAAATCACCGGGATCTGACAAATTACATCCTAGAGTTCTGAAGGAGCTGCCAGATGTTATCTCGGAACCATTATATCTTTCAAAAATCCTGGAGCACTAGGGAACTACCTGAGGATTGGAAAAAACTTGATGTGGTTCCCATCTTCAAAAAAAAAAAAAGAAAAAAGGACACACACACACACAAACCTAGAAAACTACAGACTAATCAGCCTAACATCAATACCTGGAAAGATACTGGAAAAGATAATCAAAGCACCAGAAGGCAAAACAAGAAACAATGGATGGAAGCTAACCAAGGAGAGAAGCAACCTGAAATTAAGGAGAAACTTCCTAACAGAGAGAACCAGTGGAACAGTTTGCCTTCAGAAGTTGTGAGTGCTTCATCACTGGAAGTTTTTAAAAAGGGACTGGACAGCCAACTTATCTGAAATGATCGAGGGTCTCCTGCTTGAGAAGGGGGTTGGGTTAGAAGACATCCAAGGTCCTTTCCAGCTCTATTCTGAATTGAATTGATTATATGCCATCAGGTCAGCACTGACTCTCCGCAACAACAAAGATGCATTGATTTTCTTCATGATGATCTGTCCCTAATTTGGTCTTTCAAATCTACCAGCAGTCATTGTGAATTGTCCAATCAACCTTGCTGTTGGTCATCCTCTTTTCTTCTCCTCCATCTTTAAAAGCATTGGAGGCTTCTTCAAAGAGCTAGGTCTTTGCATAATGTGTCCTAAGTACAGTAGAATAATTTGAGACTGGTCATTTGTGCCTCAAGTAAGAATTCTGGGTTGCTTTATTCTATGATCCATTTTGTTCTCTTGGCTGTCCATTGTATTCACAGGAGTCTTCTCCAACACCAAAGCTCAAAAATGTCCAATCTTTTTCCTAGCCTTCAAAATCCACTATTCACTTCCATAGAGCGTCACAGTGTATTGCTTACACCATTCTGATCTTTGTAGCTATAGATGCATCAGCATTGAAGCCTTTTGTGGTTGGTCTATCAAGTAATAGTCAAACATTTATTTATTTTAGAAGAATTGCAGCTGATTTTTCAACTGAATAAGCCTCAAGATGGCTCGCAACAGACTGCAATGCTACATAAAAGTTGAGTTCACACATTGTATTAAGCCATTATGTGTTTTGGTTGGCTAATGGCTTCTTGAAATACATATATCGCTAGATTATAAATAAATCTAGCTATATTGTAGGTGCTTTGTGAATCTTTAGCCACAAAGTGTTACATTTCAGCTCTTCAAACCCATGGTAGTTCTGGTAGAGCGCATGAAACAATCGATGAATGGCTCCTTCTTGCATGACAATCTTCCTAGGTAGACATAGACATTGCTGCCTGGTCTTCCAGTGCATTTGCACAGAGATTCTGCCTAATCTTGATCATCCTTTTCCCAAATCCATGTCATTTTGCAAGGGCAAATTCACTCTCTGGTTTTCCTGATGAAATCACTGACAAGTACGGGTAATTAATGACATTTGTAATGAAAAGTTATCATGTGTGATGTGGAGCCTTGTTCCTCAAGAACCCAGGCAAAACCCCAGGACTTGTAATACCATGGCCAGCAGGTCCTTTGTGACTTCTGACCTAGGCTCAGTGTGAACTGGCGACCTAGAGGTGAAATTCTCCATCTCTCATTAGCAGGCAACTGACACTTTCCTCAACTAATTCTGTACTTCTTTCATGGATTTGGGCTCTGGAAGAAAAAATGTCTCCCTATGCAAAATCATTTTTAAATAATGTCTGAATAAAAAAGAGAGAAATCAATATTATATTTATTAGCTTTTCCTGTATAATAATAATAACTTTATTGTCATTGTACGTGTATACACAGTATACACATACAACGAAATTCACTTAACACCCAAAGACCAGGTCCAACATACATAACAATCCCCAAACACACTCCCACCCACCACAATTCCACACCCCTAAACCACCCAAACATCCACACAACAGACCAAGTAATGCTGTCCAACAGCTCACTGATGGCGGCCCTTTAGTTCATTGTTGAGTGCAATTATAGCTCTGGGATAAAAACTATTCAGAAAATGTGTGGTCCGAGTTTTAATTGTTCTGGAAAATAGCTGGAAAAGGTATAGATACAGTAAATGCTGGAGAGATGCAAATGAAGTCTGCTCTCATATTGAAGGTAAGTGGAAGAGAGTTGGAGAGAAATCTTACTTCCCTTTTTCTAGATTAAGCCTGCAGGATTTACCATATTTTTTGGAGTATAAAACGCTCTGGACTATAAGACACACTTACCATCTTTGGTGAAGAAAACAAGAAAAAGAAATCTGCCTCTGCCTCCCAGCAATTTTGCCTCATTGCAGCAAACAGCAAACAGTCTGTTTTACTTTCATTTTCATTTTCAACATAGCTTGATTAGCACAAGAAAAAAAAATCTGCTCCCAGCAATTTACCTCCTTGCAGCAAGCAGCAGAGGCCCGCGCAGCAATAGGCAATGGGAATCCCTGCAGCCTGAAATAGCTGAGAGTCGGGAAGCCAATCCAACGGACAATCAACTTGTGCTAATTAGGCTGTTCTGAAGCTGAAATGGGCTGTTTCTTCTTGCTGCTTGCTGCAAGGAGGTAAATTGCTGGGAGGCAGAGGCCAAAGGGTGGGGGCCAGTGGGTGGGTGGGGCTACATTCGGTGTATAAGACGCACCCAAATTTTCACCCCCTTTTAGGGGAAAAAAAGGTGTGTTTTATATGCCGAAAAATATGGTAATCTGGGTGTAACTCTTTGCAAGGTCACCAAAGTGGCCTTCTAACTGATAATACAAGATGGCTTCTTTGAGTCACTTTTTTAAATCTTACTGGTGATCCTGTACTGCAGAAAATCCACACAAAACCGAATGCAAGAAGAGGCTTTTTAAATCCGGTAAGAGATATTCCTGATCAATAAAGCATTCATAACCAAGTGAAGATTATTAGAGTTACTTGATGGTGAGATGGGAGGCATAGAAATTTAAGAAATAAATAAGTACTAGTATTTCTTCATACAGAACTCTGGCCATGCTTAGAATTTTGTGCAAATAGAGCTACTAAACTCAGCTTGTAACAAATATTTGTAAAGTGTGGCATGCAGCCAACAGCTGACAACCTAAAAACATAAACTACCTAATCTCATTCTATATAGTCCAACATGTTTAATAAATGAGGGGAGGGGAATGAAGAAAATAAATTTACCCTTAGTTCCAACTTCAGGAACATCTGATACCGATTTTTAAGAGCTTAAAAACCTCCACTTTGGTTTTTGAAATGCTGCTCTGCAACTAGAATAGAATAGAATAGAATAGAATAGAATTTTTTTTTTTATTGACCAAGTGTGATTGGACACACAAGGAATTTGTCTTGGTGCATATGCTCTCAGTGTACATAAAATAAAAAATACGTTCATCAAGAATCATAAGGTACAACACTTAATGATAGTCATAGGATACAAATAAGCAATCAGGAAACAATATCAATATAAATCGTAAGGATACAAGCAACAAAGTCACAGTCATACAGTCATAAGTGGAAGGAGATGGGTGGTGGGAACGATGAGAAGATTAATAGTAGTGCAGACTTAGTTTGGGTTGTAGAACCAAATAGATACCTAAAGCAGAAGCTATCAAACTTTGAAAACTTTCCTAGTGCAGCCTACGTGTGACAATAGTGGACTAGAATTGGGGAAAACCAGGTTTGGATTTCTATTCAAATATAAAGCATTCTAGGGAACTTTGCACCAGACAGTAAACTGAGGTTACACATTTCATTCAGACAATTCACACAACATGCCTTAATCAAATAAGCCATGATATAGTGTTGCATAGTTTTGTAGGGTGAAGGTTGAGCCTCTCACATGAGGCTGTTTTTTTTTTTTAATTCCGAAGTTTGTCTTTGGGCCAGTCGTGTTGTGCTCTTTAGTTGTATACTATCCAGAGTTGCTGGCCAATAAAATGTATATATGTATACTAAAATCCTACAGCATCTCCTGATCCCTACATAATTAGATAACTGCTTTCCTGTAAAACAGATAACAAGTGGTCAAAATAGGGAGCACCCTATCAAATCCTGCACCTGTTAATAGTGGTGTCCCCCAAGGCAGCGTTCTAGGACCAACACTCTTCATACTATACATAAATGACCTTTGTGATCATATTATAAGTAACTGCGTTCTCTTCACCGATGATGTTAAACTATTTAACACCACAGACAATGCTGCTACCCTTCAAAAAGACCTTGACTTTGTGTCAGAATGGTAAAAAAATTGACAACTCCAAATCTCAACCAACAAATGCTCTGTCTCACACATTGGCAAAAAGAATCAAAACACAAAATACAAGCTAAGTGGACATGACCTTCCAGATGACCCCTCACTCTGTCAAAGACCTTGCAGTACTCATATCGAATGATCTAAGTGCCAAAGCCCACTGTAACAACACCGCCAAAAAGGCATTAAGGGTTGTAAGCCTAATCTTGCGTAGCTTCTTCTCCGGTAATATTACACTACTAACCAGAGCATACAAAACATTTGCCAGACCAATTCTTGAATACAGCTCATCTGTCTGGAACCTGCACTGCATATCGGACATTAATACAATTGAGCACGTCCAGAAATATTTCACAAGAAGAGTCTTCCACTCCTCTGCTCGCAACAAAATACCTTATGCCACCAGGCTTGAAATTCTGGGTTTAGAAAATTTAGAACTATGCTGCCTTCGGTATTACCTAAGTATAGCTCATAAAATCATCTGCTACAATGTCCTACCTGTCAATGACTACTTCAGCTTCAACCACAACAATACACAAGCACACAATAGATAAAAACTTAAAGTGAACCGCTCCAAACTCGATTGCAGAAAATATGATTTCAGCAACAGAGTGGTCAATGCCTGGAATGCACTACCTGACTCTATGGTCTCATCTCCAAACCCCCAAAACCTTAACCTAAGACTGTCTACTGTTGACCTCACCCCATTCCTAAGAGGTCTGTAAGGAGTGTGCATAAGAGCACCAGCGTGCCTACCATCCCTGTCCTAATTTTTCCTTTACTTGTATTCATTTTATGTATTCAATTCATACTTATACTTATATATATTATCTAATATGTACTCGACAAAATAAATAAATAAAAAATAAAAATAAATATATATAAAGCATGAACTCAGCTACACTCTGAATCAAGAAGGGTTTCTCTGAACACATTTTAAACAGAAATGTATGCCAGAAACACCACCAGGTTCTGAAAACAGGCCTTTTCAAACAAAAACCACTCCTGGTTTCTTTTAAAGATCCTTTCTGAGGAATCCTCTTTCCCTAATTAATTGATCCAGACCTGGTCAATCTTCTTTCCACTGCTCCCTGCAAGCCAGCTATGCAAGATCTTTCTTGGTGGGTTTGAAGTTTCAGGAGAGATTAGATGATCTTTTAGCACAGCTAGCCATTTTCCCCAAGAATTTGATTCAGTCTGAGATTGGATTACATGCAGGGGTGAAATGCTCCTGATTCGGACCAGATCGCCCAATCTGATAGCAATGGGGGCGAGTGGTTCGGAGAACTGGTAGCAAAAATCCCTGCCCTCATCCCGCCAATGCCCAGCTGAGCAGCGCAATCAACAGAGGCTTTTTACTTTTAAAAGCATTTTTTCTACAACCTCTTCGGCCAAAGAGGTTGTAAAACAAATGCTTTTAAAAGGTAAAAAAAAGCCTCTGACGATCACAGCTGAGCAGCGCGATCATCAGAGGCTTTTTTTTTTATTTTTAAAAGCAATGCTGATCATCCCCCCCCCTCGCACTGTTCTACTTACCGCAGGCCTCCTTTTGGCGTGCATTGCGCGCGCACCTTGCATTTGGTGCATGGTGCACACTGCGCATGCGCAGCCAGCGAACCGGTAGTAAACCGGTTCAGATTTCACCAGATTACATGTATTCTTTTTCTTTCACAGATGTACTATACATGTCAGCTACTCTAGGAACAGACAGACCAGCACTAGTACTTTAGCAGAAACTGGTGGAACTCTAATAGAAACAAGTTAGGGAAATCACACAGAGTGTGGGTTTTGTATGTCTTTTCTAATTCCTTTAACAGCAGGGGTATAGAAGGGTGCCTGCATTTTGTTCTGGGTGCGTGTTACATCTGTGCGTGATAGGGATTAACCAGAGTGTGTATATGTATATATGCTGCCTGTGTGTACATGTGAGTGGGTTAATGAGGGTTTAATCCAGGTGGATTCATATGGGTTGCTTTTGTATGTTTTTGTTCTCCCCTTGTGTTGAATCTCTCAGTATATTTTGCACACTAGGAAGCAGAGAGCACACTGCAGAGATACTGCTGAGTCACATGACCAGAGAGAGGAGCTTGGATTGAAGCAGTCAGCAGCATTCTGAATCCCTGGGATGCACTGGGGGAATTGATGATATCTTCTTCTTTACAGTCCCTAATTGGATCATGTGCATTTTCAAATCTTTTCTCTCCCAATGTCTCCCACTTTAGTCCATTTGGTTCCACTCTGTTCAGTTTTCTGAACGGTTTCCTGATGATAGACAGTATCTCACACCATTAAAATAATAGAATGACGGAGTTGGAAGGGACCTTGGAGCAATGGTGGGTTTCAAATTTTTTTTACTACCGGTGGGTGTGGCTTGGTGGGCGTGGCATGGTATGGCTTGGTGGGCGTGGCAGGGGAAGGTTACTGCAAAATCCCCATTTCCTCCCGATCAGCTGGGACTCGGGAGGCAGAGAACAGATGGGGCGGGGCCAGTTAGAATCTTTAGTACCGGTTCTCTGAACTACTCATAATTTCCGCTACCGGTTCTCCAGAACTGGTCAGAACCTGCTGAAACCCACCTCTGCCTTGGAGGTCTTCTAGTTCAACCCCCATTAGATTTTTTTCAACTTCCTATTGGTTTAGAAAGAATAGAAAGCACATTTGAGGGTATTCATAGCATCTGCCTGTATCAGTTTGGAGTGGACAATCTGTGGCCCTAAAACATTCCAGACCCTTTATTTTCAGCCTTTCTCCTTCACCTTCACAGTAGGCCAGGTGAGGAAACAGACACTATAAGAAAGCATCTACACTACAGAATCTTAAAAGCCTGACTTTTTCTCTTTTTCCTTCTGATAGCAAAGTAAACGACTGCAGTGGAATTTTTGAGCAATTTTTAAAAAGTAATAACTGGGCATGAATTCTCCAAAAGGCTTAGTGATTGCATTATGAAGCTGCCTACAAGGAATGCTGCTTACTTTTGGTTTAAAGCATTTGTATCACGCATGAGGGACACAGTGGCTCAGTGGTTAAGATGCTGAGCTTGTCGATCAAAAGGTTGGCAGTTCAGCGGTTCGAATCCCTAGTGCCACGTAACGGATGAGCTTCCGTTACTTGTCCCAGCTTCTGCACACCTAGCAGTTCGAAAGCACGTAAAAAATGCAAGTAGAAAAATAGGGACCACCTTTGGTGGGAAGGTAACAGCGTTCCGGGTGCCTTTGGCGTTTAGTCATGCCAGCTTTTACACCAGAGGTGTAAATGATGAATAAAAACAATCTGTGGCTGAGTTTGCGCATCACCTTAATCATGATGTGCTCAAATATAGTTTTTTGAGTAAATTATCTGGGTTTGTACAATACATAAAGTACATTGGCTGTTTTTGCACAACACACTTAGTTGAGTAGAAATTAGGCCCTCATACAGTGGAAAATGGGATCTGATTATGTGATTCAATTCCCAAGCAAACTCGGTGATTGGGTACCGGCTCTCAGCTCCAACCAGACTGACCTAAGGATTTATACTGAGTGTCTCATTAAAGAAGAACTGAGCAGAGAAGAAAAAGGTGTTGACAAGATGCTACCACAGGCACTTCTGATGGGTTAGACAGAAGGGGTAATAACCCATAATATAAAAACACCATGTAAGCAAACCAACAAAGCTGTTTATTTATTTCATTTTTATTTATTTAATTTCTGTAGCTACCCATCTCAACAAGTGACTCTGGGAAACATTTCCTAGGTTTACCACAAGATATGGCCAAACATTCCAATTTTAAAACTGTAATATTAATGTGATGAAGGAAGAAAATCAACGTTTATGGGTGTAATATTAAGGTAAAGGTAAAGATTCCCCTCGCACATAGGTTGCTAGTTGTTCCTGACTCTACGGGGTGGTGCTCATCTCGGTTTCAAAGCCAAAGAGCCAGCGCTGTCCAAAGACATCTCCATGGTCATGTGGCTGGCATGACTAAATGCCAAAGGTGCACGGAACGCTGTAATATTAATGTGATGAAGGAAGAAAATCAATATGTTTATGGGTGCAATATTATTTCACCTTAAATTGTAACATTTTAATGCAAAATTTAAATTTAAATTTGAAATTTTAATTGTAACATTTTAATTTTACAATTCACCTTAAATTGTAACATTTTAATGCAAAATTTAAATTTAAAATTTTAATTGTAACATTTGAAATTTTAATTGTAACAAAATTTAAATTATAACATTGGTGGCTAAGATGCGGTTCAAATCCCTAGTGCCGCGTAATGGGGTGAGCTCCTGTTACTTCTGCAACCTAGCAGTTCAAAAGCACGTTAAAAAAATGCAAGTAGAAAAATAGGGACCACCTTTGGTGGGAAGGTAACAGCGTTCCGTGCACCTTTGGCGTTTAGTCATGCCGGCCATATGACCACAGAGACGTCTTCGGACAGCGCTGGCTCTTCGTCTGTGAAACGGAGATGAGTACCACCCCGTAGCGTCGGGAACAACTAGCATATATGTGCGAGGGGAACCTTTACCTTTTTAATGCAAATACAACAACTTCATTTGCCACTGTGACTTCGTAAGGGAAGGGAGGAAAGGAAGACAAGAAAGAAGTAGGCTGTTAGTACAGAACATGCTTAAATAGGAGTAAGGTACTAACTTATTAGTTATATTTGTTTAACAATATATATTTTTAAACATTTTAGTTTGTATTTAATCTATTACAGATTTAATCTATTTTTATGTTCATAATTGTTTTTAGAACTCTATTTTTACTACATTGTAAACTGCTCAGAGTCGCTTTGGAGGGCAAGATGGGCAGGGGATAGATTTAATAAATAAGTGATAGTGAATCTTTGAATGTTTGTGTAACGCCTGTGAAGGTTGCACATTATATTCCAGATCATTTGGGTAGTTTACACTTCTGTGCCTTGTAAAAACCTACAAAATGGCTTAATTCAGCAATTCCACTATAAATGAGTTACTTATACTATACAACTGTAGTCATGAAATGCCATACATTGTGTACCCATGGCCAGCAAGTTGGGCTGCTGTACGGCTACTAGATCTGAGCTTCAAAAGTCTTGATGACATCTAGTGGTTGTCTGTATTTTTGGTAGATCTGGTAGCTCCAAGCTGTCCAGATTCTTTCTGGCTCATTTTTTTTTTTAAATAGGACAAATATGCCAAGCTTGTCCACTACAGTGAGGTCATTGCAATGCTATCCTGTTCCAAATTGCCCTTAGACAACCCCTCAAATTAGAAGGCTAGAGCATCTGACCTCAAGAAGTTGACTGTTCCCACTTAAAGCAAGAGATTCTAAGCAATAGGAAAATGAGATTCCTGTGGTCATTTACAATGTTTATCTGTTTTGGTGAGTGGTCTTCATGTGTGTCATACAATAGATGAAAAATGAATGGTAACTCCAGAGAATAAGCTGCTGTTTCACCAAAGCATCTTGGAAGGCTACATTTCGAATCTCTGTTGAAAGACAGCAACATTACAATTTAAAAAAACAAATGTTTGCATTCCTCTGAATCTCTAAAGACTTTTCTCCCCTTTTTTAGAAATTGATTTCTGTACTTTGACTCTCCCAAAAATGCTTGCAGATTTAATACAAGATTTCCTAAATATTTAAGGGCAAGATTCTTCCAAAGTGAAATTGTTTTGCACCCCCTACTGATCATAAAAAGAAATATCAGAAAGTCTAATTTTCTAGGCAAATTTATTGACAGGAGAATCCCACCAGCTTTAAGGATGGTTGCTTCATAACTGATTACGTTTTTCCCATCATACAGTATTAAGGAGGAATAATGTAGTTTATTCATCCTTGGCTCCATTGTGTGAACCCAACATTTATGATTTGTAACCAAATCATAGTTTATGGTTTTGCATGCTATATTAATCAAACTTCTCTGTTTAAATCATTATTACATAAACCATGGCTTAATGTGCTGTGTGAACATGGCTTACATATCCCTCAATTTTCTACTGGAATGAGAATCAACGGGTCTTGTGCTTCTTCACATATTTTACTCCAATTAATTAATGTTTTTTTAAAAAACTGGTAATGGAATCTAAGTTTGTTTTTCTCCCCTTTTGTATTATATTATCTTTTAAACCTATTACAGTATTATTTGATTTATAAGCTATTTTTTCTGGTCAAAAATCTACCAATAAGAAGTACCAGGTTATTAATTCTATATATAATTGTTTTATTCATGCCTCTGGGAAAGCAATTAAGGAAATATTTAAATAATAAACATAACTTATTGACTTTGGGGTTTCAATCCTTCTATTCACCTGGAAGAGGCCTCTTTTTACTTCAGAGAAGCTACTGTGGGTTACTTTTCTAATTAAAAAAAAAATCAGCCTAGTAATATTTTTTTCAGAGTAACAAGTTTTATTAAAAGGCATAAGCTTTCACGAGTTGCAGTTGTAGCTTATTTATTTATTTATATCCTGCCTTTATAATTTTTACAAATAATTAAGATGGCAAACGTATCCAATACACCTTTTTTCCCCCTATTTTCCCCATAACAACAACCCTGTGAGGCTGAGACAGAGTGACTATGCTTTAAGATGGGACTAGAACTCACTGTCTCCTGGTATCTAGCCTGGTGCCTTAACCACTAAGACCACATTGGCTCTCTTATGTCTTTTAATAGAGTGATTTAACCTGAGAGGTGCTACATGGCTCTTTCTGATTTGGCTACAATAGACTAACAGGTCTCTTCTCCTACAATAGTCAAGTACCGTAATTTAGAAAGTTATTCTGGGCAAGCCATTGAATCCAAAGTTTGAGATAGTAAAATGAAAAGAGAGTCAGAAAGAACTTCCAAAGTGGCAAATACAATTTAATGTAAGAACATGCAATGTTGTTCATGTAGGGGAAAAAAAAAAAAACACCACCAAACTTCATATAAACATTAAGAGGAGGATTAGGGTTAGTATTTATGATTTCACTCTTTAAATTGTTCCTACTTTTAAAATATAAGCCATCCAGAGTTGTTTGGTGTTGGCCAGTCTCTAGAATATATTAACTAAATAAATAAACTGGAAGCCATACTTAGGTTCACAAAGAAAGCTGGGATATTAACCATCAATAAAGTTATTAGTTCTTATGCAATTTGCTTTTGTAACGTGGCAGCAGCAACCCAGGAGTGTTTGGCAGAGATCATCACTGCATTTCTCAGTCCTATCCAGGCAATGTTAAAGATAGTTTTTCCTGGTCCTTTAATGATGGTTGGTGGTCACTTGCTCAAATCATGGCTTCATTAGAAAGAAGTGGATGGTGATCTTTCTAAAATGGACTTTCTGACCCTTGGTGACCTTTTGCCCTTCTGTTGACAGCCTGTAAATCTTCTGTCCCAGTCCTCCCATTTCCCCCAGGTATGTGCTGCAACACAAGGAATGGAGGTGTGCATTCTATATCCAACGCTTCAAAATATAACCATGAAGGAGATCATTCTGTGCTATGTTGGACCATCCCTGGAATTAGGTACCACCGGCAGTTTAACATCAGTAATGGACTTTGTCTTGGTTGGATTCATCATTACTTTATGGTGTAGGAAGCTTCTCTCGAGATGAATCTTCATAAAACAGAGATGAGCGACTCTTCTTGGGCAAAATAATGTGGAGAAAATGAAAATAAATACATTTTCCCCATCTTTCACTTACAGTATCCCAAATATGTTGGATTTAATGCTTTTCTGAGATATGAAAGCTTCATGCTTCATTGCTTTCTTGGGGGCTCATTGAACACTTTGACCTACCATATGGCAAACCCACTTCTGCAAATCTTGCCAAGAAAAGTGCAGGGTTTTCTCCAGGACAGTCGCCAGGAGGCAATACTGAGTCAAAAGCATGCATGCATGCATGCATACATACATAAATAGAACTGTCATAAAAGACAGAAATATGATTAACTGCTTGTACAAATCAAACATGGGTTATAAATTAATAAAACCCAGCCAAGATCAGTAACACATTACAATGACAGTTGTATGCTTATCCCCCAATAACAGTGTTATTGAGTTATTAAGTTCATTTTATTGGGTGTTTATTATATTTTAACATGCTCTTGGGAATCTTTGATGTGGAACCCAACAGATTCATTTTTTATTATTAGTTTTGTAACTAGAACTGTTTTAATTAATAATTTCAATAATAATTTCAATCACAATTATAGATCAATTATCATCAGTTTTGTTGCTACTGCAACAAACTTTAGAAAAGTTTTATCACTTGGGAAATCTTGTTGGGAGGAAAACCTTGCATATGTACAATTCGTTGTTGGTTTCGATTTGGATGATTTGCTGGATTTTAAATGTTATCTTTTTGAATAAAGCCCTTCTAAAAAAGTCATTTGTGTGTAATACTACACCTAAGTGATGTGTTTCACGGGGGTGAAGCCTTTACTGGTAAAGGCTTTCATTATGGCTCTTGATTCCTTCTAATGCTTCAGCGTGTGGTGAAACACTTTTGAGGATTCCTGCCTGGAAAATAAAAATCCTCTGACAAAGCACGGCTGGTCATCCATGATCTGGTAGACTGAAGATTCACCATACCAAAAACATTTACTGCTATCATCATCCGTTGCACAACTCAAATTATTTATAAAAAATAATAAAGGTGGGTTTAAAGAAAATCTAACATACACAAACAAACTTTTATTCAGCTCCACAGAAACTTTAAACTCTGGGCCCCTCATCGCCAGTGTGCCGTTCCAGGCTGCTGTCTTCTCTGCTGCTCTTTATTTGCACATCAATGACCTTTGCCTAAGGGCAAAAATCAATATTGGAGGTCAGGGTCTAACACTCCCCCACCTCCTGGGGTTCCTCAGTGACCAGTGCACTGGTCAGTATCTATAATGATTCCCAAAAAGTGATTGAGGAGCTGTCAGGCAGCTGTCCACTCCAATCACTGAGGATATGGCCTGCTCTGGATATATTGATTCAGCAAAATCAGAGCTGGGTTTTCATAGAATCTACTGAATGTAGCACTTGGTTACTATTTTATCCCAAACTTACAATACGGAATATCATTAATTCAGATATCATTTCCCCCATTTGGCTATTTAATATTTTATATTCACATGACTACATGATGGATGTGGAGAAGATGGAAGGAAAACTGTCCACTGGTCTTACATATATATTCATATCATGCTATAGCATTTCATTAGGTCAATATGCTAACAATTGCTTGTATTTTGTTCATAGAACACTTAAGGTGAGGTAAAGACCTACTAGTTGCATTCTTACAATATGTTCATATGCAGAATATAGGTCCGTGATGGCGAACCTATGGCACGCATGCCAGAGGTGGTATGCAGTGCCCTCTCTGTAGGCACGCGAGCCGTCACCCCAGTTCAGCTCCACCGCGCATGTGCACATGCCTCCTGCTGGCCAGCTGGTCTTCGGGTCTCTGGCCCGGATGTGCAGCGCACATGCGGGGCAGCTGCGTGCATGTGCGGGGGTGGGGCGCATGTGAGGGGCCATGCGTGCATGTGGGAGAGGTGCATGCGGGGGGCGTACGTGCATGCACGGGGGTGGGGCGTGTGCAGGGGGTATGCACGCATGCACGTGGCACGTGTGGGGAGGCTGTGTGCACATGCACAGAGGGGGCATGCACGAGGGCCGTGCACACATTGCATTTTGGGAGTTCAGATGCGCACATTAACGCATGCGCGCTTTGGGCACTCTGTCCGGAAAAGGTTAGCCATCACTGATATAGGTCAATTCAGTTATTGTGGCATTGTGTAAATGCAGCCTTAACATATCCCAAATCTAAAAGAGAGTCACCTATAAGTAATAAATGCTTGTCACCATTCAATTTGCAGAATGCTCACCAGGGGTGGGTTCTACTTACTTTTACTACCGGTTTGCAATGGGGCCGTGCACACGGAAGCTTCCTGATGACATCGGGGTTGGTGGGCGGAGCCTCCCCCCGGTTTTACTACCGGTTCTATAGAACCGGTCCGAACTGGGAGCAACCCACCACTGATGCTCATCTTGTGGTTAAGGCACCCATCTAGAACCTAAGAAATGATAAATTCTAATCTCTCTTTAGGCATGGAAGCCGGCTGAGTAACTTTAGGCCAGTCCCTCTCTCTCAGCCCAAACCACCTCAGAGGGTAGTTGTTGTGGAGAAAATAAGAGGAGGAAGGAGTATGTATGTTTGCCACCTTGAGTTATTCATAAAAATAAATAAATAAAGTGATTTCTCTCCCTATAAAGATAAGGGAATGGGTCAGTCTTTTTTAAGTAGCCCTCTCAAATGTGAGACAATGAAATCAAAGTCAAAGCAAAGTTGGGATATACAATTTTTAGTTTCTCTTTTTGTTTTAGGGTATTGAGGCTACCCAAAGGCTTGGACATTTTCCCTCACCCTGCCTCATCCCCACCCACCTTTTTTAAAAAAAATAAGTAGCAGGAAATTGAATTTTTGCCTCTCACAGTTTTTACTGAAATTCAGCAGGATGATCTCCAGAGGTTCACCATTGCAGGAAAGAGGTTTGTAATCCATGGGTCACAGATTACCAGATAACAAAAAATCAACCATGCTTGTTCAGGTCAGAGTTTCATCTACTTGGGGAGTCGAAATCCAGGGCAAGTCAGTCAGATGTCCTGAAAATTCTGGTCTGCAATTGTAGACAGCTCTTAGAATTGTTAATAAAATAACATTCCATTGTTTTGACTTTTTCTCCTTAAAAAGCATACTGTAGAAAAATATATGAAGATTATACAAATAGAATGTGCTAAAATATGGAACTTCAAATATTTAATCATCTAAGGAAAGTTTAATTTGAAGATCCTATAGCTGGGATTGAATATTAGACTAAGTTATGATTTAACATTGGTTATCGTCCAACCAAATTACAATTC
Organism: Pantherophis guttatus; assembly: GCF_059756535.1. Taxonomy (NCBI): domain Eukaryota; kingdom Metazoa; phylum Chordata; class Lepidosauria; order Squamata; family Colubridae; genus Pantherophis; species Pantherophis guttatus. The sequence goes on along the minus strand of NC_142072.1, from coordinate 17,207,212 downwards.
TTCAGTGTCTTCAATTAACCTTTCTGATATTTTATCCTTTGTCTGCCAAGCCTGGGAGCCACACGGGATTTTACTTTGCAGCCCAGTACTGGTTAGCTGTAACAAAAAACAAACCTAAGAAAACCTGAATTTAAAGAATAGAACAGAACAGAACAGAACAGAACAGAACAGAACAGAACAGAACAGAACAGAACAGAATTCTTTATTGGCCAAGTGTGATTGGACCCACAAGGAATTTGTCTTTGGTGCATATGCTCTCAGTGTACATAAAAGAAAAGATACATCCGTCAAGAATCATAAGGTACAACACTTAATGATAGTCATAGGGAACAAATAAGCAATCAAATCGTACTAGGAAACTGTCTATATAAATCGTAAGGATACCAGCAAGAAAGTTACAGTCATACAGTCATAAGTGGGAGGAGATGGGTGATAGGAACGATGACAAGATTAATAGTAGTGCAGATAAAGATTCCCTCAGTTTGATTTCTGGTTTCCACAAGGAGCCAGCCATGTGGCTACCATGGCAACCATAGGGTAGTAATTTGCCAATGCAATCAGTATAAACATTTAAATATATTCAAGACAAAAACAATTTTAAAAAGCTGTTTACTAAAAGTAGGCAGATATAGTAAGCATTAAAAAGCTTATTCTTCACGTAGCTCAAATGCCTTCTTTCCAAATAAAAAATGAAGATTTGTTTGAATGAATCTTTTTTCCTGGTGACTTAAGTAAAAATGTCCATATACAGTAGTTTCCTTGACAAGATTATGGAAGTGGTTAACCATTGCCTTCCTTAGCTACATTTCTTCAGGTTCAGGCCTCGCCTATAGCCTGTCATTTCCTGTCATTTTTTTGAGAACACCAACGGTTAGCTAAATGTTGCCATAGGGGTGTCCATAGGGTGTAGTTAAAAAAGGCAACATCACATCTACAACGATATGACCAACCTCTTTTTATGTGAATTGCACTAAAATAGACTGAGCTTTGACCGCCCTGTCAAGACAGCCATCTTGATTGTTTTCTTACCATACTTTGAGGACATCCCTACTAAATGCTGTCACATTAACATTAAAATAAGTCATTAAATGTAATTCTAAAAGGCATAAAACCTTTGGCACTAAAAGTACTACTATAGTAGCACAGCATTTATAAATAAAAGAAGCTACTTATTTGAGTTAGAGCGATCAATATGTAAGTTAAAGGAAGAGACACAGCAAAATCTGCAACCTGGATGATAGAATAGGACTTGGGTGTAGATCAGGAGTCAGCAACCTGCAGCTCTGGAGCCACATGTGGCTCTTTCACCCCTCTGCTGTGGTTCCCTGTCACTCAAAATATGCGCCACAACCGCCAATGTGTGGCACCTACAGGCATGCAATTTATTGAGCTTTTCAACCCCTGGTAGGCCAACCATGGATAAATCCAAGAAAAGAAAAGTTTCAGAAGAAAACAGAACATTTAATTCAACTACATATGCTAGTTTGGTGGCCGCTCAAGAAATAGTCAGGCACGGGAAGGGTTTTGTGGCTCCTGGTGTTTTCTTTTTTGTAGGAAACAGTCCAAATGGCTCTATGACTGCTTAAGGTTGCAGGCCCCTGGTATAGATCCTCACAGGAAGGCTCAGACAGCAGAAATTAACCACAGGGTGTCTAAATGAAGTAGAACAACTAGCTTACTTATACTTTTCCAGATGTATAATAATACTCTGAAGCCTTAAAAAATGGACAATTCCATCTTGGACAACTCAATTTGTGACCCACTTAGCCAAACAAAGACTTGATCGGTTGCTAAGAGAACTTCAAATTGCAGAGGGACAAAAATGTAATACACTAAATAAATAAACTACAGTCTTAATTTTGGGTAATGAAACAAATTTCCTAGACCATTCACAAATTATTTAAGAAAAGCACCATAAACATTACAGAACAGTAAACATAATTATTATGTCCACAGAACACATCCAAATCAGTTAAAGACTTACTAAGTGCATGTGCATTGTTGTTTATTTAAGCATAACACCATACAAGGCAACCCATAACATATATATGTTATGAAATATGTCAAATCATAACATATTCACAATACAATATCATTTACCAGCCAGGCTCATCCAATGTCCTAGTCCAGTACCTGAAAGAAAATAAGGAATTTAAAGCAGGCCAAGAAGCTTAGGGCCAAACCTTGGGAAGTAATCTATTCCAGTGGTTCTCAACCTGTGGTCCACAGACCTCTGGGAGGCCACAATGTCATCACAGAGGGTCTGCAAAGGCTTGAAGAAATGTTATGATTTAAATCTCGAGTTAAGTCTTGGGGCCACAAAAGGTATTTAAAGAGGGTCCGTGGTAAAGAAAAGGTTGAGAGCCACTGATGTACTCAAAAGTGGCTTTATAAGTAGTACCCAGCACTCTGGAATACACCCAAAGTTTACAGGAAACTAGTGCAGTAAAATAGCGGTGTTACATGAGTGTAGCAGGATACGCCCATAACTACCCGCACTATACGATTCTGGACCAACTGTAGTTTCCAGATGATCTGCACCCACTTAGAGTGCATTACAATAGTTCAAGTAGGAGGTGACCATGTCATGATTGGCCATGAGCAGGGCTCTCTATCAAGATACGAGTGCAACTAGCAGACAAGAGGGAGTTGTGCAGAAGCCCTTTTGACCATGACTTCCACCTGCTCTTCATGAAGGAACCATGAGCTAGTGGATAAAACTTATATTGTTTAAACTTGGTTGGGTTTGTAACTTTTTGAATCTTTTTTTGTGTGGATTCAACTTGCTTGGCTAGTTTATTGTTCAATGGATGTGTGAATCCAGAAAATCAGTTAATTTCATTAATTGTGTTAAATGTGCCTGGCAACCAGAGTCAGTGAAAGCAAGATAAAACCACCAGTTTTACTTTACTTTTACTTTTATTTGATTTATATACCGCCCTACTCCCGAAGGACTCAGGGCGGTGAACAGCCAACAATAAAATACATACATACAAAATTTAAAAAGCAGAGATAAAATCAAATTAAATAGTTTGGCCCAGACAGATTTAAAACCCAATCAATTTAAAACAAATTTAAACTTTGAATATTAAAAATACTAAAAAATATTAAAAAATATTTAAAATGTTTAAAAAGAGGGAGAAAGTTAGGCCAGGCCCGCCTGGTGAAATAAAAAGGTCTTTAGAGCGCGGCGGAAGGTGCGCAGATCTGGGATCCTCCGTATCTCCGGGGGGAGCTCGTTCCAAATAGTAGGTGCCCCCACAGAGAAGGCTCTCCCCTGGGGACCGCCAGTCGACATTGTTTGGCCGATGGCACCTGGAGGAGCCCCCCTCTATGAGAGCGTACCGGCCGGTGGGAGGCTATTGGTGGTAGTAGGCGGTCTTGCAAGTACCCAGGTCCTGAGCCATGGAGTGCTTTAAAGGTGGTAACCAAAACCTTGAAGCACACCTGGAAGACCACCGGGAGCCAGTGCAGCTCGCGCAGGAGGGGTGTTACATGTCGCTCCCATAACCAACCGCGCAGCCGCACTCTGCGCCAGTTGGAGCCTCCGGGTGCTCCTCAAAGGGAGCCCCATGTAGAGAGCGTTACAATAGTCCAGGCAGGAGGTGACAAGGGCATGAGTGACCGTGCGTAAGGAGTCCCGATCCAGAAAGGGACGCAACTGGCGAATCAGGTGAACCTGATGAAAAATCCTCCTGGTCACGGCCGTCAAGTGCTCTTCTAAAGACAGCGGTGAATCCAGGAGGACGCCCAAGTTGCGCGCCCTCTCAGTGGGGGCCAATGATTCGCCCCCAATAGTCAGTGATGGCACCAACTGACTATATCGGGACGTTGGAAACCACAGCCACTCGGTCTTGGATGGGTTGAGCCTGAGCCTATTCCTCCCCATCCAGATCCGCATGGCCTCCAGGCACCGGGACATCACTTCAAGGGCATCGTTGGGGTGGAGATGTGCAGCTGAGTGTCATCAGCGTACTGGTGGTACTTCACCCCAAAACCACGGATGATCTCGCCCAGTGGCTTCACATAAATGTTGAACAGGAGGGGCGAGAGGACCGACCCCTGCGGCACCCCGCATATGAGGGGCCTTGGGGTCAACCTCTGCCCCCCTGTCAACACAGACTGCGACCGGTCAGAGAGAAAGGAGGAGAACCACTGCAACACAGTGCCTCCCACCCCTAACTCTTCCAACCGGTGCAGCATGATACCATGGTCAATGGTATCAAAAGCCGCTGAAAGATCTAACAGGACCAGGACAGAGAAGCACCCCCTGTCCCGAGCCCTCCAGAGATTATCTACCAACACGACCAATGCCGTTTCCATGCTGTACCCGGGCCTGAAGCCTGACTGGAACGGATCCAGTTACGTCGTTTCATCCAGGTGCTGGGGGAACTGTTGCGCAACCACACTCTCAACAACCTTCACCACAAAGCGAAGGTTGGAGACCGGACGATAATTTACCAACATTGCCGGGTCCAGGGAAGGCTTCTTGAGGAGAGGCCTCACCACTGCCTCTTTCAAGGCGGCGGGAAAGTCATCACAAATCATAAACAAATCTACCTATATTTGTGGTGGAAGCAGTTTTGGATTATGGATTTATTATTTTACACTATTTCATAAAAAGCTACACTGGTGATGGGAGGCCAAGCAGCACTTTCAACTGACACATTGACCTACAACCAGCCTACGAACTCCTCAGAATTCAAATCCAACCGCACAACCAATCAGCAACGACACCAACCCTCAACCAACCCACACAACCCCTCCCAACCAGCCTTCACCTCCCAATGACCCTCACCTGACATAACTCCCTCTCACTTGACACACCCACCCTGACCCATCACAAGACTCTCACTTGACACACCCATACCTGACCCATCACAAGACCTACTGACCACTCAAAGCCTTTATAAGCAGAAAAACAGACACAGACATCCCCTAAACACTGCTGAAGATATTACCTAGCCTGGTAACAAAATGCTTGGAAACCAACCCACAAGTTTGGGGAATGAATCTCCACCCTCAAAGTTTGCACAGTTTAGAGAGTGGTTTTTTGTTTTGTTTTTTGAGCTTTTGCAACTTTGCAAAGCAAGGCCACCACTGTACCGCAACTATCTTTGCAGTGCTACCATCATACATCCGGTTCATGATTCATGATTCAATTGGAACCTGCATCTTCTATCATGACCAGATGATGTTCTAAGGTGTTAACACAGGAACAAAAACATCAAAAGGGAAATTGATTAGGGAAAAAAAAAAGATAAATATCTGTTGTGAAACTTCACACTTATACCAATGAAGTAAGCATTCAGGTATTTTAGAGACAGTTGCACCCACTCAAAAATAGAAAAATAAAAGATCAATGTTTGAACAGAATGGACAGACAGGGGATGTTTACATAACCTAATTAACCTGAACTAATCTGTTTTGTGGGTTTGTACAATATACCGGAACCCTAAACTAATTGCTTTGGCTTAATTCATACATACTAATACACCAAAAATGAATCAAAGTTAAAAGCTTTGCATGTGATATACATAGGTGCAGGTGCAAAATTTGTAAGTGATCTGGTTAAGCATGTTGAGTGAAAATTAAAATTAGATAGACAGACAGACAGCATTTTATAAATTATGCCACCCATGGGCCATTGAGTCATCATTTCAGTTGTGTCATCATTTTGGAGATATTAACTTACCTAAACACGTCAACAGAATTACCTGGGCTAGTTAAAAAAAGGGGGAAAGGGAAAAAGTCAATACAAAAGCTAGCAGGGAAAGTTGCAAGTTGCTTGGATTTTACTCTTTTAGTAAAACTAAATAGTTTTACTATAGTAGGAGCTGTACCAACCTATCTCTGGGCACATTTGCTTGCAAGATTTCTGATCTTTCACTATTCTGCTCTGAATTACTGTGGTTTCTCACTATGGGTTCTTTTGCTGCTGGGAGTGCTTTACTTCTGCTTTTCCTGTAACACAATGTGGCTGTGGGCAAAGGTACTGAGGGTAGATGTTAAGGACTAGTACGAGGGAAACAATAAATAAAGATAGAATACGCAGTTTATAAGAAAAGAGCAGGGAACCTTCTTCTTCCTCATGTTGCTAAAAAGTCCCAAGAAAATGCATGTAGATTACTCACACAGAATATCTGCACTATGGAAAAATGTTCTACTGGATTTCTGCCTTTGCTTGCTCAAAAAAGGACAAAAAGTCCCTTAAGTAAACTTTCCACCAGCTCCAAGGTGAGCTTTGCAAAAGCGTTCACTACCACATTCCTTCTTTTACATGGTTGATTTACACATTGCAGTGGCACCCAATTTGGGCAGCCTTAAAAAGAAATTACAAGGGCTCTATGATTAAGATGCTGAGCTTGTCGATCAAAAGGTTGGCAGTTCAGCGGTTCGAATCCCTAGTGCTGCGAAACAGGGTGAGCTCCCGTTACTTGTCCCAGCTTCTGCCAACCTAGCAGTTTAAAAACACTTAAAAAATGCAAGTAGAAAAATAGGGACCACTTTTGGTGGGAAGGTAACAGCGTTCCGTACGCCTTTGGCGTTTAGGTATGCCAGCTTTTACACCAGAGGTGTAAATGATGAATAAAAACAATCTGTGGCTGAGTTTGCGCATCACCTTAATCATGATGTGCTCAAATATAGTTTTTTGAGTAAATCTTAATTGCATGGGTTTGTACAATACATAAAGCGCATTGGCTGTTTTTGCACAACACACTTTGTTGAGTATAAATTAGGCCCTCATATAGTGGAAAATGGGATCTGATTATGTGATTCAATTCCTAAGCAAACTCAGTGATTGGGTACCGGCTCTCAACTCCAACCACACTGGCCTAAGGATTTATACTGAGTGTCTCATGAAAGAAGAACTGAGCAGAGAGAAAAAAGGTGTTGACAAGATGCTACCACAGGTTTTCTGAGCCAGGCAGCAAACAGGTGACAACAAGGGTTAGTGAGACAGACATGTAGGCCTCATGGTGGTAACACCCATGCTGCAAGGGTTATACCAACCTTCCATATATATTGGACTACAGGTCTCAGAACACCCACCCAGTTGGGAATTCTAGGAGTAGCAATACAAATATTTGAATCCACCAGGTTAAGGAAGGTTGGTCTATGTCAGACGTAATTCTATGGCAATTCCCCAAAGAGTAGGTGCCATAGCTGTTAGTATGATAGTGTGTAAGAGATGGTGCCTACTGTGGGAGAGCTGGTGTAATGGACTTCAGGGCAGCAGCAGTTTCTCAGGAAGGAGGCAGCAGCAGTTTCTTCAGGAAGTGGGGGGGAGGCAACCTAACCCAGAGGAAGGAGGGAGACAGAGGAAGAGAGTGAAAATAGTCACTCCCTAGAATCTCCATTAGGATGAGAGTAATAGTGCCGCGGAACAGAGGGAGCTCCCATTACTTGTCCCAGCTTCTGCCAACCTAGCCGTTCGAAAGCACGTAAAAAATGCAAGTAGAAAAATAGGGACCACTTTTGGTGGGAAGGTAACAGCATTCCGTGCGCCTTTGGCGTTTAGTCATGCCGACCACCTGACCACAGAGACGTCTTAGGACAGCGCTGGCTCTTCAGCTTTGAAACGGAGATGAGCACCACCCCCTAGAGTCGGGAATGACTAGCACGTATGTGTGAGGGGAACCTTTACCTTTTAAAAACAAATTAGGCTATAAATCACACAAAACATTAAGCCACACACCAAGAGTGAACAACACAGCTCACAAGCAGCACACATTTCTTAATATCCCGTTTGCAGCTCCAATTCAATAGCAAAATGGCCAATGTTCAGTTGTACATTTGGGGCATTTGTTCTTTTTCCATATGAGAGTGAGGAGATGTCTGAAATTGCTCTTTCCACCTCTTAACTTTCCCAGGCCATAGGAAAAGCTCAGATCAAGCCACTGAAAAACACCAATTTTGGAGAGAATTGGTGGAAGAAATGGAAAGAAACACAAGAGGCTTCCCATTTCCATTCCTTCATTCACTGCCTAGAACTTAACCCAACCAAGGCTTTAAAAAAAACACTTTTCCTTCTGAGGAGCACTTGCTCTGTTTATATTCCATATTAAACATTTGTAATCCATAATTAGGCCGGTAGATTAGAAAATCAGTGCCAGTTGCACCCAATTCAGAACAATTTTTTTCAGTCTCCTTTTGTAACTGTTATGTTTTTGGAGCAGTCAACCTCCATTTGAGCCTCTTCCAAATCTCCTTTAAATTTTTCAAAAAAATTGCTGTCCTTTTGTACAGAGTTCAATTAGAATCTTTTCTATTTGAAAGTAAAAATCACATCCTCTAATGAATTTGTATTTCAATAAAAAAAGAATATTCTTTTCTTTTATGTAAAATTCTAATAGGAATTTCTTTTAAGGTAATAATATCTATATTATCAATGTTTGATCTTGTATTGAAATTCTGCTGCAAAATTTGATCCTTTGGTTTTTTGTTTTCCTTACACAAAATATCCCTTGGAACATTTAATTATTCTTGAAAAGTGCAAGTTTAGTCAATACACTTTGGCAATTTCCATTTCAAATATGTCTTTTTAGATTTTATCTAATATCTTCATCAGAACTGTCTGGAATACTTCTAAATCTCAAACAGAATATTTTCTTTCTGAGTTGCAGCAAAGCTACATTACCCATCTTTCTCTCCAATTTTCTATTCCTAAATTCTGATTTATTCTCTTAAAATGTCTATCCTATCATTAATTTATTTATATCCCAGACATTTGTTTTACAGAAATTTCCATATGATCAAGCTTTCTTCTACTTATCTGTAGCAAAAGAAAATCTCTGTCAGGTGAATGAACAATTATATACAAATGTGTTTAAGAAATGAGGATTGGTCCATTTTAGCGTCTGTATCGGTTGCATGGCAGCCTTGAATGAAGATAGAATCCTGTGCTTCCCAGCCACTCAACCTGCAAGCAAACCACAAAAAGTTCCATCTTTGCAGTTAACTCACAGGAAACATCCATCTGGTGATCTGATAAGTTGATTTCATGCCTCCTCCTTTATCTGGGAAAGTTCAGTGTCCACTACTAGCTTTTGGACACCAATCTCAACTGTGATATTGTCTCTGGTTTCCTGAAGACAAACTAAGTCATGATTAATCCTCACTGGAAGTGCGAGATGCACAACTGAAATTGATCAATCTTATTATCTCCCCACCCTTTAACACACATACACACTCCCTTTAAGTTGCGGTCATTCTTCAACTTATGATCCTTAGCATGCAAACAAGTCTTATGCTGCATTCCAAAATCACAACTGTTAGTTTCCTATAAGTTTCAAACAAAAACCTTATACAGAAGATATAATGCCAGGTTCTGTTTGTATTGTTTTGGTTGGCTTAATACAGCAGTCCAATTCTATTGAGCTTAATGGGGCTTACTCACCAGAAAATGTGTTTCTAGCACATAAGTATTTCCAGATAATAACCTTCAAAGGCTTAAAAAAGTTTTCCCTGCACTGATAGCCTCAAGAAATATTGAAATTCAACTCCCATATTCCTTATCACATATGTCAATGGAAAGGACTGAGAAAGAAAGATTTACTTAAGAGTCCAAACTTTTCTCTACAAATTGAGTAATATTCAGAACAAAACACTTGTTTTGTTAAATGCTAGGTGGCAGCATTTAGCCAAATGTGATGTAAAAAACAAAATGAACAGAAGCAGACTTAGTTAGCACTTGGATAGAAAATTAGAAGGCCATGGCCAACTACCTCTGTAATGCTGTTAAGAAAACATGCATGAATATATCCAGATCCAGAAACTGATAACTTGGACATATTACCCTTATATTGAGCCATCAAAGCTTGTTTAGTCTTAAGGAAAAGGGAATTGCTACATAGTACTTGCTTTGTATTAGATATGTTTCTCTGAGGAACCCTTTTGTTTCTCCAACTAACCTCCGAAGACCAGAGCTACAGTCTTTTTCTACAGATACAAACCTGTGATAGAATTTTGCACTTCTATAAAATTCACAAATGTGACAAAGCCCAGTGTGCTCCATAGTAAGATACACTCAAGCACAGGGCAGGTATTTGAATTTTATTTTTTTAGGCGTTGCTGCCTTATATTATCAACCTCACGGATTATTTTACATTGATTTTTGGCATTTGTTTTCAGAATATGTCAGAGCTTGGGTCAAATTCTTGGGTGAAATTCTGAGAACGGGCATGGAAAGTACCACTCAGGTATGTGCAAAATGTATTTTGATCACTGAGTCATCAGGCAACTGATATCTCCTCTATGCTGTTTGGGAGAAAGGGCAATTCTTGTTTGAGAAAATAAGCACCCACAAAGAGCATTTTCACTCTTGTTCTCTCTGTCCTCTTTTTTGTACGGGTTGGTTTAACCATCCTCCCCACCTAAAGTGAGAACCAAAGAATAAAGGACACTTCCTGTGAATTCAGACTGAATCATTCATATCGTGCATAAAAGACAATAAGGTGGATTCCCTTTTGCTCTCCAAAAATTGACTTTATAGATGATGGAACAGCAACCCAAACTAAGGTAGGTTTTCTTTGACCAACCAACTCTGTGGAAGCCAAAACTCCTTTTTATGTTTTTTGCCGGACTATTTAGCAACATTCTATTGTTCTTTGTTTTCTATGCATCTATATATATTCATACACCTTACAAATGCGCTTGATGAATTTCTCCTCATCTTGGCCATTGGTTGTCATTTCTTCAGGGTGAAATTTGGAAAGGTTTGATGGTACGGCATAAATTACTGTAAGTGTTTTTAGATCTATAATCTGAGCTCCTTATGGATAATGTTATAGTAACATAACGAAACACAATAAACATACTATAATATACTCTTCTTATAGATATTTTTACTGCAGAGCTTTTTATAGAAATTTATAATTTACAACTCTTTTTACTTTTTAAAAAAAATAAATTCTAATAGAGAACAGAAAGATGAAACAATAAAAACACAACTACAAGCAAATAAGAAACCAGCTAAAGGAGACAGAAATGGGAGAACTGAAATAAAACTAGTAAACGGATTGTTTTTGAACAATATTTAGCATAACGATACCATCTATTTTATCAGCTTTAAGAATCTGTAGTACAGGATTTTTCTTCTTTCTCTTCAGCATCCTAGTTACAAAATTGCTTTTCAAAGGAGGTAATAATGCACGATATACTAAACAATAAACTGACCACTTGAGCTAATTCATATAACACATTAGGCTAAAATGGAATTGGCACATACCATCGCTTAGTTTGTTGGTATAAGTTGTATTTTTTGGTCAGGCAGCAATTCTTATTAACGAGAAACTATCATTAGAAGTTTTGGTGGACATGAAGAAACGTATCTAAATGTTTGTTTTAAAAGGAAAATTATTACAAAAATGACTAGCATAAATGTTGCACTGGAAAAAATGGAAAGAATGACAAAGGTATCTATATATTATATTCTTTAAAAAAAATTACCTGCAAGGAAATAAGAATACAAAGAGATGTTTGCAGCATGAATGCTTTAGTCATGCTGAACTACCCGTCATGTTCATGAGCTTTCAGGAAAAGTGCATAGAAAATAAATTTTGAGTATCAACAACTCATCGTCAACAGCAGATGGAAGAAGGCTAGGAAATACTGTATCCAGAAAACCAAGTAAGTGACTCAGGAAAACTTGAAAATATATTGACTTTGCAGAGATGGATTTTAGCAGTTATTGCTAATTACCATGATGGTTTTTTCCTCCCTTTCATTTAATCATGCATGATTTTGGAGACTGCCTGGACAAGTCCCTGACATTTTCTTGGCAAGATTTTTCAGAAGTGGTTTGCCTTCCTTGGGCTAAGAGAGAAGGACTGGCCCAAGGTCATCTAAGCTAGCTTTGTGCCTAAGGTGGGACTGGAACTCAGGCTCTCCTAGTTTTTATCCTGATGCTTTCCTTATTACACCAAACTAGCAGTAATGTATTATGGACCAAACCACGTTTAGAATGCTTAAATCATTGACTTTCATGTACTACTTTATTAATTCTATATATTTGCCATAATGAGCCTCAGTGAAGGCAAATAGGATTTTTAACTTTATATATAGACGGGGAAAGAAGCTAAAAGCACAATCCCCAGAAAAGTAAGTCCTGCTGAATTTGTGAGAGTGTACATATAGTAATGCATATGGTGTCAAGAGCTGGCCTAGAGTCTACAATCAACTCAATTAGAACTTAGTTATTACTGCTCTACACAAAGCAGTAGACCCCCTTTTCACTCTCTTATTTATTTATTCATTCATTCATTCAAATTATGTGATCACCCACTTAGCAAGCAACTCTGTCTCTGATATCCATTGCATCTTTTATATCTGCAAAGGCTTCTGTCGTCTAATGATTTCATCCTCCAAAGGCCAATAAAGAAATTCAACAGTGCCTTTTTCTAGTATCCCCTCTCAACTGGAATGTACTGTTACTGGAAAAATCAGAGATGGGATAAACCTACCTTCTTTTTATAGCCTTTTCTCACTTTCACCTAATTGTGGCATAAATACACTTTGGCAACGTATTTTATTATTTTTCCTCCTATAGCTGCATGACATTGTCTTCATTTCATTCCCTAACCCATGAATAAGGCTTAAGTCAGCCTTAGCTGTATTGGGTTAAAAATAGTGCTTTTTCCTTTATGTTAACATGGTCCAAAAGAAGCTTCAACTTGTATAAAATTGGCTAGATGTTTTCAGCATTATTATGGAGGGAAGGCAGGTTTATGCAGTGAGTGAAAACAGAAGCATTAGATGCAGAATAATGCTTAGCAGTGGTCCTTGCTTATTGGCTGCCTCATTCAGGAACTTTTGGAAGTTAAAATAGTGCTGGGAAAATAACTTTATGACCAATTTATGATCATTTACAACCTTTGCAGTGCCCCATTATCCTGTGCCTGACCTATTGACCCCTCCCCTCCCCACCTTGCAGAGCAGAGAGACTGGAGAGGAAGGGATTACAAGAGAGTAAGCAGGCATACAATGGGGAATAAACTGGGCTGTTTGAATAGTGCACTGATGGCTATGGTGTTCCCCACTGTAAGATCTACATTTGATGTTTAAGCACAGACACTGCACCATTTTTCAAAGCATGCATATTACACTAGCTGGAGGGAATATTTTTTAGAGAAATAGTCAGTTGATTCACTCATTATACAAAACCAGGATTCCTTCATTAAAACATAATTGATGCAGTTTACACTGTAAGCTAAGTCAAATCATTGGCTGTAGTTGTTCAGTACTGAACCACAAACTAGTCAGATCACATTTTAAGGGAGGGAGAAAAAAGGAAGGAAATCTAACTGCATATTATCCTCATTTCAATGTAAATTAGTTGGTATTTTGAAAAGGTCTAATGAAAAGTTGCACATCATAGTAGAATAAGTATGTTTAGCCACCATCATAAGCATTTATAAATGCTATAACTAATAAATTTTTATAAATCAAATTATTATTAGTAGGCATGCAACAATCTAGAAGCAGCATGTACTTTTATAAAAATGTTATGGTTAAGGAATATTCTGACTCCTGGACTGCTGCTGTGTAATTCCCTGGGCAATGTGGTTTGCCAATGTGTTTTGAGATTATTTTCAGACCTGTTAAAACTAGATGTATTTCTTCTGAAGAGCTAGTTCAGTCTTCCAGAATAAGAAAAATAAGCTATCATTTTGAGTTTTAGGGGTAGGGCATTTGTAGTTATTGTTCCAGACCATACATTTAGTTACTACATTTCATTATATTATTTCATTATACAGTACTTTATTTATTAAATTCACGTGCCGCCCATCTCATAGTTTGAAACAACTCATACTTACTATAAAAAAAAAAAAACCAATAAATATCTCTGGAAGGCTTGCAACAAAGCAAAAACTCAGCAAAAATAATTACTGCCAAATAAAATGAATTATACAAAGACATAGGTACATAAGTGTAAAGATTTGAATAGTAAATCAAGTGTGGAGTCAAAATAATGAAGTGAAATAAGGTTTTAAACGTTTTTCAAAACATGAGAAGAAAAAGTGCCGTTTGAAGCACAGGGGAAGCATGTCACATAATACAGAAGTTCTAATACAGGTACTGTCCTCTTGTTCAAGAGAAGAGGGACTCTTAGTAGAACTTCTCAAAATGACTGGACTGGGTGGGTGGCATTGATTTTGGCAAGCATTGCCCAATAAACATGGAGAACAAACTAAAGGCTGATTATTTCAACTAATCAAATGAATCAATCTTTTCACCCGAAGCAAAACAAAGGAAAAGGGTAAAAGGTTACCAAATGTTATTTGCATTGCAATTTTTTTCAACTTGATTTCAATGGACTATAAACAGTAGAAAAACTGCGGTGAGAAAAGAGAGAGATTTTCTTTAGTTCACATGTTTTCTTCATCTTGTTCTGACCTCCTAAGTGAGACAAGCCTAAGTCATCCTTAGCTACAACTGATTAAAACAGTATTTTTTTTTCTCTTATTCTGAAACCATCCAAGAACATCCTCCTCCGGGCCTGTAAAATTATCAGGTTTTCTTACATTACCTGGAGCAGGGGTCTGCAACCTTATAACACTCAAAGAGCCATTTGAACCCGTTTCCCACAGAAAAGAAAACACCGGGAGCCACAAAACCCTTCCCGTGCCTGACTATTTCTTGAGTGGCCACAAAACTAGCATTTGTAGTTGAATTAAACACTCTTTTCTTCTGAAACTTTTCTTTTCTTGGATTTATCCATGGTTGGCCTACCGGGGGTTGAAAAGCTCAATAAATCATGTGCCGGTGGGTGTGCACATTGGCGGTTGTGACGCCTATTTTGAGTGACAGGGAGCAGTAGCAGAGGGGTGAAAGAGCCACATCTGGCTCCAGAGCCACAGGTTGCTGACCCCTGACCTAGAGGGAAGTCAGAGGACTGAAGTAAGTAGGAACTTGCAACAGGGCAGGAAAGTAATTGGAAATGGAGACAACCAATTTTATGACAGTATAGTTTTCTGCCGAATCAAGGATGGATGGATGGAAAGCATGGCAACTCTGTAGTGGGGGAACAGAGGAAGGACAGTGGGTGAGATATTTTAATGAGAAAACCAAGATGCCTTCCTCAATAATGAGCATCTTTGGAAAACTGCAATGCTCATGGTCCGCATTGATAAAAAACAAAAACAAAACTGAAATGAGTAAAGCATTCCGAATTAGAATGATAAAATACAAAGGAAAAAGAATAAGCTGGGCTGGCCACACTTTAAAAAGTAGCCACATGCAAGGGGAGATTTCATACGTAAATTGGGGAAGAAAGTCCATGCAGCTTTAGGAAACCTATCACACAGTGATCAAGCTGCTACTTGCAAAAAAAAAAAGGC
Organism: Pantherophis guttatus; assembly: GCF_059756535.1. Taxonomy (NCBI): domain Eukaryota; kingdom Metazoa; phylum Chordata; class Lepidosauria; order Squamata; family Colubridae; genus Pantherophis; species Pantherophis guttatus. The sequence goes on along the minus strand of NC_142072.1, from coordinate 17,191,871 downwards.
TAGAACTGTATATCAATTTATCCAAAAGTAAGTTCCTTAGAACTCATGGGGGATTATTTTTAACACATTAAGCATACAACTGTGCAGAGAAGTGAAAACTCTCTGGGTTCAAATACTGCCTATCCAAGATCTATGAAGGTAATTTTAAAATGAGATACTGTAGATCATATGTGAAGGACTTTGTTTGCAATGCATTAAATGTCAGTATTTTTATTCTAGGAAAATCTGACACACACCAAACCATTCAGCAATGAAATTTCTGTTAAATTTTTCCTTAAAGATGTGCTCAATCTCTTGTAAGCTATTCTTTTCTTTCCCCCCACATTCACACATGTGTACACATACACACGCACAATCATTTACTGGAACTGTGGTGTATTTATTTAGTTGTTGACATGTTTTCTTCTGGAGTTCTAATTTTTCGGCTTAATTTTACCCATTTTTGATGGAGGTGTTAACTTCCACGTAGTCAAAAGGAATCTAATTTTGCTGACACTGTTCATGTGGAAGGAAATTATGATGCATACATAACCTTTTGTGTAAAAGCACAGCTTTATGGATACCAAATTTACCAGCTGTTTAGCAGCTCCCACATCAAAGAAACTATCCCTTCATGGGTGGTTTTACTGGTTTGACCTTCCTCTTTTGGGGGCATCGATGAATGATTTCTAGGTAATTCTATGTCAATAGTGAAACATAATGATTGGACTCAATGGAATATGATTAGAAAGATTTACATTCAAATTGTTGTTTTGCCATGGATCTCATTTAGTGACTTTGGGTTACTCATTATATGTTGGTCTATCCTACCTTATAAAATGGCCCTTAACATAAGATGTGTATGTGATGCTTTAGAACAGCATTCTCAACTGAAGTGAGTTGGGATGGCAAATCCTGAAAATTCTCATACAGTAAGAATTATAAGGGTTGATGTTCCAACAGATCTCAGATTGGAAAATTCTATTCTGGGCACTACTAGTACTTTAAGCTTCTTTTGGATGAAATTACTGGACACTTAAATAATTTGTCATTAGGCCTAATGAAGTGCTTCAAATTCAAATCTGAAAGAGTGCTCTGGAGTGTGCAGGAATTCAAACATAGCACCTATTTGAAACACTTCAGTTCAGGCATTAATGTAGTAGCAGATCCTTAAAGCAGCAGTTCCAGGAAAAGACACTATTGCTTTTATGAGTTTAAGGAAAATTGAGAGCTTGGACACTCTTGGGGGACTTATGAAACATGAACATTCTGTGTCAAACAAGCAGATCAAGTGATGCACTTGAGTCATACAAAGAGTATGGCCTCTGCCTACTGAAATTCCTTCCATTCCTGTATTTCATCATCTTTTGGACTTTTAAGACATAAATCCTCCAAACCCTCTATTGGAACCTGCTTGATCAGGTAAAACCTTGTTTTATAAACATTTGCTTAAGCTCCTGTAATCCTTCATCAAATAATATATCTATGCAAAATATGATTGCCGGGACATGATGTCAGAATCGTACTGATGAAAAGAGCCCAGGGAAGAGACTCCTCTTCATTCCAGATAGAATATCATAGATAAAAGTGAATTGCAGGGAATAAAAGGCATCCCACTATTCCAGAGAATGCAATAGCAAGTAACAACACAGATTAAATCACAGAATATAACAATGAACATACTCTCATTATAAATGAGAATGCAATTAACTGATTGGATAACATACTATTTGCCTCTTATAAGAACAGCTATTATAGACTGTGTTGAACTCCAACTCCAGTAATTCTCAACCAGAAAGCCACTTGAGCATTCTATATACAGTATTTGCAAGACACCAGATAAGGGGGATTGAAATATGAATTCAGCTCATAATTTAATGGCTGCCTTCAGATAATGTTAACTGAACCATAGTTGATCAATTAGGATAATTTTCTTGGTCTTGTAGAAGAAAAACTATAAATTACCTACATAGACCAGTTGTACACTAATGTGGCTATAAAGAAAAACAATACCTATTATTATTACAATGTCGGGATATGAAAATCAAAGATGAAAGATTATGGCATAAGCCTGCTGTGGTGGTCCCAGTGTTTATTGGGACACTGGGTACCATACACAAAAAAATCTTGGATGGCTCTTAGAAAATCTGCATTGATAAAATTTCCATCTGTCAATTACAAAAAGTCACACTGCTTGGATTTGCACGTATATGATGCCAATACATTATGACATCCTTAGCAGAATATTAATCCTTTTGTGAGTTTCAGTTCACAATATTGTGTAGTGGGAGTCAATTGAGTTTAATTAAAATAGATTAGAATTTCAGTCCTTTTTTTAAAAAAAAGATGCTACTTGCAGATACATGAGTATTGATGTAGATATGTATTACCTGCTCCTAGACTGGAATTAGAAACAAAATGGAAATAGAGCTGAGATAAGGTTGGAATTATATAGTTCAACCACTGTCAAGACAAATTTGTATTTAGGTTCAGCTGAGAATTCCAGTCAGTTTTCAAAGGCAGTTCCAAGAATCCATCCGAGTAATCCAGCAGCAGAATTGATCCAATATGTTTTTGTTTTACAGAGGAACAATAAATGGGCAGATTTACTCACCCAATTCTCAGCAGTTATTTTGGCATCCTCGTCTTTTAAAAAGAGGATCTTTTCCCCTTGATTCCAAAAACATTGCTTGTAATGCCATCATGGCACCAGCCTGTATGTCTCCATGAAAACATTACAACACAAAATCTAATTCATGACAATGCTTCCCACTCAGGATAATCCCTGAAGCAGAAGGGCAGACTTTCAGGAATTATATTGGCACAAAGATAGACACTAGCCGACCATCTCTTTCAGTTCATTCCATCTTATTTTTGTTGCTGAATTAAATACAAGGCAGTGGTAGGATTTTCAATTTAACAACCTAGACTATGGTTTTGAGATTCCAGTAAACAGTAATCCATTATAGCCCTCTATATCTCCATTATCTGGGCAATTATGCAGATTAATTAATATTATTTAAATTATCAAAGGGATTTACAATTCTGCTCATGTATTTAGTCCAAATTTATGAAAAGGAGCCTATATTAATTACAGAAAGTTAATAAATGCCAATTGTTTTAGTTCTTAAATTCCCCTTAATCATAACATGATAAAAGTTATCAAACAATCAAGAACACATATGTTTGCGCAGAATTATATAAATTAAAATTTCAGTGTGGATGCATATTTTAATAGGATGGTATGGTATTGATAGATAGCAAGAAGTTAACGCTTTAACCTCAGAAAGTCATATATTGTCACCCCAAAAGCACTCTCAATATAGGAAAGAACTATTACTAATAAACACAAGTGACCATTGTTATCCATAAGAAAAGAGACCGTGGAAACATTTACTGATCAATACACCGATATATTTCATATCATGATATCATTTAGATACACCTTCTGAATGTACATGTAACAGAACAAGCAAAGGCAACCTATTACTAAAATAGGATAGGACTTGGAGACAAAATAGGACCAAGTTCAATAAGCATATATAGCATCTAAACATAGCAGGGTTGGTTTACCACATTTTAGAGAAAATAATGTAGTATAAACTATCATGTAAAGGGGGACCATTGAATCTAAAATCTAAAATCTTCTCCATCACCAGACAGTGCAATATACATTTTGGAAGATAGCATCCTTACTTTTTATTTTCTATTTTCCTTTCTCTCCTTTCAAAGGCTCTCCTTTTGATTTTCTCACTCTGAGGTTTATATCCCTTCCTCGTTATGCCCATTCTAACTGGGATTACAAAAACAAACATTGGTAATGGATTCTGATGATATGTTATTTTTCCAATCTTTTACATAATAATTTGAACCATCAATATTGGTGAACAAAACTAGACACATGATGAAAGGGTCGTTATTCCTCTCATTCCAAGGATTCAACTATGCGTTCTTCTATTCTTCCCACAAATGTTGCTCCAGGTTCTGCTCTCCATATGGTAGCTGGACTGAGAGAAGAATGAAGGAGGCAATCAGGATCCCCTGGAGGGAGTTTGCTTTTCAGGAGCGATGCACCTATGTTGTGAAGGACCAGTTTTATGGGCCATACTCCATCCATCCCCCAGCTCAAGTTTCTTTACCCGTCAATCTGGACTTCAAGCATGACAGCAACAACAAGGTACTACTAGTATTTTCTCTCCCAAGAGACCATTTAATTCATTGATTCCATTGGTTCAACTGTGCACAATTACACATTCTCATCCTCCTTTAACTACTATTGATAAATTTTCTCCACATCTAGACAACTCCCAGATCACACAATACAGCCTCTCTAATCCGCACCGCTGCTAGCTTTTATCATGTTTGTTTCTTTATAACAAATAAATAACTCTTTATAACACTTTCATTACAAGTAATCTGAAAGCCAATGCGTCCCCACTCCCATCCTTCTCACAGCTCTGAATGGCTACAGGTTTAGCACAGATCCACAACATTAATAGGAAATCCCTAGTAAATTAACCAGCTCTCCTTTAATATCTAGGTTCCTCTTTGTATGCAGATACTTTTTTAACTGATACCACCTAAGTATGCATCAATAAAGAAGGATTCCTAATAGCATAGTGATGGCAAGCCTCTAGGGTTTTTATGAAGCAGCAGGAACATTAATTTCTTCCCACCAAAGTATATGAGAAGGAAGCTGGTATTGTATAGAAAAAAAAATCTGACCTGCTTTTGCATATTCTAAATCAGGGGTGTCAAACTCAAGGCCTGGGGGCCGGTTGCGGCCCATGGGGTGCTTACCGTATTTTTTGGAGTATATGATGTACCTTTTTCCCCCCTAAAAGGGGGTGAAAATTTGGGTGCGTCTTATACACCGAATGTAGCCCCGCCCACCCACTGGCCCCCACCCTTTGGCCTCTGCCTCCCAGCAATTTACCTCCTTGCAGCAAGCAGCAAGAAGAAACAGCCCATTTCAGCCCAGCCTAATTAGCACAAGTTGATTGTCTGTTGGATCGGCCTCCTGACACTCAGCTGTTTCAGGCTGCAGGGATTGCTATTGCCTATTGCTGCGCAGGCCTCTGCTGCTTGCTGCAAGGAGGTAAATTGCTGGGAGATTTTTTTTTTCTTGTGCCAATCAAGCTATGCTGAAAACGAAAATGAAAGTAAAGCAGGCTGTTTGCTGTTTGCTGCAATGAAGCAAAATTCCTGGGAGGCAGAGGCAGATTTATTTTTCTTGTTTTCCTCACCAAAAAAGGTAGGTGTGTCTTATAGTCTGGAGCGTCTTATACTCTGAAAAATACAGTAGATCTGGCCCACAGGGCCACCCTGGAAACAGTGAAGGACTGGCCCGTGGTGCCTCTGCCAGTGAAAACGGAACTCGGGAGGGCCGCATTCGCTGGCAGAGGGTTGCAGGAGGCTGCCGCAGCCGGAAATGAAACTTAGGAGCCCATTTTCCCTGGCAGAGTGCTCGGGCCACCACAAGCACCCCCGACACGAGTGATGTCAAGCTGGTCATGCCCACCCCGGCCCCCCGAGGTCAAACACAACCCTGATATGGCCCTTAATGAAATTGAATTTGACAGCCCTGTTCTAGATGCATATCAAACAGCTATTAGTGGCGAAACCCAGTCATTGATTCACTCTCAGCTCAACCTATCTCTGTGCTCTTAAGTAAGAGTGAACATTCATAAAAAATATATATATCTTTGTTTTCCAGGTAATTCTTTAGGGCCAGAATATTTGTTTGCTCCTTTATTCCCAAAAGCAATATGTAAAGTTTATACATCTTTATAATTGGATTCCTCATAAAAGAAATCAAATCATAAATATTTATTAGAATGACTATTGTAGAAATCAGAATTCTCCACAGCCACCTTTACCTCACTTCAGAATTTTAGCAGATTTTCATAACTTCAATTAAAAGAAGAAGCAGTATGTCTGCAAGGAATCCAGCAAGGATCAGAGGTGCAACTCATGTCTATGATTCTTTTATATGTACATGAGCTCAGATTATCTTTCATAAAAACCATGAGTGTATGTAATACCTGTGTGTCAGGGGTGAAATCCAGCAGGTTCTGACAGGTTCTGGAGAACCGGTAGCGAAAATTTTGAGTAGTTGGGAGAGCCAGCAAATGCCACCTCTGACTGGCCCCAGTGGGGTGGGAATGGAGATTTTGCAATATCCTTCTCCCAGGAGTGGGGAGGGAATGAGGATTTTGCAGTATCCTTCCCCTGCCACGCCCACCAAGCCACACCATGCCCACCAAGCCACGCCCACAGAACCGGTAGTAAAAAAAAATTGGATATGTGCACACGCATGTATACAAGCACAGAGAAAAATCTTGCTGTTGGTCTTGACTGCCTGTGACTTCACCTATATATCCATACAGTTCACTTCCTATATAGAAACAGGCTTGCCAATGTTTTCTTCCTAAACATTTTTCCATTTCTCAGTTTAGCTGAGAAAATCCCTGAGATTTTCTGGTGATCTTTTACAATATTTATTTAATCAGATTCAACTTTGTTTAGCTCTTGGAAGTCAGCCAAAATCATGTAAAATCAGCTAAGTGCTGCCACCTAGCCGGAGGTTAGTGGGGGAAGAGACAGACAGAGAGAGAGAGGAAGATCTGACTTTGCAGGACTTCCCACCACATTTTGGTGAGAGAGAGAGGTTCCCTGAGGATGGGCTCCAGCACGAGTCCAAAAGCTCTGAAAACTAAACCTCTGGTCCTGGTGACTGACCCAGATTGGATCTTGCAACATTATTCTGGAACACGTCTATTTGCCTTCATTCGTGAGAACTGACTTTACCTATTTGTACTTGCATCACTGCTTCAAAAAGCTGCATACAGAATATGCTATCTTGAAATGCTTTTCTGCTTTCTCAAATAATGTACAAGGAAGAATATGAAAAGATGGAGCAAGCCTTCACTGTGCTGACCAATTCAATTTTTTTTCAGATAAAAGCTGTGATCAGCAAAGAGTACATTCCTGAAGGTACATACTTTGGTCCACTGACTGGGAAGATCTACACCAGAGAAAATATTCCCAATCATGTGGACCGGAAATACTTTTGGAGGGTAAGTATTGATCATTGGAAAATGGTTCTCTTTCAGCCCAGGTAAAACAACTATAGCAGAGGGGTCAAACTGGCAGCCCGTGAGCCAGATGCATCATGCACAAGCCACTCCCACCCCAGCTCCGCAAAGGCAAAAAAAGTCACGATACGTCGCAATACATCATGTGATGTGATCAAATTTGACACCCGTGAACTATAGGGTTTAACATACAATGCTCTGACCAAAAGAATAGTTATCCTGAAACAAGTTATATAGCAAGATGTTATATCATGTAAATAAACAAAGTTGTGTGTCTTTCTTTAAACCAAGAGTGTCAAACTCAAGGCCTGGGTGCCAGATCTGGCCCACGGGGTGGTTAGATCTGGCCCGCGGGGCTGCCCTGGAAACAGTAAAGGACCGGCCTGCGGTGCCTCTGCCAGCAAAAACGGAGCTTGGGAGGGCTGCGTGCGGTCCTCCTAAGCTCCGTTTTCGCTGGCAGACAGTTGCAGAAGCCGTCGCAACCAAAAACGGAGCTTGCAAGGGCCACAGGCTGCACTCCCAAGCTCCATTTTTGCTGGCAAAGGGTTGCAGGAGGTTGTTTTTGCTGGCAGAGCACAGAGATCCACCACAGGAGCTCTGAACACAAGTGACGTCAAGCTGGCCACGCCCACTCTGACCATACCCACCCTGGCCCCCAAGGTCAAATACAACCCTGATGCGGCCCTCAATGAAATTGAATTTGATAGCCCTGCTTTAAACAATGGTATGTCATGCAAATTTGAATTTCATAAGTGGCCAGGATCCATAAAAATCTTGACTGAGGTTGTGAAACACTGACTTCCAAACATAGCATTTAACGAACAATATTTGCAATAAGTATTGCATTGTGTCAGATTCCAATTTAAAAAAAAGAATCATGTTAGGGAAATAATTTAAGAGCTGACCAGCTGCCATAATGCTGTAAAGCTGATACAATGGTAGTAATGAGTCAGCAGGGTTATTTGACTGTTAGCACTTTAAGAGACAGTATTATAAGAGAGGCTCTGTTAGGGCTTCTCTCTCTCCATGTGTGCTTTCGTGCTATAGTTGATGATTGCCTGACTTTGCCTAGTATATGTATGTATATATTCCTTGTAGATAAACCACTATTTGAAAGACAAACCTCTGTTTACTGTATTTTGCTCCTGGGTTGTCTCAAAATAGTCACACTATGCGCACTCTGACAAATCAGTTTGAAGAAAGATTTCCTAATACGTCACTCATTCTCTGTTCTCTTTCTTGCTCAGGTTTTTTCTGCAGAAGGAAAACTTCACCACTTTGTTGATGTGAGTGACCCTTTTTTCAGTAACTGGATGTGCTACGTGAATCCAGCTCCCACCTATCATGCTCAGAACCTGATAGCCTGCCAGCACAACCTGGAGATCTTTTTCTATACTATAACTCCCATCTTAGCAGGGATGGAACTTTTGGTTTGTCCTACTCATGGGGAATCCAGGCATTTACAGTACTTGTATCCAAGGGAACTTACACCTGAGCCAGGTGAGAATGAATCTGTTCTTGAAGAACAAGAATTCTGGCAAAAACAGCCTTGTTCCCCATCCAATAGGCAGTCCATTTTCAGTCAGATGGAGAGGGAAGACCTACCTTTCTTACATATTGAGTCAAACAAACATTCTGCTATTCAAGATGGATGGGGTAGGAAACCTGTGCATTTCCAAAGGCTGCGAAACCGCAACTTAGCAGTCCATTAATATGGCCAATAATGTAGAAAGCAAGAGATCTAGTCCAGCAACATATGAATAGCCACAGAATCTCAGCCCTGCTCTATGAGTAAGTCTACACAACCTGTGGATTTATTACAGTTCCTAGAATTATCTGGGAAGAACCCATATAAATTTATAATACCGGTATCTTGTTTATAATTATAATTATAGCTATAATTGCAATTTAACTCATAATTAATTATATAGAGATAATTTAATTGCAATTGATTACAGCCAGCCAGTCTGATGTAATGGTTAAAGCTTCAGGATAGATGAAACTGGGTTCTAGTCCTGCCTGACAGGGTTTAACTGCCACTGCCTTAGGCACAAAGCCAGCTGAGTGACCTTGGGCCAATCACTTTCTCTCAACTCTAGGAAGGAGGCAATGGCAAGCCACTTTTGAAAAACCTTGCCAATAAAAGTTGTCAGGCAGTATCTGAGAATTGGACACAATTGAATGGAGAAAAAAATCTTAATAGTATCTACCAGCTATGTGCAGTAGACCCCTGATCATATTTTCTTGCTTTCAAATCACCTTTGGTTAGATTATTTCCATTGAAGAAGGAATATTTTATTTTATTTTATTTATTTTATATTGGATTTCTATACCGCCCTTCTCCCTAAGGACTCAGGGCGGTGTACAGCCAGATTAAAAAACATGCAGAACAAATATTAAAAACAATTAAAAGATATATAAATTTGGCCCAATTAAAACTCATTTACCAATTAAAAACGTTTAAAACATTTAAAAACAGTTAAAAATTTCATCTTAAGCCAGCCCGGCTTGTTTAAATAAATGGGTTTTAAGGGCGCGACGGAAGGCACTGAGGTCTTGGATTCTCCTTATCTCTGGGGGGAGCTGATTCCAGAGGGTAGGTGCCCCCACAGAGAAGGCCCTCCCCCTGGGGGTCACCAGCCTGCATTGTTTGGCTGATGGCACCCCGAGGAGGCCCTCTCTGTGGGAGCGCACGGGTCGCTGGGAGGTCGTCGGTAGCAGCAGGCGGTCTCGCAGATAGCTAGGCCCTATGCCATGGAGCGCTTTAAAGGTGATAACCAACACCTTGAAGCGCACCCGGAAGACAACTGGGAGCCAGTGCAGCTCGCGCAGGAGCGGTGTTACATGGGAGCGCCATGCTGCTCCCGTCACTACCCGCGCTGCTGCGTTCTGGACCAGCTGGAGCCTCCGGGTGCTCCTCAAGGGGAGCCCCATGTAGAGAGCGTTGCAGTAGTCAAGGCGAGAGGTGACGAGGGCATGAGTGACTGTGCACAGGGAATCCCGATCAAGAAAGGGCCGCAACTGGCGAATCAGGCGAACCTGACAAAAGGTCCCCCTGGTTACAGCCGTCAGATGTTCCTCCAAGGACAGCTGCATATCCAGGAGGACTCCCAGATTGCGAGCCCTCTCTGTGGGGGCCAATGACTCGCCCCCAATAGTCAGTGATGGAGTCAACTGACTATATCGGGATGCCGGGAGCCACAGCCACTCAGTCTTGGAAGGGTTGAGCTTGAGCCTGTTCCTCCCCATCCAGACCCGTAATATTCTTTAAAGCTTGCCATGATAGTGGCTTTTTGTCTTAAATTTAGCTTTGTTTTTTTTCCTCTGGAGTCCCAAGCTTACACTTTATGCGGTTGCAGACTTAGAACCCCACAAAACTAAAAGCAGAGGCTATTTTAAAGATAGTTGTGGATGGAGGACTTTCAAGTACTGTTGGATTCAAATTCCTATGAGCTTCAGCCTACATGGCTATGGTGATGGAAACTGTAGTTGCCAACATCAAGAAAGTCACAGTAACCATTAATTTTAAAAGAATAAACTACCAATATATGTTCAATTCTCAGTACAGTATTTAATCTGCTTCTTGTACTAGATTAATCAAAGGTAACAGAAATTTAGAAATTGAACATTACTATATAGTATGCTTCATTTATAAAATACTTTCTATTTTTTTCTGAAATGCTGAATGCTTAAAGTCTTGGTAATATGTTATATAGATATATGTTTGTATATATCTGTAATGGCGAACCTATGGCTCTCTCTGTGGGTACGCTTGCCATCACTAGCTGCTCTTCCGGGTTCAGTCGTGTGAAGACCAGCTGTCCAGTGAGCATGTGTGCGATGGAACCCAGAAGAGCAGCTGGCCACTGAGCGGATGCACACTGGCCAGCTGCCCTCTTTCGGGTTCCGGTACTCCAGCATGTGTGCGCTCCAGTTTCAGCACTCAATGCCAAAAAGGTTAGCTGTCACTGGTATATATGTTTTATATTTTAATAGGTAGTTAAGAGAAAACTATTGCTTGTATTCTTTGTTTCCTTCACAGTTACTGTTTTTGATTTGTTCCTGTGTTATATTACAGTATACTATTCTATGTAGATCACATTCATTTTACTAATTTATATAGTCATAGGTTTGTGTTTGGGGTCTATCTACTTCTTAAAATAAAATGCATTCCAGCAAGAGCAATTGGACAAAGAGAAGAAAATAGAACGTAATGAGCAAATTAGAAAAAAGAAGTATTTCCTATAATCCACTATAGTTGTTTTCCCTAGAAGAAACAGTAATCAAAGCTAATTTATTTTATATTATTTGTTATTTACTAAAAAAGAAAATAAAGGAGTAGCTGTCTTTTTCTCCTTTTAAGAGTTTTAAAAATTTTGGAGAATGTTTTACAACATCTCAAGGACAGATAGAGATAGAGATCTGATTGTCAGTCAAAGTGAGACTAGTAAAAAGTAACTTTGATTCTTCCTTTACAGAATGTCTAAACTTGAAAAATCTTCTGACAGAACCTTCATTTGAGGTGGCCTCTCATTCACCGCAGATTAACTCCAAAGATAACAAAAAATGCACAGTTATCACAATGAAAGACAAAAGGGAAGGTGAAGAAGAAAATGTTGAACAGGATGTGCCATCAAGGAAGATAACAGGCCACAAAAACATAAAACCTATGACAGATGTCTTTCACAGAGTTGAAAAACAGCCTATGAAGCTTAAGACTTCCTGCACAGAATCCATGTCTGAATTTGCAGAAGAGATGCTTGGTCTCCCAGGAGAGAGAAATATGGGAAGAGAAAATCAATGTCATCATGGATTTAGTCCATGCAACTCAATGACTTCACCACAGATGGAACATAATATTTGCAACAAGTATTCATCCTATTCAGAATGTCATTACATGGGCAAAATGCCCAATGCCTATTGTCGTATCTGCAGCACCACTACTGCCCATTACCCCAAATCTGAAATGATTTCTCAGGATCTCAGCTTCCCATCAGATCCATCACTAACCAATTCAAGGAAAATTAAACCTCAAAGTTCATCTTCCCAGGATAGCATGGAAAAACAACCTCTATATCCCAGTATATATCATAATGTCTATCTTCCTATCTTGACTCAAGTAAAATACAATGCTAAAAAATCTCCAAATCTGTTCTCTTTCTATGGGGGAACATTTTCACTTCTGGGTTGTAATTATGAGAATCCAACCATTCTTCATGGCTTGAGAAGTCAACAGCTGAAAGCTGCTTCTCCAACTTTGTATCAACATGAGCCTGTGAACCTCAGTACTCCAAAAAACTATTCCTCAACATCAAAGGAAGGCAACAAATCCAAGTCACACCCCTTGAACAGGAAGAATGGCAAAATTAGATATGAGTGCAATGTCTGTGCTAAAAACTTTGGGCAGCTTTCCAATCTGAAGGTATATCCAGTGTGTTAATGACTGGGCGGAATGATTCTGAGTAGTTCCACATTGCAGCCTAAGTTGTTTATCTCTCATGCTACTCCTGAATGTTTCTTAACCTAACTTCAGAAATTCCAGTCTAGATTAGTGAATTGGCAACTGGGCTGGGCTGAAGCTCCAATCAGAATACAACTTTTACGAGATTGGTTGGTTCCCTGTTTTTGTCCTTCCCACTCTTACAAGAAAGTTAAGTTTTCCTATCTGGACTGATCTCTCAGTGCTTGCCTTTTTCTTTTCGTAACTGTTCCTTCTTAACTCCATTTTACCCAGATGTCTGCATACATACCATTCCCACGTATCCTTTATCACTAATACAGACCCTTTTCTTCACAATGGAAATGGGTCAAGCAGAAAGTATGGATCTGCCCTATGACACACACAAAATTATAGATAAGAAGGTGTTGTTTGCACCATGGTGAATATTACAAACAGACCTCATATACTGCCACCATTGTGTAGGTTATGCAAGAGGCCTTGCCCTGCAAATCATTGGCTATTAGGTTCTTAGTTAGTCGTTCCATTTTTAGTTCATTTAAGAAGAAGGGATTTCTTCATTCAACCAAGATGAATTGCTTTATAATTTTAGAACTGTAAGCTGCTCAGTCACTTGATTGAGTTGGGCAGCTATAGAAATTGAATGAATGAATGAATGAATGAATGAGAAAGAAAGAAAGAAAGAAAGAAAGAAAGAAAGAAAGAAAGAAAGAAAGAAAGAAAGAAAGAAAGAAAGAAAGAGAGAGAGAGAGAGAGAGAGAGAAAGAAAGATGCTTTGGGATCATGATACACTTCAGAATGTAACCATCCCCAGCCATCATAGCCATTGTAAATCAGAGGATGTGAAATCAGACATACATTGAGAAAGTCTGTCCTATTTAGTTCCTGCTGATTAGTGGGTGAAGTTAATCTTAACTATAGGAGAAGATTTATATTCAATCTAAACCAGATTGGATTTAATAAATAAAATGGCAGATCAGCAGGAAAAAGTGGGGCTACAGGCTAGCCCAAAGTTTTTTAAACAATCCTGGGTAAGGGCAAAAAGAAAAACTTGAATGCAGCTTATTTTTAGATTTCCTGATCAAAAAATATTGCCTTTTGATCAGGAGGTCTGAAATAAATAAATAAACCCAGGTTCTGTGGCCTGAAAAAATTGGCAAACCTCTGGACTACAGTAAGAAATTGGGGGAAAAAATCTCAGAAGAAAGAAGTGGAAAACCAATTGTTTTTACCAGACCAATTTTATGATTAGCAAATCTTTCATTTTGAGATTTTCCCATTCATATAAACATTCACAGAAGCAGTCAGGATTTGGCAGCCTTATTACCATCCTTTTGCAAGTAATCCCTTTTTATTATTCTATCCCTTACAGGTTCATCTGAGAGTGCATAGCGGTGAGAAACCTTTTCAGTGTCAGATCTGTAAAAAATGTTTCACCCAGTTGGCTCACCTGCAGAAACATCATCTGGTGCATTCGGGCAAGAAACCACATCAATGCCTGGTAGGTATCATTTTCCTCATCAAAATGCCAGCCAATCAGAGCAGAGAACTCCTAACTGGTTCTTCTCATGCTTGATTTGAGAAGCTTTTAGGCCATTCCTACTGGGCAGATTCCTACCAGTAAGATTTTATTCAGGGTGTCTGATTCCGGAGCCATCTTTCTGGATCTCATTAAAGAAGGAATTCTTACCAGAAGCCAACCATTTCACCAACATGGTGATCTTTTGAAGAAAAAAGCAAGAAACAAACCTAAAGGTTATTATGAGCCAAGGCATGTCTTTTAAAACAGTGTTGCTCAACTTTGGCAACTTTAAGACCTGTGGACTTCAACTCCCAGAATTCTTCAGCCAGTTGAAGTCTACACATCTTAAAGCTGTCAAGATTGAGAAACACTGTTTTAGAACGTAAGCAGAGAATAGTTTCTATGATCCACGGTATTCTACAATGTGCCAATATTGCTAACTAAAATGAATCTTGCCTCCCTGCCAGGTCTGCTACAAACATTTCAACAGTATCAGCAAACTCAAAACCCATCTACGACAGCACTTAGGGGAGAAGCCCTGTGGGTATTGGCTTTATCCATTCACCCAGCTTCTTCATGAACACCCGAATCTGAACCAATGCCCTGCCTGTATCAGAGGCTACATCTACCCATCCAGCTAGGAAGTGTACTGCCAGTAAGGGCCCATCAACTGGCTGCTCTCCTGCTCCGTTCTAGGCCTTCAGTACCATAACTGACTTCAATTTCAACCTCAACGTTGATCAACTGGAAGAGGAAAACTGTGTTTGGTTAGGACTGCTCAGGTAGAAACTATCTTTCTGGAGAAAACAGTACACTTTCACCAAGATGACTCCCTCTGCTTGCTTAGCTTAGCCTCCATACAAAATTGGCACTCTTGTCGATGAACAGTTGTACTTTTGTAGGAGAGCTCTTACCAACGCATTCAAACATTTGTAGAGCTGTTGCTGTTTAATCTGCAGTAACTTGACACTTGAGGTTAGAGGGAGATACCTGCTTATGTCTTACCATTTTCTGAGATAGGCAGATGGTTATAAAAGATGGGACTTTCTATGTCACCTTCTCTGTGTCACTACCCTGTTTCCCCCAAAATAAAACATCCCCTGATAATAAGCCCAATTGGGCTTTTGAGCGCATGGCAATAAGGCCAAGCACTTATTTCAAGTTTCAAAAAAATATAAGACAGAGTCTTATTTTCAGAGAAACACGGTAGCATTGTTTCTTTCCAGTGGTGGATTAAAACATGTTTTATTTGCTCAGAATTGGCAAATGTTTGGTGACATTTTAAACTTTAATTTTTAACATGAATGATCAACTCTTCTGTATCCTGCTTTAAATTCTTTCTGTTTCATACCGGGGTGAAATGCTCCCGGTTCTTCGAAGAGGTTGTAGAAAAAATGCTTTTAAAAGGCTCTGACGATCCCAGTTGAGCCGCACGATCATCAGAGGCTTTTTTTTTTTTTTTACTTTTAAAAGCATTTTTTCAGCCGAAGAAAAAATGCTTTTAAAAGTAAAAAAAAAAAGCCTCTGATGATCGTGCGGCTCAGCTGGGCATGGGGGCTGGGCAGGGATTTTTGCTACTGGTTCTCCGAACCACCCGCCATCATCACTACCGGATCGGGCGATCCGGTCCAAACCGGGAGCATTTCACCCCTGGTCTGAGATTAAATATTCAGTTCAAATTTTGGATAGGGCCAAATCTACTCAGAAAGATTCAGACTTGGTTTGATGCTTTCTATGCTTCTATATAATGGGTGGGTTTTTTTTTTCAAATTAACTTGGAAATCCACTTTGATTCCATGTAGATTTCTAAATCAAGTTTGAAAGCATGAATTGATTGAGCTATCTAAATTGATTCTTGAGATGAAGTGAAATTCTGCCAGATTTGTACATCCTGGCTTGCTATCACTCTCTTATATCTTTCATCTTATTCCTTTTTTTTTTTAATTTGATTTATATGCCGCCCTTCTCCGGAGAGTCAGGATTCCTGCAGCAGTTTCCTTTCCCACAAGTCCCTCCAGTTTTTTTGGCAAGATTTCAGAAATGATTTGCTCTTGCCTTCTTCTTCCTAGAGCCGAGGGAGAGTGACTGACCTCAGGATACCCAGCTAGCTTTGTGCCTAAGGCAAGGCTCAATCTCCCAGTTTCTAGCCTGACACCTTAATCATTACACCATAATGACTCTCTTTACTGTTTATCTGTTAATATATATGCATCTGCCCCCCAAAACCTACTGAGCATTTGAACTGCAAAGCAAATTGAATGGCAGACCTCCCATTCATGTTTGCAATGCCTTCAGCATTAACCACATATCCTGTGCCCCATATCTTACGTGAAGGCCAGCAAAGCAACCCAAACCACATCAAGCCCAGGGTATTTTCCCTCTGAAAAACCAATGAACTGCCATTTCTGGTTTCATCTCCTGCTTTTTCTTACAGTCTATTTTTTAAAATCGTTTATTATTCTATGGGTTTTTAAAACAATATGACTTCCTTTCTAAACTTTTTACCAATAGAAGAGAATATCTGTAGTTCAGGGTTGAGCTGTGGGGTCCTCGGTGCTTTCTGAGCTTGGTGGTTTTCTTGCAGACATTTCATTACCCAACTAGATAACAACATCAATGCTAGAAGAAAGTGGGGTTTGCTCTTATTTTATATCTTAGTGGCTTGCCCTGTCAGTGTTGGTGGGAGTATTCTTAGCAATTCTTTCATTTCATTTTAGGCTGTTTTTTCAGTTAGCTTGTTTGTCTGCATTGTAGTTCCTTGACTGGGGTATTGTTTTTATTTCTTTTTACCTTTCTACAGTAGGCCCCAATGCCTGCACTTTGTGACTCTTTTTAAAATGCAGATGTAATCAACAGAACTGTATTAGACCAATAGTAGGGAAGTTAATTCCCTCACCTTCCTGCTACATCACATTCATTGGTTTTTACTGCTCTTACTAAAATAACTTTTACAGAACCAAGATGCTATTAGTTTTTAAGACTAGCTTGTACAAAAATCTGGTTGTGAAAAATCACATATAATTTGGTGAGGAGGCACTGAAAGTTACAATGGGCAAATTAGTGCAAAATGAATAAAATGACAACATATGGATGAGTAGAGTTTCCTATTTTTCCCCCCTACATCATAGCAGAGTTGAATGTTCTGTGTTTTTAGATGGTCTAAAAATATTCTTTATCCCAGCTAAAGCTTTATGTGAAACATATAAATTCCCAATTTTTGCCATTTCTGTCTCTCTTTTCCCTTAGCACACAATAAAACTGTTATTTTCATCAGTTAGATCTCTCATTGTGCGTATTCTGTATATATCCATGTGTCCATATTTATGAGACAGGCTCTGCTAAAAGCTTGTGACTGGCTCAAAGTCACCCTATGGTAGGGACAGGGGGACCTCTGCTTCCAGGCAACATTTTATCCACCTCATCAATCTAATGTAATAGATTTCCTGCCCTAAAAGAAATGGCTTGAAAAACAGGCCTTGTTCACAAGATGCTATTCAGGTTCCTTTACAGGGTTGATTGGAAACCTGTGGGAAGAACCGGCTTTTCTAATACCCCACCTCCCACCCACTTTCATGATTGCAAAAGCCTTTCATTATACACCTTCTCTGTATGTTTTACTGTCCTAGGTTCAAATTGCATTTGAAAATGCACCCACCTTTTTGTTTTCTCCATTATCTTTTCCTCATCTATATATATAAAAGCCAAATGCCACTCACTCATCACGAAATCTCCAGAATGGTAAAGCCTACAAACTTGAAATTTGGCACGTGTATTCATCTTGGCTTCTAGGTGCTTGCTAAGAAAGGATTTTTCGAAATGACCGTCAGATATTAGTATTTCATATATATATATATATACAGTATTATATTCATACGCTCTGATGCTAAGGAGTTAGACATTCTACTCCCCCTCCCCACCTGAAAATAACTCTGTTCCAACTACTGGTTGCCTTATATTAACACGCTCTGATGCTACCCCTTCGCTAAACCGGCATGGGCGTGGCCAGCGCGTGACTCATCCGGCCTGCAGGCTGGAACATTCTATTCCCTCTCCCTCTGTGTTCCAACTGCCAGTTGCCTTATATTAACACGCTCTGATACTACGGAGTTACATGTTCTACATTAAGTTTCAGGCTTTAAGTGTCAATTGATCATGCCCGATCACGTTGTTTCGTAGCGAAACACAGGCGTCCAGCTAGTTATTAATAATTTCATAATTTAAAGAGTATTCCATACATACAACCCATTATGCAGCATGGTAAAGGCACTTACAGTCTGGCTTTTAAAGCCTAAATAGTACTTACAAATATAGCAAATTAGCAAGTGTATAGAAAGGGGGGAGTCACAAAACAATAATTTTTACTATTATTTCCTTTTTTCTCCCCCCCTCCTTTTTAGTTATTTTAACTTCTATTTAATTTGCTTCAATGATCTTTTATTTACTTTTATCAACATATCAACATATACATAACATATAACAATGTAATAGACATCTTAATATTTAATCATTAGTTCAAGACTGATATTATTATATAACCAATAATTTGATAAGAATTGCAGTGGTTCTTTTTATGTTATACTCAATTTTGGATGAAAAGTTAAATAATCTTATGCTTGTAATATTGACATCCCAAATTGCAATTAATACTGATTTTTTTTACTTTACTTTTTTATTTTTAATACCTTCAGCTAAATAATGGAATGGTAATAATTTTAATCATATAAACATTGTTCCATTGAAATCTGCATTGAAATCATACACTGTATCAACCTTTATAACATTAACATAAAAGTGGGAAAAAAGAAAAATCACAATTTGATAACAATTTTTGGAGATGCATGGCGATCCCTGGGGTTTTTTTTTCATTAATGTATGAGCCCTGAAACGTCAGACTACACACTTCCATACTATGCCTTCTACTTCTGACACTGAATGGGTTGATACAATTAAGCCACAGTTTCCAAGACTGTATGTTATAGAAGAAACCACAATTGATCTTGTTAGTCATAATTCAGGAAACACAAAGACTGAGTACACACAACACATTGAACTAAAAATCAAATAAGACACATTATAACCTAGCATGTGATATGAATTCAGCTTCTGAGGGGGACCTCTTCAAGGAAAAGCAACCTGTATCTTTCTTATGTTCAGTGCAGTAAAGGACAATGCAACAACCTTATTCTCTATGCCACAAAGAGAATGTTGATTGCAGAATTCTGAAAGTTGAAGTCCACACATCTTAAAGTTGCCAAATTTGGAGGAACCCTGCTCTACACTTTCTCGCTCATTCCCTATACATCACTCCAATCATTTCAAATGCAGTAAGCTAACAATAATATAAAGGCCTTGTGTTTTCTAGCACAGTGATTAGTCATCTGTGAATTTAGATATAGTTTGGCTCAATTTTCTTTCATCCCCAAGCTTGAACAAATTGGGTTATTTCAGTTAGGAAAGTAGACTAGCTAACACACATTTTTCTGTTTTCTATTCAGGAATTATTGGCTACTCTACCAAATTAATAGTTCTCTTCATTAGCTCTTCCACTCATTTCTATCATCACAAGAATGCAATGGGAGAATGTTTTTAATATTTGGGCTCCTTTCGCTAATCTATTTAATAACACTATTAAGGGGACAGTTGGTTTGATAATTCCCTGGGAACTAATGTGACACTGGGTTGGAAATTCTGCAACCTGTGCTTACATGTCCATATATAACTCTAAATGTTGTAAGATTAACAGCATGCAAGGACGCTCCCAGAAACATACTGAAGCTAAGTCAGAATTTTGAAAAGATAGGCGCTATCTCACAGATATGATCTAGGAATGGAGATTCCATGTGCTATCTGGAGAGCAGGTGTGATAGCCACCAGAATATTGTGGTTATCAGCATCTTGGATAAAGGCCAAGTAGGTTTAATTTGAGATCCATGAGAACTTGAGGCACTGAATGACATCTTCCCAGATTTCCAGTTGGGATCACAGGAAGGGCAAGATGCCTCCACTCCTCTTTCATGTGTGAAAAATATGTCTCGTTTGGTGCTTACTTCAAGTTAGTAGACACATTTTATCTTGATGCATTATCATAAGAAGAGGTCTTCTTGCAGATGCTTTTCCAGCTTTTAATTAATTTATTTGTTTAAAATATAAAGGATACCCATCTTTTCTCAAGGTAACTCTGGGTGGCTTACAATTATAAAAAATAAAACTATATAAATTAAAAATATAAATCCAAAAGCCCAATTAAAAGATGGGGAAGGCGTGAATAGGATGGGGGGAGATGGGATCTGTTGTTAATCAATCAACCACTTTCACTGTGATACTTCCATTCATGCAGTAATCATGTTGCTAATTTTGCTTTTCTCAAAGGTGTTTTTTTTTTTAAATTATTTTTAAAAGCAACTGGACTGAGTTTTTTGAGGAAGAAGACATTTCACTTCCTATGCAAGAAGCTTCATCAGTTGTAATGGATGGTGGGAGATGGATAGTGGGGGAGATGGTACTGACAATTGAGAATAGATGATGGGCGGAGGGATGGAAGGATAGGTTCTGACAGGATGCGGGGCCGGGTATGAAAGGATTGTTTCTTTCAAAACAAAGAAAAGCAAAAGTTTCTACTTCTGCTTTGTTACAATGTAAATTTAGAAAGAAACATTTAAATTCTCAATCATAGCCCTGACTTTTATTTTGTTTACACCTCTTTGTACATCTTTATTAATTTTATTGATTTTGTTTTATTGCATTTAAAGCTATATTATATTGTTATGGCACACAGCTACAACATTAAAACTTATTTACTTACAAGAAAACATCCATGGAATATAGCATCCTGAATCTCATTGTCATGATCCTTTCTCCAAGGATTACTCTCACTCTACATTGACCACAATATCTGAGGGAGGAAAAGAAAAATATCTTTAATACATTTATAGAAATTCCCACATCTGGGGCTTTGATCAATTTTGAGAGCATTTTGCATGTGCTGTCACCTTATGGTTTCCATGAGAGAAAGGCAAGCACGTTCCCAAAAATTGTTGACACAAGGACATGGCCAACTACAAGCACCCATTTACTGGTTGACACTCGCCTTATCCCCTTTGGCCCTTCAGGAATCTCTGCAATATATAGTTTTGGTTTCTGGGCAAGTAGTAATATTTCCAAACAAAAGAACCTACCAGTTTTGTTTTCTGAGAATGCCTGTGGGGTCATTAGAAGAAACAAGAGATGACATTAGGAAAAGATACTTCACTTTGTAGCATTCCATTGCATTGGCATCCTTCAGTCTCAAGAGACTATGGTATCGTGCTCTGGAAAGAGGTCCTAAAACAGCATCTAGTGTGACTAAAAAGGCCAATTCGAGAGTGGCAATCCCTTCCATACTGAGGGCAGATACATTCTGTCCCCTGCCCAACCCCCAGACTTCCCTGGTTCTGGGACTGCCTCTTTGCCTCAGGCTGCCGAACAAGTGTCTCTTCAAATTGGAGAAGGCAATCATTAGCTTCCAAGCTGAATGATCGGAGGTCAAGGTTTCCCAGTTGTTAATGTCCATTCCCAGGGCCTCTAGGTCCCTCTTGCAGATATCCTTACATTGCAGCTGTGGTCTCCCTCTGAGGCGCTTTCCCTACACTAATTCTCCATACAGGAGATCTTTCAGAATCCGACCATCAGCCATTCTCATGACATGCCCAAGCCAGCGTAGACGTCGCTGTTTCAATAGTGTATACATGCTAGAAATTCCAGCACGTTCCAAGACTGCACTATTTGGAACTTTGTTCTGCCAGGTGATGCCAAGAATGTCGGAGACAGTGCATATGAAAGGTGTTCAACTTTCTCTCCTGCCGTGTGTAAAGGCATGTAGCATTCCAGTATCACATTTAATGTCTCTTTTCATTTGAAAAAAAAAAATCTAAATCACAATATGAGTTGGAACAAGAAGTCAGGCAAACTTCTAGTGTGGTACCCAAGGCCAACATAGTGGGGATTTTTTCAGCTATATTGCTTTCCCTTCTGAGTTTTGGGATGTTTCTCTGAAGGATTTTTGTAGCCTGGTTTTCCATGTTGTGTTCTTCCAAGTCTCTGCATTCCTGCCCAAAAATGTTTAGGTAGTAATGAAATCCTAGTATGCCCAATCAAGGCCATCCAGCGGTATTCAGATACAGTTAACACTGCCACTGAGAAATATCATTCAACATATCTGGAAGCATAAGATTAAGAAAAACAAAGGTAGCTAAGTCCCTTCATTGAAATGATGAGAAGGGGAGTAAATTTTGGAGGAGACAACTGTTCTTTGGAGTAAATATTTCATTCAACAGATGTATGCTGCCCAGATAGGGAAAAGGAGACCTATGCAGATTACCTGTAATGATCCTTTTCTTCTAACCTGATTTCTTGTACTGAATAAACTAAAAATGAAGGAACTATTTTGAAAAGCATGAGAACGGATCATCCATGGTGAACTGCCAGGGAAACCCACACTGAAAGCATATCAATTTCTCTGCAACACTTAAGCCTACACAAATTGTTATTGCACTATATCTGTGAAATGGTGATTGCAATAGACATGTTGAAATTTTTTCTGACTCATCCACTTTCCATATTTTATTTGTCTCTTCCTTTGATCTTTACCAATGGGTTTGCCTTGAACATTCTTTTGAACTTGTCCACCAAGAAAGAATAGTTCTGTGTTCAGTCTCTCCATTGTGGAATTCTTCCACTGATCAACTTCTCATATTCAAATTCCACCCAGCATAATTCCTCCATGTTCAGCCTTATTCCTTCCATCTCTTTCAATCTTTAATCTGTGATATAGTGATCCTCTTTAAACAATTATCTCTTCATTGTTCTGTTGATACTGTTTATTTGTATACTCTACAGTAGTAAACCCTTGATATCTATGTCATTCTTTCAATATACTATCTGCCTCATGTTCCCAGTTTTAGCTGTTTCTGCTTGCTATCTTGATCCATGTTCTTGCTCTTGTCCCTGTACAGAGCAGCATGAAAAAGTTGGCCTACTTCAACCATTATAAAACCATGCATTTCTCTTAATGTCATCTCTTTGCTTCACATCCATTCAATATATTTTGACTGGTTTGCCTTACAATCTTTTTCTTCACTGCTGAAGATAACACCATCTGATGAGATATCAATTTCTCTTCTCTCAACCTAGAAGTGGGTGTGAATGGAGTAGTTAAACTAGTTTTCCTGATTCTTTTAAGAAGATATTTTGTGTAACACACACACAAAAACAAGAAGAGCTTCAATTACATCATTGCAGCCACCAATTCAACTTTTTTGTTCCACCCTATGGATATCTCTGAGAAAGTATTTTACTCTTTCTTGACCTCTCAGTTTTGCTTTTATTTATTATTTTTATTTGTTAAATTTATTTGCCACCTCTCATTATCACTTCATAGTGACAAGGCTCACACAATAATTGCCTAGCAAAGTGTAACTGCTATCCTTACATAAATTAGCATATTTGGTCACATAAATGTTATGCCCCGGTTCACATAATATGCTAAAATAATGTCCTCCTTCTCATAATACTACAACAATTACAACAATACTACAACAACTACAAGCTCTCTACTGCCATTTTAGCTTGGTCTAACGCAAGGGTGTTCAACCTTGGCCACTTTAAGACTTGTGGACTTCAACTACCAGAATTCCTAAGCCAACCATACTAGCTGGGGAATTTGGAGAGTACAAGTCTTAAAGTGGCCAAGGTTGGACACCCCGATCTAGTATGTTGTAGAAGCCCCAGCTAGTAACTTTACTGAGCATGTCTCAGTCAAATAAGCTTAAATTTATTGAAAAAGCTGCCTTAATAATTTTCTTTTTATCTCTCTATCTATCTATCTCTGCAAGCCATGGAAAAAACTATAGAAGTTTTCTGTATCTCTGAGCTCTCATCTAGTGGCTGCCCAGGTATTTGCTGGCAAGCTAAGGCACACTCCTTACTAATTACACCTTTGTAATCATTATTTACAATATATCTTTCCAAAAAGCTTGGGGCAGGGATGCACATGATTATCACCCCACCCCCTTCATCCTCATAGCAATTTTGCCAAATGGATTTGATGTCTTTCTTGATAAGTCTTAATAAAAAGGGGAAATGTTAAATTTCGTTCCCAAACAACTGCAAGAAACATTCTGTTAAACAGCAGCTTTGTTTCCTTTCTATATTGATAGGAATACCCTTTGTAACATACTGGTAGTTCCTTTAAAAATACTACAACCCCCCCTCCTTAATTTTCAACACACTGTAGAATTAAGCCCTTAGTGACTTCTTCTTCTTGTGCCATATCCATCATCGGATGTTGGCGATCATGTTGGCAATCCTATTTTCGTCAACAGCCGCATGAAAAAGTGCTGTTGAGTTTTGTCCAAACCAGAACCTTAGATTTTGAAGCCATGATGTTCTTCTTCTGCCTGGACCTCATTTGCCTTCAATCTTTCCCTGGAGGATTAAGTGAAGGATGCCGTATTTTTCTGGGTGTTGCATCACATGTCCAAAATATTCTAACTTTTGCTTTTTAATGGCTTTGATGATTTCCCTTGGCTTTCCCAGGTGGCTTATCACCTCATTTGTGATTTTGTCAACCCAGTTTATATCTAACCATCGTCTGTAAATCCACATTTCAAATGTTTCCTTAGTGACTACTGGGGGGGGGGAAACCAAGTGCAGAAACTAGCTTATATTTCCACATAAAAAAAAATAACACAACTGGGAAATGACATACTGGATGGGTACAATTTATGCAGAAGTCCCACGGGGTGTCAGGCTACAATCTACAGTCCAGGATTGCTCAAACTTGGCAAACTTGAAGGTGTGCGGACTTCAAGTCCCAGAATCCCCAATGCTGGGTTAAAAAAAAAACATTCTTATAAAAAACGCTCGCCTGGAAGTTCACCAAGAGCCTTGGTGGCGCAGTAGACTAGTGCTGTTAAGTAGCACCAGCTGCCTGCAATTACTGCAAGTTCAAATCTCACCAGGCTCAAGGTTGACTCAGCCTTCCATCCTTTCGAGGTAGGTAAAATGAGGACCCAAATTGTGGGGGCAATAAGCTGACTTTGTATAAAAAAAAAAACACTGCTTGGTGGGGGGGCGAAAGCCCTACTGAGCAGGTATATACAAAAGTATGAAGGCTATTGCTTAACGCATTGTAAGCCGCCCTGAGTCTCCGGAGAAGGGCGGCATATAAATCGAACCAATAAATAAATAATAAATAAATAACTGGGCTCAATGAACACCCTAGGACAGGGCTCCCCAAACTTGGCAGCTTTAAGACTTGTGGACTTCAACTCCCAGAATTCTCCAGCCAGCTATGCTGGCTGGAGAATTCTGGGAGTTGAAGTCCACAAGTCTTAAAGCTGCCAAGTTTGAAGACCTCTGCCCTAGGAATTCCTTCCATGGCGGACTTAAAAAACTCCGCTGCGAATTCCATTTAGCTTCCCCAACCTAGATTACTTTCGGCGTCCTTTCACCCAAAACGCCCTTCAGGAACGATACGGAGGGCAGCAATGGCGGCGGGGTGGGGGGGGGGGAGAGGAAAGAGGACAAGCATTCAAATGACAACCGCCACCCTCACCCTCAGGAGCGGCTGCCACTCAAATCAGCCGCTCTCCCGCGCGCCACTCAACGGTCGCCTCACGGCCAACCGGCGCTTCGGATCGACTCCGCAAAAGCTCGGCTCGGCTCCGCCCTCCTCCCGGCCCCGCCCCTTCATTACCTCTCCCTCCTTCCCTCCCCGCCCCCCGCAATACGCGCGTGCTGTTGCGAGAGAATGACGCAAGCCGGCAAGCCGGGGCGGCGTGACATATACGGAAGGGCGAGTCCCACCCCTGGCAGAAGAGTCGTGGCGGGACCGCCGAGGCGCAGGCAGGCGCGAGCTGGAGCCCGACAGGTGAGGGGAAGGAAGGAAGGAAGGGCTGGTAGGCACGACGCAAGCGCGCGGGGGGGGGGGGAGAGCTCCGGACCGATGCTGCTCCTGCTTTTGGCGCTTGCATGGAGGCGATGAATGAAGCGGGTGGGACGGGGAGGAGCGGGGTCCGCTTGTGCCTCTGTTTCTAATGGGGGGGGGGAGGTTCCACCGCGGTGCTTCCGAACGCGCCCCCCAATGGCGTGTGTGTATGTGTGTGTATATATATATATATATGTATATGTGTATGTATGTATGTATCCTCACGTACACGTGCAAAAGCCCTTTGGTTCATGGCATTCCCCGGGAGTGTTTCTCGTTTCATGCAATTTGCAGGACTGGCGTGGGGCGGTATATCCCAAACCTAAAGTGAACTGGGCTGGGTGAGTTTGCACAGCCACGCGAGCCACGCAAAGCTTAACCAAGGTTGAATGCTAACTCAGTTTAGCAATACGGTGCGCGCCTATCTCCCGCTGGGTTGGTTTGGCTCTGATGAAATCTGTCACAAGAATAAATCTCAGCCAACTCAACAGGATTTAGCCTGAAAGGGGTAGTATTTCTCCATCCTAACAAATCCAGGCAGGCAAAATGAGTGCAAAGAAAAAAGAATCAGTGGAACAATCTGATTTGAATTCAGGTGTGTGTACCAAGGAAGCAAGGTTATATTCTATGGGACAGAGGACACTGCACGATGTTGTACATTTTATTTAAATTGGCTTCTGTGTAAACAGTAAAAGTCTGTGCATAGACTTGTACTGCTGCACTTGTAAAACAACTAGAACTGAAAAAAGAGTGTTGGTATGACGAGAGAGTAGCCTGTATTTTACAAAAAACAAACCCTTAATTCATTGCATTTCTTTATAAATATCATTTGCAAATATTAACCTTTAATCTGTTTATATTCTATTATAATTTTACTACGAGATGAAAAATATCAATGATACAATTACATTTAGTCTTTGGGAATACTGTTGCCCCTCACAGTAATGAAAGCGAACTTCTTAAACCATTAGCCCTGAGGCTGAAGTAGCACCTGGCCATCCTTGTCTGGGCTTTGAAATAAGCACAGCTGGGCCTGGCTCATATTTGAAGGGGGTGACTATAGAAAATTCCCAGAAGAATTTTGGCTGGAAGATTTTAAAAATTTCCCTGAAGACAGCAGGGGTAGATCGGTTTGAAATTGTTGCTGGAAAAAAAACCGCTAGAGGCTTTTGGGAGGTCAGAAGGCAACCAGTTTGCGTAAAAGAGTACTTTAGCTTGGAAAGGGCCTGTAGAAAGAACAAACCCCCCCCCCCTTGAAAAGGAGTGTCATGCTTCTATTCCTGTCATTTCACTAAAACAACCATGTGAATGTTTATTATGAAGTTTCTTTTTCTCCTTGTGTCTTCAACAAAGAGATAATTTGCAACATCTTCTGGTGAACTGGCCCAAGGTGGGAATAGAACTTACAACCTCCTGCTTTCTACCCAGATGCCTTAACTACTATACCAAACTGGCTTCATTAGGTTAGTTAGAATACTTAGGTGGAAATCTATATTCCCTTCCCCAAGCAAAACAACAAGAACATTGCAGGGAAAAGGGTAAGAGGGATAATCTAGCCTAATTTGTCATCCCTCAAGTGAGGAGAGCACTCAGCCTGGCCTTCACAAATTCCAGTATACCAAAATTTGGGGAAGGCAGATGGTGCTGGCTTTCATATGTGAAGAGTTGGTATACTTATGAATCCAAAGGTTCTTTTCTGTCTCAGAATTCCTGCCCATTGGCGTTTGTTTTCTTCATTTCAAAGACGTGTTCTTGAGAGGAAGCGCCATGTCGTGGATAAGAGAAGGCGAATTGTCCCTATTGGAGAGGTTCTGTGCTAGCGTAATAAAGGTATGTACTAACTCAATGTTATCTTCAGTTACTGAAATGTAATACTTACCTAGAAATATTAGATCAGAATGTTTAATATTTAAGGGATGGGGGAACAGCTTTCTTCAAATGAAGCTCTTCCTGATGCTTTGGCCTCAATGTCACTTATTCCAGCCAGTTTAGCTGGGGGGTCAGATGATGGGTATCCTTGCCCAAAACTTTGGAAGAGATCACAGTTGAGAATTGTATTCCTAGATAATTAAATTGCGCCAGCTAAAAATTGTCTTCCTCTTCATGTAGATTCTATTTGTTAATGTATCTGTGAGTAAAAGATCCAAGGGCAAATTTCTGTGAGGACAAAAAGATATCTGCTTGGATACAGTGGGCAAAAGAATACTAAAGCTTGTAACTCTTATACAACCATCAATAAAAGATTTGGGGCCAGAATTGCACAAAGCTGCCACTCACTGAATTTAGGAGTAGAGGAATTGTTCATGTCTGCTGTCCCTACTGTATTTTGCTAATAAGTGGCCAAGTTATGTTCCCAGAATTTGAAGCTTTGATATTTTGCCCATCCTTGAAGTTTGTATGGCTTCTTCATGCTGCCATATTTATATTCTGGTTCTATTCTGGGAATCATTGGTTTTTAATGCCTATCATAGTATTTTATGGAAGGCAAGGTGAGATTTACATTTTAGGCCAGTATTTCAGGAGTATAGAACTGCAACTCCATCAGCAGGATAACGGTGGTTGTAGACCCATTGGTCAGGAGCAAACTTCATGATTTATTCCTGGTGTTCTTCTTAAGGAGGTCAGAGCAGAGAATTCATGTTTCAAATGCAGGGGCATCTCAAAACGATTCTCGTCCCACTTTTGCTGACTGCAGATCTCTTGCTCTCGGGCTAATATTTCTTGCTTCAATTCCAGGCAGGGCCAATGCCCAAGCACATTGCATTCATCATGGATGGCAATCGTCGTTATGCTCAGAAGCATCAAGTGAAGAAGCTGGAAGGACATTCACAGGGTTTTGCAAAACTAACACAGGTAGGAAAGAATCTTTCCTGAGCATCATATCAAGAATACAAAGATGATTTACCCCAAAGTGATTACTAAGATATGCCAAAGCATGACTCCTCTGTTAGGAAACTAGTAGGAAACCTATAGGAGCTACTTGGACTAATTTCAAAAACCCTTTGAAATGATCAGATTGGAACTTTGCTAAGAATCTGTTCGTTGCTCGGTTCACTGAGTGGAGAGGAGGAAATCACTGCTGAGAGCGAGAAAAAGAGATCTCTTTTTTTCCTCTTTGGATTTTTCTAGATTGGATGTTTGTAACTTGCGAGGGAAAAACCAGTGATGTGCTATGTACATATACCAGGATACCAGTTGCGTCTGATTTGCAGTTCATCAATTCCAGTCAGTTAATTTAGTAGGATGCAAAAAGGTGGATTGCCTTTTTGCCTTGTGCAACCTGCCAGCATCCCATTTTTGTGATTAATATCACAAAAAAGAGTCTTTGGAAAGTTAGTGGGCTAAAAAAAAAGAGGGAGTTTTCCATCCTGTTTTTTTTTTTTTAAGCAAGTTGATTATTTTGCAAGTTTTAAGGTAATAATTTCACTCCTTAAATTTCTCTAAATTCTCCTCACAAAATGGGCTTGGTCCTAATTACTTTTCGAATGCAGTCCTTGGTGTTCCATGTAAAACCTGATGCAGCACTTGAGCCAGTAAGAATTGTACACCCTTCATTTAAGAGAAGGGAAAACTTGTTGCTAAACAGCAGTAAATGTTACTTGCTCTCTTGCATCAGCCGTCTAAAATTCCCAAAAAGTAATGTATAATTATAGTAGAGCCTCAGTTGAATGGATCAACAGCAGGGAGGAAATGTCTGTTAACCCCAAACATAGGCCAAAACACAAATCATTCAAGGCAATTTAATTAAATTACCCAAATCCCTGCCAGTGTTGTACGTTGCATCATTTGATAATGTGATGCAAATGACATATCTGTAAATCACTGAGTGATATTAAATTAACTTAAATTGCCACCTTCAGATTCAGATGGAATGGACTTGCCCAATAGTTGGAGGGTGATATCTGTCTATTGCAATCTATCGCATCCACTAAATGGAGAGGTTAAACCAAGGTTTTATTTATTCTGCCTTAACTTGTCTTCCTCTATAGACATTACAATGGTGCTTGAGTCTGGGTGTCCGGGAAGTCACAGTTTATGCTTTTAGCATTGAGAATTTCAAGCGATCTCAAGAAGAAGTTGAGGGCTTGATGCAATTGGCTAGGCAAAAATTCATCCGTCTTCTTGAAGAACAGTAAGACTATTTTTTTCTATTTCATGTTTTTGCCATGATTAAGTGAATCTCCAGTCATTAATCATGTGATCATGATTTGCAGTCTTCTTTGCCTGCTCTCCCATTGACTTTGCTCATCAGAAGCAGGCTGGGAAGGTTGCAGATTACAATCACATGACCACAGGATGCTGCAAGAGTCATAACTTCAAGGACAGGTCATAACTCACATTTTCAGTACCATCAGAACTTCAAACTGCTGTTAAACAAATTGTCATAAATCGAGGACTACCTGTATGATTGTATATATTTCTCTTAAATTGTTTAGAATGTGAAAGTCCCCTTCACATTCAGTCAAGATGATTATTACTCGCTGAGTTCATGCATCATGCTAAACATAGTTGGTTGAAGAGCCTATAATAGCTGGGTTCACGCAGCGTTTTAGGCCAAAACCATATGAATTATATTGTAGCTTTCTGCAGTGCATAAATTCAGTCAGTGACAAGCCAATGTATATCAATTTATTTAATATTTTGTATTTCCACATACAATTACTGATATTCCTGGCCAGTTAGGTGCTTGGTTATGTAATTTTGGGGAGAGAGCTGCATCTGAGAAGAATGTGAGAGCAATGTGACTGCTAAGGACAGATGTTGCTTATCCATTCACCTTTGGAATCATGAAGAGCAGTTAAGTAAATTAATGCCATCATGTGCGTAGTAGGTGACTTTTTCATCCACTACAATAATACACGTTTGCTAATTTTAATGCCATTTGAATACCCTAACTTACCAGATAGTATATTAAAAGTCTGGAGAATTTTCCTGATGGGAAAATTTCAAACCTCTTGCTGTCTTACTATATTGCATGTAGCTGCATTTCCTCTCTTGCTCATGAGGAAATCTATTTGATGTATGTTTCTCTCCCCACATCACACCTCTTTTGTTTCAAGCTATCACTTTATTTCTGAATAACCAAGTTTCAGTTATGTGATTTTATAGATATTGCTTAGTCTTGGCTTCCTTTTTTTTTAAGAATTCAGTTTTTCTCTTCTTCATTCCTTAGAGAGAACTTGGAGAAACATGGTGTGTGTATTCGAGTTCTTGGCGATGTGTCCCTTCTGCCTCAGGATATCCAGGAACTGATTGCTAAGGTTGTGCTGGCAACTAAGCATTATAACACGTGAGTTCTTTTCCAGTTTCTTGAACTTTTTCTTCTATTCCAGAACTGCATAAGTTGTTTTCTTTTTCAGATCAAGGACCATGCTACACCAGGCTAGAATTTTATCTTGGATGCCGCTTCCCATATACAGAGAGCTACCAGTAGCTACATATTGTCCTTTTTTGCCCTCCCATTCTCTATACAGTATCTCCAAGTGTCTCTCTGCTGCCTTTCTTTTCAAAAGCATGTTCCAGCAGATTGGGATTCTTAAGAAAGCTCAGTATGATTAGCCCAATGGTGGCCTTACTTCAGGTCCTTTCAACTACAGTGACCAACCACCAAGTAGGACTTTAGAGCACCATATATTTCTTTTGTTACTTGCCTACAGCTACTATATAGAGGAACATCGCTTTTGTGCATGGAATATCTCTTTAACTGTCCGAACTACTGTAACACCTTCTTAAGTTATTTATTGTATGCTGTCCAGAGTCACGTTTTATGACATGGGTGGCTATGTAAATATGATTAATAAATAAAATGTTAGAGTTCTGGGTCTTGATTACAGGCTAGATTTGTTTGTTCAGTAACCATAATATGATTTGTTTAGTTTTCACATAGAATGCTGGGGGAAACATAATCATGCTTGTAAATTTGGAAAACAGTACGAGTTAACATATTAAATGAACCCAATGAAGTGTGGATTTGTTCAATTATCATGTTACACATATGGTTTAGTGCGGTAGTAGTTTATTAATTGAGACTAAGTTTGACTAGTTAGCCATAACTATAAAGTTCAATGCAGTGTGTGAACTCTGTCACAGAGAACTCAATGACCCCTTTCTGGCAGGCAAAATAAGGACCATGGGAAATGGTTGGTTCCTTCTGTACAGTGTCATCCTTCCTACTGGGTAGATACGTTCTTAATTCCTTGGTCTGCTTTCTCTACACAATGAATAATCTGTCTTTATTTTTTATATTCAAAGGTGTTTCTTGAACATTGGCTTTGCATACACATCAAGACAGGAGATCAGTAATGCAGTGAAAGAGTTGGCTTGGGGCGTCGAAGAAGGACTGCTTCAACCCAGGTAATGCCATTAGAACATACCACTTGTGTGGCCCTTGGGTTAATTACAGAGCTATCTGCATTTTTTCCTTGAAGCTATTTTCAAAATATTTAGTGGGCTAAATACTCTGTGAGTATTTTGAAAGTGATAGATATGCAAAGTGCTTGGAAAAAAATCAGTGAAGTAGATACAACTTGCCGCAGCCAACTCACCACAGGACAACTTGTCACAGGACAGTTCAACACAGGACAACTTGCCATGGGAAAAGAAAACTGCAGCTCACTCAAGCCTTGAGGACTTCTAACTTGAGAAGTTTCAAACCTAAAGCAAGACAAGGCCCGTTGCAATTCACTCGTCCCTCTCTTGAGTTATCCCGCATTGAGTTGTCCTGCAGCAAGTTGGTTGGCTGAGTCGGTTACAGTACTGGAGCCTGAAATATTAAAATGGGGGAAATCAGGAAGGGATCATTATAAAGATTCCCTTTATGAGAACAAGATAGTGCTAACAAGCAAACTTCAACTTTGCTACCACTGGCACTTTCTGTATTTTACAGCTAAATCAGGTTATACTCTGAAATCTTTCAATTAGATGCAACTTCTTTTTCTAAAATAATTAGCTGCATTTCTGCCTTTCCAGGTGGCTAAAAATCATGTTTCTATTCATTTATTTTTTTATATCCGCCTTTACTATTTTCACAAATAAGGCAATGAACATATCCAACGCATCTTCCTCCTGTTTTCCCCACAACAATAATGCTGTGAGGTGGGTTGAGCTGAAAGAGAGAGTGAGGCCCAAAGTCACCCAGCCGGTTTTCATGAGTAAGGCGGGACTTGAACTCATAATCTCTTGCTTTCTAGCCCAGTGCCTTAACCACTAGCTACTGCACTTTCTCATTTAACTACTTACAATATGTTCCAGCAAATTTGTTGTGAAATGAAATGGTCACTAAGTGGTCATGTTCTGTGCCTGACATTTATTTTTTCCTTTTTTGCCCCTTTGCAAAAGGATGGAGAGATTGCTTAAATTTCTATCTCTTCCTGCAAGTTAACAAGTTAATTGCAAATTAACAAGCCCATCTATGATTTTAATTATAATGGCTGGGCTGCTGCCTGAAACTGACCAGATCTCAGTCAGTTTCACACTAAAGGCTTTTATTGTCAGGCACCTGAAATTTGGTGGTAAGTGCACCCATTTATCAGAAAATGAATTTTTTATTACCATTTTTTACCAATGTATCTGCAAATAAGTAACTTACTTAGTTTTTAACTATATTTACAAATGTTTTTATGAGATCTTTTAGCTCAGAGAATAAAGGTTCTGCTGTCAAATCACAAATTTACCATATACAAGACATGTAACTTCATTGCACAATTGTAACATTTGAGAGGTAGCATACTACTATTAAGACTGGTAACTACTAATAGTCTTGCCAGAATCAAGTTGACTAACGAAAAAAAGCTTCATATGATAATTGCTAAAGACAATTGTATTTGAACATCAACTGGTAAGAAGAAGAAAGCTGGTAGAGACAGAATGGAAACAGGCATTGGAGTGAGGAGCAATTTTGCTTCATATCAAAATAGTTGTCCATCGGCAGTTGTGTAAATTGTGTAATATCAGATTCCAAATATTCTGGAGACATCCAAGAAAACCTGTGTGTCCCTGGCATGTATTGTTGGTTTGAAGTCACATAATTGTTTTTAGTTATTTACAGGACTTATATGGCTGCCTATCTCATACAAGGACTCTAGGTGTCTCACCAGGGGTGGGCTTCAAAAATTTTAGCAAGGGGTTCTCTGCCTGGTTGCTGGGGGGGGGCATGGTGAGCATGGCCTAGCCAGCCTCCTGCACCATGACGGGGGGCCATTTTTGCCCTCCCCAGGCTCCAGAGGATTTCCTTGAGCCTCCAGGAGGGCGAAAACAGCCTCCCCAGGCTCTGGAGGCCAGAAACGGGCCAGTTTCTGGCCTTCCTGAACTTCTGGTAGGCCCGTTTTTCACCCTCCCCTAGGCTCTGCCTGCACCCTGCACTTACCTGCATCCAAAATGGGCCACGTGGGGACTCCTGGAAGGGGCTGGGCAGGGACAGCCAGGAGTGGGATTTGGGGGTTCTCCGAACTGCACAGAATCTTAGCTAGAGGTTCTCCTGAACCCCTGCGAATCCCCAGCAGCCAACCCCTGTGTTTCACATCAATCCATAAAAACATATTTAAAAACAAGAATATCCTTCCCCTCCAGGCAACAAACCAAACATCCTCACAGCTCAACCCCCACCCTAGTCCAATGTTTGGGGAAAGAGCCAGGTCTTCAAAGTTAGTGGAAGGCTAAAAGGGTAGAGATCTCAGTGGCAAGCTGTTCCAAAGGGCTGCAGCAACCACCGAGAAGGTGCACCTTTCGGGTCCCATCAGGTGTCAACACCTGAGGGAGTGGACCTGCAGGGTGCCCAATTTATCTAATATAGTAGGATGGGAAGAAGAAACAGTCCTTCAAGTAACTGGGACCTGTGCCATGTAGGACTTCAAAGATAACCAGGACCTTTATTAATAAGTATTACCCAATGACTATGAACCATTAACTAATAGTGGATAACTATAATAACTTGAATAGCCATTAACAGTTGTGTGAATTTTACTCCAAACTGTAGCAATAACAAGAATTCAGAGTATGTGAATTCTTGAATTGCATCTTAAGACTAGGCTTCCCAAAATAAATTCTACTCTCTTATTCCCTCCTTCCCCCCTCAGTGATGTGTCAGAATCGCTCATCGACAAATGCCTTTACTCCTGCAAATCTCCTCATCCTGACATTCTGATCAGAACATCTGGAGAAGTTCGACTTAGTGATTTTATGCTCTGGCAGGTAAATCTATAGTGCAATATCTCACCGGCTGATTAGCAAAATTGTATTTTCTTGCTTGGTGATCATTTGACATTCAGCTCTCTGGGTTTTGTTGTTGGATACAAGAAAAAAACTTGTATGATAAACACTCCTCTTAACAAAACAAAACAAAACCACTCAACTCTCTTCCTGGAAACTGCTATAATAAGTGTTTCAAAGAGATCATTGAAAAAAATGTGGCTTTCTGCCATGCTAGTAAAGGAACTATCAAATAGGTAGACCATTATCTGATTCACTATAAAATACACAAATACCCATTGTTGTTCTTCATCAATGGTAAAGCAGGGGAGAAGCTGAATACAGTTGCTACCAAGGACTATAGTATAGTATACAGTACTATCATATAATATTGATTATATTCCAGGGGCTATAGTATATACTGTCTGTAGCATAGCATGTATCTCCTTAGTATAGCTGATGCACTGAAGTGGGGGGGGGGGTCCCTAGATTTTTTTTCTGATATCCCTTCCAATCCTTACACTCTGTGACTCTAATTGTAAGGGATGTAAATTTAGGAAATGATACGGAAGTTTTGAAAGAGGCCAGGTGTCTGCCAAGTGCTATTGCCAGCAGAGACAAGAGCCGTATCTTTTAAGATGGTCAAGAATGCCAGTAAGAACTGTGATATTGATGCTATTATACATCTTGTCACAAATGATCTGTTCCAAAAAGATGTACTTTCTCTGCAGAATGATTTCCAGAGCTTGGGGTACAAACTTAGTAGTATAGGCTGTAGGCTTACCTTTTCAGAGGTTTTACCAGTATATAAGGAACAAAAAGGAAAAGTCCAGCATATAGCGGAGTTTAATGTGTGGCTAAAAGAATGGTGTAAAAGGGAAGGCTTTGATTATATTAGTCATCATATCTGTAGCTGGTCCAATGAAAAGGAGCCCTGGTAGCGCAGCAGACTAAACCACTGTTATTAACATCAGCTGCCTGCAATTACTGCAAGTTCAAACCTTACCAGGCTCAAGGTTGACTCAGCCTTCCATCCTTTCTAAGGTAGGTAAAATGAGGACCCAGATTGTGGGGGCAATAAGCTGACTTTGTATAAATATACAAAAGTATGAAGGCTATTGCTTAACGCATTGTAAGCCGCCCTGAATCTTCGGAGAAGGGCGGCATATAAATCAAATTAAAAAAAAAAAACTCTACAAAAGAGATGGTTTGCATCCATCAAAGAAAGGGACTGAGTTACTTAGCATTAAATTCACAGATTTTCTAGATAAACATTTAAACTGAAGAGTGGGGAGAGAGAATTAATTAATACAGAACATTTCTGTCCCCAGCAATCTAAAATTA
Organism: Pantherophis guttatus; assembly: GCF_059756535.1. Classification (NCBI taxonomy): domain Eukaryota; kingdom Metazoa; phylum Chordata; class Lepidosauria; order Squamata; family Colubridae; genus Pantherophis; species Pantherophis guttatus. The sequence goes on along the minus strand of NC_142072.1, from coordinate 17,155,320 downwards.
ATAGGGTTATCAGGGCATGTAACATAGATGTTAAGGCGGGTAAGAATATCAACCTTGCTGTCAAGCAAAAACAAGCATTTAATAGCAAGTGCTATACCATGTGCACTAATCAAACAGGTGGTAAGGCAGTAGGGGACAACACTACTTATGTAGAAAGTAAACACAGGGTCAGTCAAAATGGACTTAAATGTCTACACCAATGCAGAGTATGTGGAATAAACAGGGTGAATTAGAAATTCAAGTAAATGAAGGCAGATACGATATTGTTGCCATTATGGAAACTTGGTGGAATGAAACCCACAAATGGAACGTACAGCTAGAGGGATTTAAATTATTTAAAAGAAATAGACCAAATAAAAGAGGAGATGGAGTTGCACTATATATAAGAAATAATACCATCTCTACAGAAATAGAGCACAACAATGATGAAAACTGTCTGGAATGCATTTGGGTCAATGTGAAAGGAGATGTGGGGGGGGGGAAATGACATTGCCATAGGTGTATACTATAGGCCACCCAACCAAACAGGAAATAAGTGAACTTTTTGCTAGTCAGTTAACTAACCACAATAGTAATGGGAGTAACATCAACTGGGAGACAAACTCTGCACCAAGTGGAAGATCAAAAGGTTCCTGACAAACCTAGCAGACAACTTTGTTTCCCAAAAAGTAGAGAAGGGAACAAGGGGATCTGCCATATTGGACTTAATCTCACTAACAGAGATTAAATGATAAAAGGTGTTGAAGCAAGAGGAATCTTGGGGGGGGGGAGTGATCATGCAATATTGGAATTCAACATTATGCAAGCACAAGCAACAGAACAAAGTCAAACTAGAGTTTTGGACTTTAAGAGAGCCATTTTCAATAAACTTAGAGAGAGCTTGGGAAGGATTCCATGGATGAGAATCCTCAAGGGGAAAACAACTCAAGAAGCTTGGGAAATTTTGAAAAGAGAGATTATAAAAACCCAGTCTAGCACAATACCAATGAAGAAGAAAAATAACAGCTCTCAAAAGAAACCAGCATGGCTGCATAAAGAACACTCTGACAAATTGACAAAAAGGACAAGTATAAAAAGTGGAAAGGGGGGCACATAACTAAGGCAGAATATCAGCAAATAGAATAGAAGATGAAGGGAGGAAAGCTAAGGCTCACAACGAACAAAGGCCTGCAATAAAAGTAAAAAATAACAAAAAAAGGTTCTTCCAATATGTTAAAAACAAGAAAAGTCAAGGAAACAATTGGTCCATTGCTGGGAGAATGTGCCAAGGAGGTGACAAGCAACAGAGAGAAAGCAGAACTACTTAACTCATTTTTTGGAAAGGAAGTTTGTTTTGAAATAATCTAGCAATGTTTTGTGATTTGATTACCTTCCTTTCGTTTTTAGCTTATGTATTAAATGCTTTTCTTTTTTCTCAGACATCCCATTCTTGCCTCGTGTTTCAAAGTGTTCTGTGGCCAGATTATTCGTTCTGGAATTTATGTGAGGCCATCCTTCGATTTCAGATGAACTACAATGCATTACAAGTAAGACTGAAGAAAGGAAAGGCTAAGCAAAAAAGTAATCTCAGGCTCTCAGCATATGTACTTTAAAAAATGGAACTGCCTGTCCCAAGATTACAGAGACAGGAAAACAGCATCTTTTGCTTGCTGAGGTTTTTCAGACTAATGTTAGGGGACAGGATGGGAAGGATAGTAGAGAAAAGTCAAAGGATGATTGCTATCCCTAGCTACACAAAAGAGTTTGGGGCATTGGAGAAGTAACAGATGTTGGAATGTATCCAAACAGTTGATAGGATTGTTCTGACAGGTCTCAAGAGTGCCCTAAAGTCCTTTCATTTTCATTTCTTGGATATTTATTGTGCAAACAGTGACAGTAATATAATTGCTTACAATACTTTGTATTTTTGACCAAAAGATGAACTTGTCCTCTGAAGAGAGATGATAATTATTTCATTAGCTCCCAGGAAAAAATGGAAGTGGCTTTGAAATCTATAATCTTAGAACGTTTATACATGCAGACATTCAAAATCCAAAAAAGGGGTGAAATAGTCTGGTTTCATTTATTAACCAATAGACAAATGGGCTGAATATCTTCCAGTAGTGAATTCTCATTGGTTCATTTTGGCTGTATGGTAAAAAAGTTTAAGAGTTTTGCCCCAACCTGATTTGGAATGAGCTGCAAATGTGCTTCTAATTTTATAAGTGTGGTTTTCTGAGCTATCTCATTTTGTTGTGTAAAAACCAATGGCGAGGTATAAACATCAAAGATCTTCAATTGTGACCATGCCAATTGTTTGCGGCAGTTGAGAGGAAAGGGATTGGAAAAAAAGACAAAATTTTACAGGACAAAGGACTAAAACCACATTACCTGCTGGCCTAAGGGAATTTTATAAATAGGAGAGAATCCAGTGAAGCAAATCATAATTTGCCTTGTATGTTTTATACTGACAAAAGGTCCTGGGAATTGAAGTCCAAGACATTTGGAGGGTACTGGTAGGAAGTTGCTGATCTATGCTGAGAAACCTAATACATGATTATTGCTTTTTTTGCCAGAAAGCCAGAGATTTATACATGGAACAAAGGAAGTGGCAACAGTTAGAAACTGATAAGGCACAAGTCTTACAGAAATTGAAGAATGAAGAATCTGCAACCTGTGGAGATACTCAAAAATGCGGGACACTTTTGCGAGAATTCAAAGCTAAACGGGAAGAGAGGATTCAAAGGTTTTTGCAGGCTCTTGAACACAAAAGGATAGACTTCCTAGAAAAACTGGCATTGGCAGCTGCAAGATAAGAAGGTTCCTCTTGGGGATAGGGGAGAGAAGAGAGGGAAAAATGAGCCAAGTTGCAAATAGTCCAATTGCTGCCCAGTGGATGACATGAAATGGGATCCTAGGTTTATTCTATGTGCACATGCACATGACTGGGGACCATGACACTTGAAGTGTATGTTTACCAAATTTAATGAAACAAAACGTATTTGTGTAGAGCTAACAAATGAAAAGAATAGCATCAAATATTTCTAGGTGTGAAAGTCTGCGCATGCTGGGGGGCTTTGCTCCATATTCTCCAAACTGCAGTTTTTCTCTTCCACAATTCAAAGACTTACCAGAATCCTGAAAAACTGCCTGCACTGGAATGCAGAGATGCTGCATCTGAGGAGATTAGAGAAAAACCCCATTGCATGCATGCGCCCAAGCAGATTTATTGTGGAATAAATTAAATGTTTATTCTTTTCTTTGTTGCCTCGATTTTTAAGACCAGCTGTTTCTGGACCATTTGTTTTTCCATTCTTGGTACCAGCTTATGATATAGGATTGTACCTAAGTTTCACAGGAACATACATTGTTCCTCTGACTTTAGGAAAATGTCATCCTCCAGGTTAACTCTATATATCCTTCTGGACTATAGAAACGTGCTGGGTACAACAGAACTTCAAGGTGTTTTTGATGCAGTATCTTCAAATGGGTTTGAGAAGGTGCTGCTTTGGATAGCAGTACAAAATGTCCTTTTACACAAAAGTGCAGCATGTTGTAAACTGTGAAAAAGATAAAGGGCATCAACTATAAATACATTTTATTTTCCAAAAGAAGCCAACAATTATTTCATGTTGCTTTTCAAAGACTAAATGAGAGTATGATTGTATTATTCTAAAGCACTTAAGTTTGAAATTCTGAAGGATGAACCAGTTGTCAAGCCTATTGATATTTAACAACCTGCTGGAACCATTTTTTTAAAATAAAACTTATACAAGGGGGAAATGGTGACCAATAAATTAATGGGTATTTTGTTTTCATGCAGTAATTTCACCTGTTACATTACCACTGTCATGTCTGAAAGACTGCTTCGTTTGATATCTACTTCTGAAGGTCCTTGTTACTGTGACAAAAAATATAAATAAAAAATCCCAACCACATGAAATCTTTTAGTGATGAGGAGATAATATATTAATTTTCTGCATTAAAAACAAATTTCCAATAGTTTCCTGAAAAAAGCTAATGGCATACTTAATGGAGAATTAGAGATTTTGCATCTTTAAAAATCCCTATGATACTGAAATCAAAGGTAGGCTCCCAGCCCTTCCGGGTTGTAGTGTGTGTCACTGTAGATATTGCTTGTGTTTGTAAAGTGTTCAACAACTTATTTCATTTGAGCATTGATTCCTGTTGGGTATTTAGATGAACAGAGGTAACTAAAAAGCAACTATTTTCATGTTTGGTGCCCCAGAACCCAACAAAAGGCTAATTACTATGCAGCATTATAATTGTGCTGTATTGTGTTACAGTCCTATGGCCAGTCATCTGCTTTACCCATTGAGCAGAAACTCCTAGATACCTATGTGAAAGTCTTGCGTATGGCTTATTGTGGGCTAGAGTGCATGCTCCTCCATAATTCAGTCAGCAGACACATTAAGCTTATTTTTATGAAGAAATTGACAATGAAGTGTCAAGTTGAATCATGAATGGAAATTTTATGTGCTCAATGAGCCAAAGACAGGATTAAAGCGTTCATACCCATTGTGCAGATCCTTGGTGAACAATTTAGCTGATGACTGTTGTGGCCATACTAGGCTTCTTGTCCCTAGTAGTGTTTCTCATTCTTGGTCACCTTATGTTGGTGGGGAGTTCTGAGAGTTGAAGTTCACATATTTTCAAATGGCCAAGGTTGAGAAACACTGTCCTAGAATTTAGGGCTAGATAATTCAAGCAAGAGACCAACTCACAAGACTTGAAGCTAGAGTTTTCTCCAATAGTTTTATCTAGAATTATATAAACCTGATTGTATAGAATGCAGATGGATTTTAAAAATTGAGGCTGGGTACTTTTGGCACTTGTCACTTTAAAACACTGTATTTTAAACTGCTTCAAAGACTTATCTTCCAGTATTTTTTAAATGTAAAAGGATGCGTTCCAGCCATTAACTACAGCAACTGGAGGAACTTTGTTTCACTTTTATGTGTTTAGTTAAGAATCCCATTTTTCTAATGCCTTTTACTCAGAGAAAGAAAAAATTGAAGTATAAAAATAGTTGAATTTATTGAATTCATGCCCCACTATATCCAAGTAACTCTGAACAACTAACAACAAATACAGCAAAATCATGATTTTAATCACCACATAGAATACTCTACCAACATAGATGACAAAAGAGTGAAATAAAAATGGCACAAGAACTTATGTTGGGAAGGTTGCAAAAATCCTCTCTGGATCTCTAAATATCACGAGGGGGCAAGTATGATCTCCAATGGGAAGTCAATTCAAAGCAACAATGTGGCTACAGAGAAGCAGCACTATCTTATTTTTCTTCACCTCCCACAAATGTGGAATCATTAACTGCTGTTCCCTACAAAATCTGAAAGGCCAGCCATTCATAGCTACGATCTAACCAAAATTATATAATTCATCTGATAAAAGAATCCCAGTCTCTGCTATTTTTAAATAGAACCATCTAGCCAGCACTTATTTACTGTGCCTGATTTGTTGTGGTCTTGAGAGAATGGCTGCACATTCAGTGCACGTGGCAGGCTAGTTTCAGTCCCTAGCAGGGACTGTAGAGGAAGTTAACACCGCAGATATGTAAATTAGGCTCTTCCAACCTGGTACAACCCAGTTGGATTGAAAAAGACTCTTACCCATCATCTTTCCAGAGTAATCAACCAGTTGCCAGTCAAAACAAGAAGGGTAGAAGGTCAGCCATATTTTGCCATGCCAGTTGCCAAGAAGTAATAAAAAGGAAATGCTAAGTTGGGTTGCTGATCCAATGTAGTTGGTATCGTTCCGTTCTCAACTGTGTGTGAGGCGGGTCATGGTAGTGGTCTAACTCTTTGCCGTCATGTTTTTTGACCTTGGAGTCGATGGGGATTGTGGTAGCACGACCGCATGGTGCTGAAAAGGACAGCTCCCCACTCGACCCCACGAAGGAAGCGCCTCGAGATTTATTTTTTTTTTTGGTTAAAAAAAAAAAGGTGGACCACCAGCCATCATTCCCCCCCCCCTTTTTTTTTTTTGGAGAGGCGCCTTCTTTCACTTGAAGCCTTTTTTTTTGCCGCCTGCTCCCGGCTGAGACCCTGGCACTTCGCAGCCAAGGTTGGAAAGGAAGGGGGCGCTGTGGGTTGCGTTCCGCCGTGGCGAGGCAACGACCGCACCTTCCTCTTCCCTTTCCAGCGCAGGGAAGAGGCCACCATCTTCCCCCCGCGTCTTGCACCCAGATTCCTGTCAAAACGGGGGTTTTTTAACGGTCGGGCGGAGGCGCTCTCGTCCGCAAGCCCGCCGGCTCCTTCGCTCTGCGCCTTCCCCGAAAGGGGAAACGCGCGCTTCGGCTGGCCAGGTGCGCCTGGGGAACTCCACCTTCCCCACTCGGTCCGCAAAGAGCCATTAGATCCCCCCCTACCCCCAAAAAAGACTGCAAGCTTCGGCTGGCGGCTCTCGGATCGTCCGTGGGGGAAGGCCGCCCAGTCTCCCGGGCCAGCCGAGAATGACTTCCACGACGCATTCACACCTGGGGCCAGGCGTGTTTATTTACCTCAGGGTGGGGCGGGCAGCAGCCAGAGTGACGTTGAAACTCTTTTTTATTTTGCAACCAGTTCGGTAGATTTATACCTCACGAGGGGGGGAGGGGGAAATAACGGCTCCCTCGGAGGGAAAAAAAATAACGTTTCTTTTCGATTTCTTTTCGGCGTAGCGGGCGGTGAGAGGGAGGGAGAAGAGAGAGGAATACCGTTTTTTTTTTTTATTCTACCTGTTCTCACTTTTTCGAGAATCAAATCAATCCTGAGGTCTACTTGCAGCAGGACCAAACGGCCGCTTTGGCGGAGATAAAAGGTGGACGTTCAGTTGCGCGCGCGCTCTCTCTCTCTCTCTTCGCCTCCCCTCCAGAACCCGCCCCGGCTGTCTGTCCCTCGCCACGTGACCCGCTCTGTCCAATGGTTGGTCGGGGCGGTGGGGATCCGGCTGGAACCGGTTGGGCCGCGTCCGGCTCTATATAAAACTTTATAAACACCCGATTCAAATTAGTGGGGTCGCGAGCTACACGAGCGAGCCCAACAAACGGAATCCCCTTTCCCCCCCTCCTTGTTTTTATTTTCCGTCCTCCCTTGCTGCGCGGCTTTCCCTCCCATACATCCGAGTTTCTCCTTCCTCCTAGAGACCTTGCCTTTCTCGTTTCAATCCGAGCCGCCTTCTCGCTCTCCCTCCCTCACGCGCCGCTGACATGCCCAAGAGAAAGGTACGTGGCTGCGGCGAGGGAAAAGGGGGAAAAAAAAAGAGAGAAAAACTTAAGGGCCCGGAGGCGAGAGGGGCGATGGGGAAGGAGAGGGGAAAAGAATTCGTGTACTCGGAAGGGAGGGATGCTTATGCGGGGGTGAGCTTTCAGAGCAGACGCCATTTTCTTTCTCTTCTTCTCTACTCCCTCCCCGCACTCGATCGCTAGCTCGCTCCCTTTCCCTCCCCCTCCGCTTCGTTCGCCTTCGGGCGATTAACGGTCGGGGAGACGAGTGGGGGAAGCGCGTGCGCGCGCGAGACGGCTCAACGGTCGTCTTCGGGACTTAAAAAAAAAGTGGGGATGGAGGAGGGGGCGGGGCTTAGGGAAAGCGACCGTTAACCGCCGCGCATTTTTTGGGGTGGCCTATGAAGGAAAGGCGGTGCGCGCGCGCGGGAGCAGTGGTAGTGGGGTGGGGGTTGAATTTTGACTTCGCGAGCGACGATACAGGCGAAGCTCAGTGCGGGGCGGGGTAGTTGTGACAAGAGAGCGCGAGACGGCCAAGCGCGCGCGCAGGGAAGCGCGAGAAAACGCTTAATTATTGGCTGCCCCCATCGCCCGCGCGCTCGCCTTGCCCGCCAATCGGGAAGGGGCACGCGCCGACTTAGGCGCGGAGCAGGGGGGGAGTGTGGAAAAAAAAGAAGAAGAAGGGAGGGAAGTTGTCAGCAGAGGAGGGAAAAGAAAGCGGGGCGATCGGTTCGCTGCTAATTCTTTTTTTTTTTTTTGGCGGGAGGGCCGTTGGCCGGAAGGAGACCCACATGCACCGTCCGTTGAAGGCGGCGGGAAGCAGGAGGGCCCCTCGTTTCTCCTCCTTCGCCCGCTTAAATAATGAGGTTACGCTGTGTTTTTCTCTTCACCCTCCCCCACACACACACGTAAATTCAAAAAGGGCGGGAAAACCATAAGAAGGCCACTCCCGTTCCAAGCCCTGTTTTAAGGGCCTTGGATGGTGATTAGCAAGGCCGCCTGATAAATGATGCCTCTTTTTGCCCAGCGTGTTCTGAGTTAAATCTTGCCCCTCACACCTGTTGTTCGGAAGACCGCATTTGCTGTTTAAAATGAAGGAAGCTTGTAGGCTGCAGCCATTTAGTTTTCAGAGCAATAGCAATCACCGCCAAGGAGTTACTATTACAGCATGCTCCTGTTTTGACTTGCCTCACAGTTCACATTTTTTCTTCTGCAAGAAGCTTTTCGGGGTTTCATTGCCTAGCTACATTTTGGGGAAGAGGCTGCCTGAGTTAAGAAAGTGGAGTGTGGTTTGGATTTAGAAATAATGTTAAAGCAAAGAAAGGCTGCAGCAGTTCAGTGTGAGATTAGTTTCTGAAGTCTAGCTAGCAGTTGCAGGGACTAGGGGAAATGCTTCCTTCTGTGAGATCAGAATTCCTGAACTAAATAACATCTTGGTGTTAACATGGATTTGGTTGAGATCATGGTATTTTGAAATAAAAGCAGTCATTATATTGCCTAGAGCTGCTCTGTTGGGGAATAAAGAAACTGAATAAGAGACATCTGTCAGTGCTGTTATCACAACTCACAAGGTTATGTGATGTACAGAAATGCAAAGTTGTGCTTATCAGTATATGAAAACAAGATATTTTGATTTTATTGGAATAATTCTAAACATGAGAAATTATTGGATTCTGGAACAGTTCTTTAAAAAAGTATGATCCTTCAGAAACTTCACTGCAAATAGAATTTGGGTGCAAACAGTCAAGCTGTGAGAGCATCAAATATCCCACAGTTCAACCCTGAGCTACAAGTGTTCTTTTCCAAAATTTGGATGCTTCAGCCAAGTAGCCAAAGGAATATCTACCTACCTGGTTATGGCTTTTTTTTGCTGCTTTTATTTCTTAAAGTGAACTGATTACACTCTGCTATTAGAAAAACCGCTGGTTTACAACTTACAAGTACAGTAGTATCAGGTTATTAATTTAGGGATGTTTGAATGATATGTAGGAAAAATAGACAATTCAAATGGTTGTGAGGTATGCAAATGTAAAGTATAAATGAATTACTCAAGAAATTAGTATGTAAATTTAGCTATCCATCAATTTGCTTTATGCATTTATATTTAAATACAAAATAAATGTTAGTTTTGTTTAACCATGTCTAAAATTTCTTGTAGGCTGAAGGGGATACCAAGGGTGATAAGGCCAAAGCAAAGGATGAGGTAAGGAGTATTTGTTTAGTTTTGTCATTTGTTCTTTATTAACATAATTAAGTTGATCAACTTAATAGCCATTCATTTAATGAGCATTCATTACAAAGGCATTGGAAAAAGTGATTTACAACTCTTCCTTACACTTACAACTGATGCAACATCTCTAGTTGTGATCAAAATTTTGGTTCTTGGCAACTGGCATGAATTTACAACAAATTGCAGCATCCTTTGGTCATTGTGATCACTATGTACAACTTTCTCAGCTGGCTTCCTGCATCAATCGGGAAAGCTGAATTCGCTTAGCAATCATGTAATAAATGAATCATGGCAAAAAAAAGTTGTAAAATTGGAGGTCACTTAACAACAGAAATTACTGTCTCAGTTGTAAGCTGAGGAGGACTATATTATATTTTTGTAGCATCAGTTCTAAGTCTAGGACTACCTGTGTTATACTTTTTAATATTCTAATAGATTACAAAGGAACCATGCTAATTCTAACAGGATTAACTTTTTTCTTATCTTTAAATAGCCACAGCGGAGATCAGCAAGGTTATCTGCTGTAAGTATGTTTTATGATAAATGCTTTCGAGAGATGAGTTAGTAAAAGTAAAAACTCCTAAAGAACTCTTAATAATAGCATATTTGTGTAACAGATAGTTTTTATATACATCAAGTGCACAAACATTTCCAAAATATTCATTGTACTTTTATTTTTAGAAACCTGCTCCTCCAAAGCCAGAACCCAAACCTAAAAAGGCAGCTCCAAAGGTAAGTTTAACACTCTATGCAACTTGGATTGAAAATGTTTTGCTTCCATAAAGTGAATTTATATATCAACTCTTAGCAAATTTACTCTTGTTTCCAAATGATCAGAAAGCTGAAAAGGTACCCAAGGGAAAGAAGGGGAAAGCTGACGCAGGCAAGGATGGAAACAACCCTGCAGAAAATGGAGATGCCAAAACAGACCAGGTATATAATAACTATTAACACTTAAGTTACTTTAGTGTTTAGAAATCAAACAAAAATGTATGCTGTTTAAAAGAAGCAGGTAGTAATCATGTTTCTTGTTCATTTCCAGACAAATAATTTAAAGTAATACAAGCATTTGGGGTGCACAAATCAGAATAATTTGAATCCACAAGCCAGATAGAATCATTGGATCAGATCTTCAGTGTGAATCAGATTGAATCAGTAATTTTTATTTGGATTTACCAAATTATCTTGATATAGTTCACAAAAAAATCAACAATATAGACATTGGGTCATTGTCTTGGTTCATAGAGTCAGTCAAATCACCTTTGAATCTCCAATTTATTTTTTCCATTTCTAAGAAGCATGAAGTCTGATTTCTGCAGAATAAAATTACTATGTGAAATAACATGTTTCCAAAAAGAAGCCACTGCGATATTTGACAATAATCTCTCAATCAATGTTGTGTTTTAAGTAATCGCATCCCCCCCAAATCCTGAAACTTTCCTTAACAAGGTCCAGCTTAAAAAAATACTTTAATTAATTGTAATTTAAAACAAATATGACATACAGGTACCAAAATGTTTTTTCCTTGACTTTCATGTTCAAACTTCTAGTTCCACATTCGCCTATTTTAACTGTATCTTGTCATGTTTACAAAACATTACTGTAGGCTTATCATGTGTTCTACTGGGAAATGTAGAACAGTTAAAACTTAGCCTTATTTATTTATTATTTATTTATTTATTATATTTCTATACCGCCTTTCTCCCGTAGGACTCAAGGCGGTGTACAGTCAAGAAAAATATAGATACAGAAACATCATAAAATTGCTAATTAAAATTATTATTATAACATAGTTTGGCCCAATTAACTAGAACCTAAAATTAGATAACATTTTACACATCAAAAGTAATTTTTTTGATTTGGTGAGAAAGTAGTACATTATTACAATATGCAGGGATGAATAGTTCAGTAAATGCAAATAAAACAGTTGCAAGAGAATTTAATGGTATAGTTCTGGAGATATTTGAAATAATTTAAAACTGATAAAATTATTTGCTTTGTTGCTTAAATTTATCTTTCCCATCAAGAGTGCTTGATTATTGGCAATAACTGCATCTTACATGCAAACACCGACCCTTTGAACAGTAATTGCACAACGTAAAATGCTCTCTGATGAACTACATTTCTCTTTCAGGCACAGAAAGCTGAAGGTGCTGGGGATGCCAAGTGAATTGTGTGAATTTTTGATAACTGTGTACTTCTGGTGACTGTACAGTTTGAAATACTATTTTTTATCAAGTTTTATAACAATGCAGAATTTTGTTTTACTTTTTTTTTTAAAGCTATGTTGTTAGCACACATAACGCTTTGTTGTTGTGTTTTAGAGGGAGGAGTGGGGACAAGTGTCATTGACTCTGTTACTTAGAATCTGGGCTTTTAAAAGTCCCCCTTCAATTTTGCCAGAGGGAATCTTTATGGGCACAAAGAGAGGATTTCCTGATGCTGTCAATCTGTATTGGTTTTTGAAATGCTTCAGACAACACTGAAATTCCTAAAATGCCTGTTTTGAGAAATAACATTAAAGCTGTACTTCTAATTTTAATTATTTCAGTGTCCCTCGCATTTATTACTTCTCTGAGTATCATGTGGCATTTGGTACTTGCTATCATAAAACCAAATGCATTCTTACAGGATCAGGCAATCCAGATTTCTGGTGTCAAATACCGAGGGAAGAAGGATGGCTTATAACTGAGCCACATTCCCTTCTTTATTGTGAATCTTCAGATTAAAAATTCTGCAGTTTTTGTTTTTTTCTTAAAGTCAGGGTAGGTTTGTGAAAAGTTGTTAAACAACATACTAAATGTGAAAGTGTCCACCCTCACTCTAAACTTTCCCTGTTCCAATTAATTGGATTTTATATAGTAACTTTACATTTTGGTAGTACAAAGAAAAGGGGAGTTGGAACTTGTTGTAAAACATTGCGAATTGTAGCCCATGTCCTGCCTGAATACCATTGATTGATCGTTTTAAGAAATGTACCTTTAATAAAGCTGGATATTGTTTGGCTTTGACTGTTTTTTTTTTCCTCTTCTATTGTCTGTTCATTTCCTGCTGCCCTATTTTTCATGTTTTTATGTTACAGCTTAAATGTACATTACATATAAGTATAAGTATAAGGTACTTAAATGTACCTTCTTACAGATAAACAGTTTAAAAGTTCCAGAACATAGACTTCCATAGACAAACTAATATTTAATGCTGTTATCTTTCATTTTGCATACATAGGTAGTAATAGTATAAATGATCCTTAAGTATCTATAGCAATAGTGAGAGGAATCTTAAATTTATGGAAAAATAGGGAATGGACAGTTGTTAACTGTCCATTAATACAAGATTGAAGTGCAAGAGTTGCATCACACAATTAGTAATTTAGTTTTACTGATTTGTATTGCTACAAAACATTGTCCAAAACTTATTAGACAATAAGTTTTTTAAAATCTTTATACAGATAGTACTTGATTTATGACAATTGAGCCCCAAAATTTCCATTGCTAAGCAAGGCAGTTGTTAAGTGAGTTTTGCCCCACTTAATGATCTGCACTCATTAGAACTAAATGCCAGTTGCCAAGCATCCAAATTGATCAATAATCATAGTGAAAACCATAAGTCACTTTCTTTCAGTGTCGATGTAAGTTTGAATAGTCGCTAAACAAATAGCTGTAAATCAAAGACTACTTGTAATGTAGAATTGCCTCTTCTAATCTGGCCCTCTTTTTACTGCCAGTGTGTTGGTCTATAGCTTCCCAGATACTCTGTTCTGAACCGAACATCATGGGTCTTAATCATGAGCTAAACATTCCATGCTTTGTAAATTTGAGACTTTTCTATTCTGAATTTATTTTCCTTTCATTAAGAGTAGCTGTTTTAATAATGCTTCCATTCATTAAACATGTATAGCTAACAGCCTTTTCTACTTTCCAAGTGTGTTTACATAACTAGATTTCGTGATAGTGCGGGTTCTTTAAAATAGTTATTGTTAAAGTGATTTAACAAGTTATGTTACTGTGCTTGTTCCTAGTGGATTGCTGTTACTCAAAATATCCTCTTTTCATACTGTTGCTGCTAATCCTTGCATCAGGTTGATGAATCATCATTGATTAATTACCAATAGTGCTATATTAGTAGGGACAGTGAGTTGTATGTCACTGCTCAGCTATTTCTACCCAGCACAATTGTGAGCATATAAATTCAATTATTTTCTTAGTCAATTATTAGGAAATCCTTATCCATTAAGTACTTAATCCAACTTTATCTGGTGATCAAATAGCAAAATCAAGATGTGCACAAGAACTATAGGTGTTATTTTTTAATCTCAGAACAGACATTGAAATTCAGACCTTTTTATCTTAGTTGTGCTTAGTACTTTTTATTCCTCATGTAGCAATTGCTGCAGTTTATGATTTAAAAAGTCTTGGTGGTGGCCAGGACAGTACAGTTGGTTGCATTGCCTGGTTTTTATATGCATCAAAAAAATGTTTCACTCCACTGTCATAGCCGCTATCTTGACTGTTTTTTAACCATACCTTGTAGATATCCTTGGATTGCTGCATTTAGTTTGGATGATCTTATTTGAATTTTGATGGACCAAAGTTTTCAAGAAAGTGCTGCATTTTCCATGTAGTTGAAATAACTGTTTTCCTATTCTCGCCCCGATTTTCTTAGTATCTTGCTCCCCATCATCACCACATTTAAATCCAAATACAACACACCACCCGTATCCCAATCTTCCAGCCTAGCTACTGCTGCCAGGCTTGAATTCAAGTTCAGCATGCCCAAATGCCCACCCATCCTCTTCCACCTTCCTAGTCTCTCTGTAGGCTTTACATTTTCCTCTGATATCTTCCAGCTTGGAGCGTTCCTGTTCAGAGGATGCGTGTTCTGACTTCATACTCACTTCACACATACACATTTTGGTTCTGGGATGGACTGCCCAGCATTCCCTATTTCATGCATGGAATGTTAGCACATTCCTTTGGAAAATACAGAGTCAATTGTTAAATGAAATTTCTGTTACTTTCTTTAGATTTTTGTATGTGAAGTGGAAGTTATAACGAATTTTCTGTACAAATCAAAGTAAGCATACTTTGTATCATACTTTATTAAATGTTACAATGCTACATAAATTGGACCAATTTTTTTTTCAAAATTGTTTTTGTATTGCTTTGTTGACAAAACTGCTTCAGAATAACTTATCTTTTTAAAGTAAAATGATAAAACAATTATACGGTAACAACAGCCTAAATAAAATGCCACTAATTGATCCAAACACAAATTAAGTACTTGTGTTAAATTCAGGACTGGATTCAAATTGCAGCTCTCGTGGGGACTATAATCAGTGTGTATGCTTCTATCTTTAATTGCAGTTACTTAAAATATATTATCTGGAATAGCAAGAGGGCCCCGAGTTACACTCTTAAATATGCAGTAGAAAAATGGAGAAAGGATCAAGTAAAAAGTCAATTAGCAATTTTAACTGCAGAAACTAAACAGCACAAAACTGGGTTTGGAGACATCTACTTTTTCAGATTTTATTTTTGCCACAAAATTATTTGGCAAATACTGCATAAAATGGAGAAATTAGTTTGAGGGAGTAGCATAAGACCGGCCAGGTATATTTTAGACTCAAGATTATTTGAAATGTTCTCGGCACAATCATTTCATGTTTTGAATTTAGAAAGCATATTGCCTATTCAGCACTAGCTTCAGCACTAGTTGATCGATCTTGGCTTAGGTTAGGGTTGGAGTCCACTTAATATTATCCATGTCCTGTTCCTCCACCCTACAGACTACCACTTGCTTTTGCAAAAACTTTTAGGACAGTTAACTTTTTGCATATGAATATGCTAAACAAAACTGCCTGTTTTCTAGACATGCATGCAAAGGAGACAAATTCCATTCTAGAACAAGAACAAAGTGATCAGAGGGTTCTATTTCCAAATTAAATTAACTGATCTAACTTTTAAGTATGAGAGTAAAAATGAGCCACATTTATAAACCATTTTGGCTTCTGTTACCATAATTAGTAAACCCAACTTTTTGCATGCTACAGTGAATATTTTATTTATTTATTTATTATATTTCTATACCGCCTTTCTCCCGTAGGACTCAAGGCGGTGTACAGTCAAGAAAAATATAGACACACAAACATCATAAAATTGCTAATTATAATATAAAGCACAATAAAAGGTTTCATCTCAAGAAAGCAAGTAAAGCCAATAGTAAGAACTGGGATGTGTACACAGTTGAGCCACCTGTGATCAAACAGATGCTCTAGATTTGTCGTGCCCCCCCCCCCCCCAGTAGCATCATGGGTATTAGTCCAGCCCAGCTATTATGGATGGCTGGTTGTGTTAAATATCCCAGAAGCTCAACTAGAACAACTTGGACTTTTGAATTCATAGAAGATATAGTTTGTCTCCAAATAAAATTTTAAAAAAGCAAATGGCCATATAAGAAGTTCTTAATTTACGACCACAGTTGAATCCAAAATTTCTATTGCTATGCGAGAACATTTGTTAAGTGAGTATTGCCCCATTTTACAACCTTTCTTGCCACCGTTATTGATTCACTGTACTTAAGTTAGTAAAACGGTTGTTAAGTGAATCTGGCTTCCCCATTGATTTTGCTTGTCAGAAAGTCACAAGGTGATCATGTGAACCCGGGACACTGCAGCTGTCATAAATATGAACCAGTTGCCAAGTGTCTGAATTTTGATCACATGACCGTCAGGATGCCACAACAGCCGTAACTATGAAACAAGTCAATTTTTTCAGTGCCGTCGTAACTTCAAATGGTGACTAAATGGACTGTTGAAAGTGAAGGATTACCTGTAATCATTTTAATATGTCAGTGACTCAAGGAATTTGAAAAAGCTATTTCTGATTTTAGGAGGAAAGTAGATTATACATTTCAATATCTGTGATTGTGAAATGTTAGATAATGCGAACACTGGCCTGCTATAAACTCCCAATAGCCTAAATTTCATAGATATGTCCCCAAGTATCCCTAAACCAATTGCAGTACCAAGTTATCTGAACCACATTTCCACAAAACATGAGTTTCTTTGTCTTCATCTACCTCAATTTTTCTTGCAAGGCATCTGTTCAGATTAATGTGCTGGGCTGAATTTCTTTTTCTCTGATCGTGTCAGTTTCTCCCGTTTGAGGGAGTGCTATCTAAGCAAAACTGGAAGTCCTTGCAAATCAGAATTGTTTTGATTACATGTCAGTAGAAGAAACTTAAGAGTAGCTCAATATCTATGGGGATTGATAGGAGGCAACTGGACATTCTGGTTTTTCTTTGAAGACATTTCAGTTCTCATCCAAGAAGCATCGTCAACTCTGACTGGATGATGGGGAATGAAAGGATTTATACACAGATAAACCTCCAGGTGCCCTTAACAGCTCACTAAAAGGATGCAAATGACCAGCTGTCTGCAAGGAGGATAAATCCTTCCATTCCCCATCACCCAGTCAGAGCTGAAGAAGCTCCTTGAATGAGAAGTGAAATGTCTTCAAAGAAAAACCAGAAAGTCCAGTTGCCTCTTGAAAAAGCACCTTTGAGACTTAGAATAGCTCATTTTATGGAATGGGCATAGTATTCAAATACAAAGCCCTTAATCACCAGGACAGCACAAGCTAACAAGCTACAGTTTTCCAGACGGACACCCCTTAAAGTCTACGTCCATGAGCTGTGAAAATAGCCCAGTGACTGATTATTTGAACTGGGCACATCCCATCATGAGCACTGGAGCGTATCAAACAGTTCAGAGGAACTGCAAACAGGAGATACGTCCCCTCTTCCAAAAGTATGGAAAATGCTTCATTCAAGTAAGAAAAGGAAATGGGAAAACACATTTTCTCTTCTCCCATCTCCAAAAACCTTCCTTTTCTCATGCTCTATAAACCAAACTTTTAATCTGAAGATTCACATTCATGCCAAAGTGGCTCATTTGTGCTCCATAACAATAAAGTGATTAATTTTTCTGAGATTGACTGCAAATTGCAAATTCAGACTCTTCAGCTATTTTTTGCAGAAGTAGTGGAGCAGATGAGAGTGCAATCGAAGGGCTCCTCTTTTCTTCTGAATTGTGCCCCACTGTGAACAAAAAAGAGTGCTCAGAACAACTTAACTGCAAAATAATGGTTAATAATGGCCATAGCTGTTATGTGCGGCAGCCTTACTCTTAAACCAGCTTTTCTAAACTTGGCCATGGCAGCTAGGGGAGGATGGGCTTAGAGGCCCAAAACATGGGTAGGCTGGGGCAGTGGTGGAATTCAAATTTTTTTACTACCGGTTCTGTGGGTGTGGCTTGGTGGGTGTGGTGTAGCTTGGTGGGCGTGGCAGGGGAAGGATATTGCAAAATCCCCATTCCCACCCCACTCTGGGGCCAGCCATAGGTGGTATTTTCCAGTTTTCCTAACTACTCAAAATTTCCACTACTGGTTCTCCAGAACCGGTCAGAACCTGCTGAATATTTATTTATTTATTTATTTATTTATTTATTTATTTATTTATTTATTTATGGAACTTGTATGCCGCCCTATCTCCAATGGACTCGGGGCGGCTCACAACAATTAAAACAAAGCAAACAAACCGTTAAAACAAAAAATCCAGGTTAAAATTAACAAAAATTCAATAAAACCCAGTTAAAACCGGCAACCAATGCAAGTCATGCAGGAGAGGTGTAACATGGGAGTGTTGAGACACCCCTGGGTGAGGGATTTAACAGATTGTGGAAGGTGATGCTAAGGAATCTCTCCTTTCTTCTTTGCTCCCTCCCCCACTCTCAACAAAAGTGTTGCCCGCATGATGTGGGTTGGATGTAGGGTTACCAAATATTTGAACAGCAAAGGAGAAACATGGACGGAAAGGAGGATAAATGGAGAGGAAAAGAGGCACACTCACCTTTTGTGGCATCCATGACAAACATAACAGCAAACAAATTACCAGAAAATATACTTAACCCTACATCTATATGAAATTACTTTTTTGTTGGTTTTTCAACTGCGATCTTTTTCCAGCTAGCCTTTATTTTCAAGAATGTAGGCAAGCGAAAATATAAAATTGATGATGATGTGTTTTTTAAATTTCAACATAGCAATGTATGATAAGTCATGTGGTCTACAGGCTACAGCGATCATAGATTTGAAGGGGCTGGATCGAAGCCAGATGTTGGAATCAGGAAATAAAACATAAATCGAGGCAGTTAAGTCTATCAATAGATAAGGGAAAGAAACTAATAGACCGTTTACAAGGTCACAATACCCAAATGTTTAATGACTACTGTCATGAAAATAGTTCAGAAACCGAAGGCTAGGGCTTCTGGATGCAGGACATGTCCTCTTTTTTTGGCCACGCATCTGGAAGTCCTAGCTGGAGAAGGGGGAGAGCCTTCTCTGTGGGGGCACCTACTATCTGGAACAAGCTCCCCCCAGAGATACGGAGGATCCCGGATCTACGCACCTTCTGCCGCGCTCTCAAGATCTTTTTATTTCACCAGGCTGGTCTGGCCTAACCTCTCCCATTCTCTTTTTAATGTAAATTTTAATTTGTTCTTAACCTGGGATTTTAAATTTGTCTTGGGCTAAATTGATTTAATTTGATTTTACTTCTGCTCTTAAATTTTTGTATTCTATGTGTTTTATCCTGTGCCTGTTCACCGCCCTGAGTCCTTTGGGAGTAGGGCGGTATACAAATTAAATAAAATGAAAATGAAAATGATCCCTTAATATCATTCTTAGGGACAGGGAGATATTTGGGCAGTTAGTTATCACACTATCACCCCATTAAACTCCTCAATCCATCATTAAAATATTCTAAATTGATGCTTACTGTTACTTTATGACATGGATTAGTTTCACTTATCCCACTAGAAAGATTTTAACCATTATTTAAATAAGCAATGATAGCTTAATTTGCATATCACACTAAGCTACAATGGCTGAATTAATACAGTAACCACAGAGTAAACAAATTATGGCTTAAATATTACTAGTTCTGCTTAGCCTGAATTTCTGGTCAGTCAATTACAGTATAATTTTCAAGTTCTAAACTTCTCATAATTTTTTTCTCCCAGATTTGGAACATAAACCTCTTAAGTCTTGGTCACCTATCTCACTCCCTCAAGGAATTTCTTAATTAAATAGACTCAAACATTTTCTCCTTTCCTATAGAAAAAATATTGCATTGCAGCTTCCAAATCATTTTGGTTACCATACTCTTTTTTAGCTCCTGAGGTTTTTTTCCCTCTGAATGGGATCATCAATGCTATATATGGCATTCCAACTGTTAATACACTATAAAATAAATGTTTGTTAGACTTTGCAACTTTAAGACAGATGGATTTCAATTCCCAGAATTCTGCCTAGTTAAGAAACACTGTTGTAGATGCATGATGTGCCATATCACTTGGGACACTTTATTTTCCATTTCGTTTTTTTAAATAATCAGCATAGAGCACTGCACACCAGAACAACTAGACACAAGAACATTTTTTCCCTGAACGCCATCACTCTGCTAAATAAATAATTCCTTCAATACTGTCAAACTATTTATTAAGTCTGCACTACTATTAATCTTGTTATTGTTCCTATCACCCATCTCCTCCCACTTATGACTGTATGACTGTAACCTTCTTGTTGGTATTCTTACGATTTATATTGACTGTTTTCTAATATGATTTGATTGCTTATTTGTACCCTACAACTATCACTTAAGTGTTGTACCTTATGATTCTTGACAAATGTATCTTTTCTTTTATGTACACTGAGAGCACATATGCATCAAAGACAAATTCCTTGTGTGTCCAATCACACTTGGCCAATAAAATTCTATTCTATTCTATTCATTGTTTATTTTTCAGGTTCTAGGTTCATGTTGTAAGGGCATAAGATCCTTTTTCTTATTTAGCCGCTGCCTCTTTCTATCCCATTAGTGCAAAATTTGATTTCATCTCCCACCAGCAATTGGGAGGGACTTTGCCTTTTCATTCAAACTTCATTTTTAATTTTTGTTGCCTAGTCTCCCCATTTGAACAGAGGCTTTTGCAGTTTTGTGTAAAATAGTTCATTTGGGTTTCCGTCATTCCAAATAATGTCAGGATTTGCATGGTTGAATAAAACTACCGCACCGCAGGAACCACTTTTGAAAGAATTTAAGTTTTATTAAAGTTTACTAGGAGATAAAATACAAATAGAAACAAAAGTCAAGAAAGATAAAGAGGAAAGGCAGAAGATAAGAGAAAAGAAAAAAGGCAGTGACTTCCTAATTTGTTTTCAGTTCAGTAGAATACAAGAAAAGTTACAGACTCAACCTTTTGCTTTACATTTCTAATTATTTCAGACCATTTCTCTAACAACTGCCTTTGAAAGTTATTTTTCAGCAAGACTTGCCACCCCATGGATTGGCAGGAGGGAGTTGAATGGATGGTGATTTCAGGGAGCTGTTGGATACTTAAAGTGACTTTACGTCAATGGTGTTTGCAATGCAAATGTAACAACTTAATTGACCACAATACAGCATACAGTAAATGCACAATCCACATCACTTACCTAGATGGTAGCTAAGATAGCTTTGGAAAATGTGGAGGTTTAACACACACATGCATAACCATTGGATGTTGACTGGAGTGATGCAATATTTTAACCCTTTGTTTGGTATTCTAAAAGCCACTTAAAGCCTATGGGAATTAGCAGCACAGTTTAATCAAGAAATTAAACGTACCAGTGTAGAAGTCTGAGTAAGAAATTAAATAAAGACATAACTTCATGGTTTCACCATTTTTCTACCACCAAACTTAAGGAAGACTTCTAGAGAACATGTAAGCTGATTTCATTATTTCCTTGAATACAATAAAGGCATTGACAGTGGAGAGACTAGGGGTATTTAATCACTATTTGTACTAAGATTGGAGAGATTCAAATCCAACCTCAACCATGATAAGCCAGTGATTAACTTAAAATCAATCTCTTGTTAGTTTAGTTAGTTTACTTTATTGTCATTGCATCTTGTACAATGAAATTAAATGTACATTATAACTATAAAAATAAAACACAATTTAAAAACCCTGATATTGCATTAATACTGCACTATACAATAGATTTCAACATAGTTACTGCCCTGGGATAGAACCCAGTGGTGGAATTCAGCCAGTTCTCACCACTTCGGGAGAACCGGTTGTTAACTTTTTGAGCAGTTTGGTGAACTGGTTGTTGAAATAAATCATTAGGGCAGAGAACCAGTTGTTAAATTATTTGAATCCCACCACTGATAGAAGCTGTTTTTTAGCCTATTTGTCCTTGTTTTTATTATCCTGTACCATCTGCCAGAGGGTAATAGTTAAAAAAAAAAAGGGTGCCCTGGATGAGATGGATCTTTAAAAATGTTTTGAACTTTCTTGAGGCTGAGGGAGCTATAAAGCTCTTCCAAGGAGGGGAGAGGGCAACCAATGAGCCTCTGGGCAATGACGTTGACCCTCTGGAGCGCTGTCCTATCTGCCACTGTGCAATTGGCAAACCATACACAGGTGCAGTAAGTTAAAATACTCTCTATGGTGCAGCGGTAGAAGGTCACCAGCAGTTTTTCATTCAGTTGTTTCCTGAGAAGTCTCAGGTAGTTTAATCTCTGCTGGGCCCTTTTGACCAGTGCTGCAATGTGAGCGCCCCAGGTCAGCTCCTCTTTTATGGTAACACCCAGAAACTTAAAACTGGCCACTTGCTCCACTCAGTCTCCATTGATAAGCAATGGAGATGTCTGATCTATTCCTTCTATAGTCCACTATAAGATCCTTGGTCTTATTGGTGTTAAGGACCAAGTTACTATCTCCACACCATGAAAGCAACTGGTCCACTTCATCTCGGTAGACAGACTCATCCACCCCCCCATCCCCCCGATGAGTCCCACCACTGTTGTATCATCAGCAAATTTAATAATAGTATTACTGGTGTGAGTGGGAATTGCAGTCATGCACATAAAGAGTATAGAGCTGTGGTGGCAAACCTATGGCACACGTGCCAGAGGTAGCACACAGAGCCCTCTCTGTGGCCCAGAAGCTGTCACCCCAGCTAAGCTCTGACGCGCATCCGCGCACACCTCCCGCCAGCCAGCTGCTCTTCGGGTCTCTGCCATGCATGAGGGGGCCCCGCATGCATGTGCATGTGCATGCACAGGGCGGGGCGGGCATGCACAGGCTGCGTGCATTGCATTTAGGGGTTCACACGTGCACTCGGTCTGGAAAAGATTAGCCATCACTGGTATAGAGTAAGGGACTTGTTCAACCTATTTCAGGATTGGGAAGAAATTGGAGAAGGGAGGACTTGGAATTCCAGAGGAAAGATGGATTTGAAAAGTAGAAGATCTATCAATAAATTTCAGGTATGGGTTTTTGATAAGCATTACTTTTTCCCTAGTTTGATGCAAGTCCATGCCGTTTCCTAACACACGGTGGCGCCATCAAACAATTAAACCCCTACTGTAGTTGAAACGTTTTAATAATGATCCACTTTAAAAAAAAACAATTCACTTTCAGCATATATAGGATATTATCATATACCTTTGCAATGAAGTTATTGAATCTCTCCAAGAACTATAAGGGAGAGTGGGATTCTTTTCTTTTAAAAAAAAAAAATTGGGGCAATTTTGTGAGAAAAGGCAAAAGTTTCATCAAGCTAATAATTATTTTGGGAAGCCCTGGCAATTGTGCTTGAGATAGGCAGCCTGATATCCGTCAATGTGTCAAAGCTGGCAGGTGGCTTGCAGATCTCTCTCTAATACTCAGGGACTTTCTTGCCCACCTGACCATTAAAAAAACATTCTATTAATTTAAAACTAAATGGTGTATATGGCTGGTGTGTGAAAAAGCCACGCCTCTAGTGTCCCCTGTCATTTTCCCTTGTCTTTTGCTCTTATGGTTTTGAGATCTTTTACCTCCTCCCCACCCACCTACATGGTATTCCCTGTATCACTCCATGGAAGGGGAAATTGGACTTTACAGAAGCAGGATAGGAAGAAAATTTGTCTGAAATGGTATAGAGTTTCCTGCCTAAGCAGGGGGTTGGACTAGAACAGGGGTCACCAACCTTTCGGACCTCAGGGACTACTAAATTCATAATTTTAAATCCCATGGACCCACTAATACGATCTGCCTAATGACCAGCTGGGTGGGCGTGGCTAGCTGGGCACGTGACTGGGTGGGCATGGCCAATTCATCGCCTCCCCGCCAAAGGCTCCTTAGGGCCCCAAAAGGAAGCAGATGTTGGAGCTAAGCAGCCACCACCAGAAAGAGTTGGCAAAACAGCTCAGTTCAAATTAGATCTGACCGAGAAGGAGGCTCAGCAGAAGCACCTCACTGAGGACTACAAGCATAGGCTTTCCAAGTAGAGGGAAGACCTGTGGGAATGCAAGGCCTGGAGGCTCAGCGGGCTGAGATGGTCAGCCAGTTCCATCTTCTCTTAGCTTGCAGCAGCCAAGCTTGAAAAGCTGGCTTAAGTAAAGCTGCCACAGGTAACAGTTCTGGCTCAGCCAAAGTTTTGCAGTTAAATTGTAGAAAATGTTATATTATGGAAATACCCATTTTCTGATTACGGTTGTGTGTTTTTTTAAATCTGTGCTGAGCTTTATTTCTCCTTCCTGTAAGTTGTTTGGCCTCTTATGTTATATCACTTTATTCAATAACCTATAGATTTATATTCCTGGATAATGCATGTATTGATTGAACCAATGTTTTCTTGTAATGGTTGTTCCCTTGGAGTCTTTGGAATTGTTATTTATTATTGTTCATGATACGTGTGCCCCTTTGGGCCCAATACTAAGGAAAAACAATAAATCCCAAAATGAAAAATGATATATAATTGTACACGTGTAATCAGAATATATCACACTTTTTTTCTTTCCTAACTTAGATGCTTTTTCTCCGGTGGGACCGGTCTATCAGGGCAACCTGGTCTACCCAATTATGGGACAGAACATACTGCTTCCTAACTTAGAAACACTTTCTGTCCATTTTTAACAACAGCCATAGATCACCTGCTTAAACAAATGCAGGTGTGTGAGTTTTTTGTCTGAGATAAGTGGGCGAGTTAACTCTCTCTCTCTCTCTCTCTCTCTCTCTCTCTCTCTCTCTCTCTCTCCTGTTTTCTCAAGCTTGGTTGCCCTCATTGCAAATTCTGTATTGGAAAAAAATACAAGAAAATATGGCTGCCTTCTGCATACAGCTGCCAATCAGAGGTACAGCCTGATGATTTATGGAGGCAAAATAATCAGTGGAGCAGCTGCAAAGAAGTTTAAGGACTACCTTGTTTCAAATGTTGGTTGTTTCAAATGCCTTGGTTTTACAGGAGAGCCTGCATAATACACAAATCAGGTCAGCCAATATTTCCTTTTCTTCTAATTCAGGTGACTGAAACCAAGTATTAGGAGTCTGATGATAGCACTCAGCATAACCAGAGTTCTGTATATGATTTTAAACAATTGTACAAAGTTGCTCTTGTCAAAGAATGTAATTAACATCTAGTAAGAGTGACTGATTTTACTAAAACAAGAAGGAGATGGCAGATCATATAAAACCATAAAGTGGTTTGTTTGGCATTAGCTTAGCATATCATGTGAATCCAGCCACTGTAATTTGTAAATTAGGGTGCATAGCTTACCAAGATGTACTAAAATGGCTAATTTCAGTTTATTCATAGCTGAGTAAATCAGGGGTTAGGGCAGTGATGATGAACCTTTTAAGCACTGAGTGCCCAAAGTGTGTGTGCACGCCCAAACTGCAAGATGTGGGCACATGTGCCCCTGTGCCCCATGCATACATGCATGCCCCCCACATGTATGGCAGAGACCTGAAGACCAGCTGGCTGATGGGAGGCGTGTGTGCACGCGTGACACAGACTCGAAACAGAGCTGGGGCGACGGTGTGCATGCCCACAGAGAGGGCTTTGCATGTTACCTTTGGCACGTGTGCCATAGGTTCACCACCACTGGGTTAGGGCAATATATAAACTTAAGAAATGGCTTTTGTTCTCCAGCATAGATGCAGGGGTGTCTGCAGAGTTTGGTTTAAAAAAAAAACACCAAGTTGAAGGCTGCAATGGTGGAATCAAAGCTCTTATCCAGTGTACACTTAAAAAATAGGTGGATCTTTTGCCATCTCTTGATTTTTTGTGAGCATAACTTGCAGATGCTTGGTTTAGGTGGTTGCTTTGTTAGTTGCGAAGTCGTGTCTGACCCATCGCAACCCCATGGACAACTTTCCTCCAGGCCTTCCTGTCCTCTACCATCCCCCAGAGACCATTTAAGCTCATGCCGACTGCTTCAGTGACTCCATCCAGCCAC
Source organism: Pantherophis guttatus (assembly GCF_059756535.1). Lineage (NCBI taxonomy): Eukaryota > Metazoa > Chordata > Lepidosauria > Squamata > Colubridae > Pantherophis > Pantherophis guttatus. The sequence continues at coordinate 17,129,536 of NC_142072.1, read as the reverse complement.
CTCGTTCTCTGTCGTCCCCTTTTTCTTTTGCCCTCAATTGTTCCCAGCATTAGGCTCTTCTCCAGTGAGTCCTTCCTTCTCATTAGGTGGCCAAAGTATTTGAGTTTCATCTTCAGGATCTGGCCTTCTAAAGAGCAGTCAGGGTTGATCTCTTCTAGGACTGACTGGTTTGATCGCCTTGCAGTCCAAGGGACTCACAGGAGTCTTCTCCAGCACCAGAGTTCAAAGGCCTCAATTCTTTGGCGCTCAGCCTTTCTTATGGTCCAAATTTCACAGCCATACATTGCAACTGGGAAAACCATAGCCTTGACTATACGCACTTTTGTTGGCAGGGTGGTATCTATGCTTTTTAGTATGCTGTCTAGATTTGCCATAGCTTTCCTCCCCAGGAGCAAGTGTCTTTTAATTTCTTGGCTGCAGTCCCCATCTGCAGTGATCTTGGAGCCCAGGAAAATAAAATCTGTCACTACCTCCATTTCTTCCCCATCTATTTGCCAGGACTTGAGAGCCACAAATATTCACTGCTTTTTAACCTGCTTTTGGACCTCTATGGCTGGAAATCCTAAACTGTCAGTTTAATATGTCGTAATGCTGGCTAGGGAATTCTGGGAGTTGAAGTCCACAAATCTTAAAGTTGCAAACACCCCTGCTTTAAAATATTGCTGCCAAGTAAGCTGCCGGTAGTAACCTAGTAAAGCTTGGTGAGTACCAAGAAGGAATGACTCCGGAATGCTTCCGAAGCAGATGTGTGTTGGTGATGCTTTGTGGAGATAAGTTATACAGTAATGTGCTTTCTTTGCTGTTGGCTTGGTGTGTTGTTTGAATCATGTCAGTAGGGGGCACTAGTCCTGAATGTTCTTTTCCCCAACAAAGGTTGCCATCAGATGGATTCCAGGTGACTTATACATAAAGCAGGTGAGCAATATTCAGCATATGAATATTGTTGAGTACAAGTCATCTTTGACTGAACGACCACAATTGGAACCAGGATTTCTGTTCCTAAGCAAGGCAGTTGTTGAGTGAGCCACTCCTGATTTTATCATTCTGTCCTGGTTAAGTGAATCGTTGTAGTTAAATGAATCGTGATTGTTAAGCGGATCTGGCCTCCCCAGTTGACTTTGCTTGTTGAAGACCAGCTGGGAAGGTTGCAGATAGTGATCACACAGCTCCAGGACACTTCAGCCATTGTAGGTACATGCCGGTTGCAAAGTGCCTGAATTTTGATCATGTGACTTGAGTTCCAAGTAATAATTTCATTGCAGGCAAGACTTTGAGGCACTTGAGTTCTTCAAAGATTACTTTTATTGGAAATATCATGGTGGCACATATCTGGTGAAAACCAACTCTGAAACTCCCGCACAGTTTTCACCTCATTAAAAGTAAAAGTTTTTCTACTTTCTCAAAACAGTCACATGGTCCAATCATCGTGCAGTCCAACAACTGGGTGGGCATCACTCTGCCTTCTTCAGACCAGGTGTGAGAATGTCCTTGGTTCCCAAGAAAAAGTATTTTGTTTTGGCTACAAAAATCCCTCTATCTCAAATCCCCCCCTTCCTGACCCTCAGCTCCAGTGTGGCAACACATGTTGGAAGAAATATCCTTCTGGGTTCAGCTCCAAGTGGGGAAAAAGACACTGGAAACATGGAGACTGCTTGGAAAGATGGTTTAATGGTGGACAGGATCACATGGTTTAAGTTCCTGAACAGAAAAGGGCTGAGATGCTGAATGTGCCTTGGTTTTATGCCCTCTCTGCGCTTTGAACTTCCTGGGGCACAGGAAGAGTATCCTGATTGGTTGTCAGACTCCCAGGGGGTGGGGGGTCTTAGCTAGCCTTGCTGGCTGATGTAATCTTCCCAGGTGCCATGTGGTGAGTTTCTGTTGCTAGATGGGTCCTATTGTGTTGCAGATTATGGTCCATTGACAAAGGTGTGGGGAATGAGTGAGCTTGGCTGAGGCTTAATGGCCCATTGACAAAGGTGGAGGGAGGCAGGGAGCTGCTTTGTCTTTAAAACATGTTTCTCCATTTCTCAGCCAGGGAAATATATTCTGCCTTTTTAATATTTCCTAAAATATTTTATTCTTCTAGGAGAGGGGTGGGTGCTAACTTCCGACACACTGAAGCGGACAAAAAAATGACTTCAGTCAGGACAGCTTCAGGGTTGACATGGGGATGCTGCAACTAAGATCAAGTACCAGTTGTAAGTCACTTTTTTTCAGTAGCATTGTAACTTTGAACAGTCGCTAAATGAATGGTTGTAAGTCAAGGACTATCTATAAGCCACCACATTGGGTTGGGGGCTTAGCAATGATGTGTAAGTAATGACTAAGCATTTTGTATGAACCAGACCATGATGGCTTTTTATGAACGAAAATCTTAGCTAAACACAATCTGAGATTTTGATAATTATTGGCAATCCTTGTCATAGTGGGCAGAGTCAAGGCAATATTTGGCTCCCATCCTCTTATTAAAGCAAGGCTTAAATCTCTTCCTACCAGCCTGACCTCATTTCTGCCATCATTTCACAGCTAAACTGCCAAAAACAGACCTTTGTCATAATTTACATTTTCAGTGTTTAAAAATAGATGCCTAGGAATGGCTGTGTCCCAAGGCAAAGTATTAGTTTTGGACACTGTTCTTCTATTAAAGGAATTGAAGGTGCCAGTTTATCTATTTTCCTCTAAAATCATAAACAAGGATTCCCAAATTGAAAATGAGTAAAGCCTAGCGTAATGATTGGAAATAAGGCTGAATAAAACCAGATTCAAATGTGAAAAATAGCTGCATTCACACATTTTCATTAGACAATTACATGGCTTTGTTTGGCTTAGCATGAGGTATAGATCATCAAGCCATTTTAACAAATCATGGTTTAAACAAATCATGGCTTATGCATGAATCTCATGTTTGCCCTAAGTGATTTTTTTTTTGTAGGAGGAAAGATAGGGATTTCTAGGACTAATGAATTGGGGAAAAGGAAGGTGATCCCGGAAGTCTTCAGGCTGATCTCTCTTGGTCTCTTAGAAGCGATACTTTTTTTTTAAGCAAATAAAATACTTTCTATTTTTTAAAATAACAAGACATAACAAACACAAACATAAAACATATACTCCTTCTGTACAGCAACGGTAATCCTCTATTATTTTACATTTTCCCCACTACTTTTCTTTGATTATACTTATCTTTTTGTCCCATTATCCCTTATTTCTATATATAATATATTCCATCATACCTTATCATTATCACAATACATTTTTTACAAGCATTGCATTTTTTGCGACATTCTCCCCTTTAGTGAAGCGATACTTTCACTTGGACAATTTCCCATGAAAAAGAGCCCAAACCACCATAAACCTAGACAGAGCACCTGCTAAGAACTTTTGATAGTCTATACCCGGGGGTGGGCTTCAAAAATTTTAGCAAGGGGTTCTCTGCCCGGTTGCTGGGTGGGCGTGGCCATGGTGGGCATGGCCTAGTCGGCCTCCTGCACCATGGGGGGGGGCATATTTTGCCCTCCCCGGGCCCCGGCGGCTTTCCTCAAGCTTCTGGGAAGGCGAAAACGGCCTCCCCAGGCTCCGGAGGCCGGAAACGGGCCTGTTTCTGGCCTTCCCAAACTTCCAGTAGGCCCATTTTTTGCCCTCCCCGAGCCCCCGCACGCACCCTGCATTTACCTGCATCGAAAATAGGTTGCGTGGGGACTCCTGGGAGGGGAGGGGAGGGATGGGTGGGGCCAGCCAGCGGTGGGATTTGGGGGTTCTCCAAACTGCACAGAATGTTAGCTAGAGTTTCTCCTGAACCCCTGCGAACACCCAGCAGCCCACTCCTGTCTGTACCTCGTCTTGGGTGGAACTCTGAAATTCTATCTTCCTTTAAAGCTAGTCAGGTCCAGAAGGAAAACAACAGTTTCAGTTTCCTGATTGTGATCTAACTTGCCTTACTGGCCGGCTTTTCTCACATGCTGTAACTTTACTGAATCTTCTCAGCTTGGGTAGAAAGAGCCCCAGTTTCAAAAGAGAAAGTTAGCAACAGAGCAATTCTTTTCAAGACGAAGACCTTTTCCTGACTCACTTTACTGGTGAGGAGGTAAAGAAGGGTAAATTGAAGAACGATGCAACGAAAGCGGAGTTTAAAACAATTTTAAAATAATTTCAACAGCTGAGTTGAAATTATTTTAAAATCAACTCATGATAAAGGCAGGGCTGCCAGAGATCAAGCTGGTTATGTGTGGTGGAGTGCACCTATGCTTTGTGATGTACATACCTGTCCTGATCATCTAGAAAACAGAATTGTAAGGAGGAATCTGATTTTAGATTAATGGAAGAATCACAGGGAAGATGCAAGCGAAGAACTTCTCAACTAAGTTTCTACATTGCGTTAAGCAGTTTAAGGACAATTGGTTAAGCCACATGGGTGGACTTGCACAACATGCCAAGAAGTCAAAGAAGCCACATGATGGTCAGGGGTGTCAAACTGGATTTCTTCGAGGGCCAAATCGGCATTGTAGTTCTCCACAGTAACAGAGTTGGAAGGGACCTTGGAGGTCATCTAGTCCAACCTCCTGCTCAGGCAGGAGACCTATACTAGGGATTCAAACTGCCAACCTCTCTGATCGACAAGCTCAATGTCTTAGCCACTGAGCCACAGCCGGCAGGTGGGGGTGGGAGTGGCGGAGACGGGACAGATGCTTCCTGCAGCACCCTGCCAGCCAAAACGGGGTGTGGCGCAGTGGTGGGTTGCCCCCGATTCAGACTGGTTCGCAAGAACTGGTAGTAAAACCGGTGGGAGGCTCTGCCCACAGACCCAGATGTCATCAGGAAGCTTCTGCGCATGTGCAGACACGTGCGCAAGCGGTCCCATTGCAAACCGGTAGTAAAGGTAAGTAGAACCCACCCCTGGTGTGGCAGCCACGCGCACAGCTCCCTCTACCCAGTATAGAAATAAAATTATCCTTATCCTTATTCTTACCCCGTTTTCGGCCTGAACTGCCTCCTGCAGCACTTTACAGGTCAAAACGGGGCGCGGGGGGCTCGCGCACGACCCCTTCGCGCCTGATTTTTGCCCTCTATGGTCTCCAGCAGCACTCTGCCAGCCAAAGACGGGCTGCGCAGAGACCCCGTGAGGCCCATGTGTGGCCCATTTTTGGCCTCCCCGGCCTTCAGCAACACTCTGCCGGCCAAAAATGGGCCACGCAGGAGCCATACATGGCCCATTTTGACCAGCAGAGGCACTGCAGGCTGGTCCTTTGATATTTCCAGGCCAGAACCAGTTTTCTTGTACTGTACTACTCTATGTACTACGGTATCTCTCTAGTGTTATTTTCTTAGATCAATTTGTCCTAGCCTTGCTTTAGAATCAAAACTAATTGAAGAAAAGCCTGTCTGAAGTGGTAATGGGTTGGGGAGGCAAAATGCTTGAGGAGGAGGAGGATGTGTTTATTAATTTTTAATACCTATTTTTACCCCGTTTTTCTCAGCAGACCAAGCAGCTAACAACTGTGAGCATTTAAAAGCAACAGGATTGAAAACAACAACCCCAAGGGACACGATTGGACAATTAAACTACTTTCCAACTATTTTTAAATGTTTAATCAAAAGCCTCTTAAAAGAGAAAGCGTGTGATTCTCTTGGGAAGGACTTTTAGATCCTGGGTTGCGTTGGGTGACTCAGTATAAACATCACACATAAATAAATGAAAAGCAACGAAAGCTTTGCCCCTTTTTCTATGTGTTGTCACACATTAAAACCAGGTGGAACATCAGTGGCTCACCACGGCCATCTTAATATTTTGCCCACTCCTTGTGGACACCCCAACCAGATATGAACTACTTGTAAAGGAATCTCCAGCTTGACTGGAGAGAGGTGTTGTGGGGGGGGGGGGTGAGCTTAGATCCTTGCACTGCACAAAGTGGCACAGGCCTGACCTCCCCCAGAATCCCTGAAGCTCTTATCTGACCGTTCTCAAGGGAAAACACTCTGTCTGGCATGAGACTATTCACAAGGGGTTCTAGTTGTTTGCGTCTGACATTACTTGGGGCAGCTGTCTTGAAGTTTTATACCTAAATTTTCTGTTTTGCAATGGCATTTCTCCCAATATCACAACTCTTCCTATATAAGCCTTGGTGGCACAATGGTTGGAGTGCAGTACTGCAGGCTACTTCTGCTGACTGCTGGCTACTTGAAATTTGGGAGTTTGAATCTCACCAGGCTCAAGGTTGACTCAGTCTTCCATCCTTCTGAGATGGGTAAAATGAGGACCCAGATTGTTGGGGGGGGCAATAGGCTGGCTCTGTAAACCGCTTAGAGAGGGCTGTAAAGCAGTGTAAAGAGGTATATAAGTCTAAGTTATATATTATTGCTATATAATCTATGCATGCAATAGTATTTTTTTCTGCATGTAACTGTGGCTTCCATTGGATGCAAAACCATGAAATGTGTCCTCCTTACAGCAGCCCCCTATGTGTCCATACCCACACATGGAAGGGGGTGGGCTAGGGAAAGGAAATGAGAGGCAGTAAGACTCTCCTAATGTGGAGGCTGTGCTCTTTTGGGGTACAGAGCTGATAACTCTTTTGTTGCTTCTCGGCATCTGATGTAGGATGTGTCTTTTGTTCTTAAGTCATCCCCGTGCAGGTAATGTTAAATTCAGTTAAGCATTTTAAGGGTCCAACAGGGCAAAGGTATGTGTGTAAGCTTGCTTGTTAATTTATAATGAAGGTTACAGTTCGGAGGGGGAAAAACATTATGTTTTATGAGCATTTTGTAAAGTCCCTTTAGGCCTCTATAACATCAGGTTCATTGAGTGAAAAAAAAAAAAGCTTTGTCTTTTGCATGCATAGCTAACGCAGAATTGAAACACACTTTAGGTGACTTTGTGTCGTGCTAGTTCAGCCTGTTGAATCAGCCACAAGAACTGGCCAAATTCATCTACCACATTAAGACACAAGCAAACCATATGACTTAAAGTAATGTGTAGCTTGCCCTTGCAACCCTCCAGTTGTAGCTGATGTCCTGCCAGTGTGAGATCATTGTACTTCAAAAACATCTGGGGGCTGCAAGGCAGTGGTGGGTTTCAAGATTTTTACTATCGGTTCTGTGGGTGTGGCTTGGTGGGCGTGGCATGGCTTGGTGGGTGTGGCTTGGTGGGCGTGGCAGGGGAAGAATACTGCAAAATCCCCATTTCCCCCCGATCAGCTGGGACTCGGGAGGCAGAGAATAGATGGGGGCGGGGCCAGTCAGAATTTTTACTACCGGTTCTCCGAACTACTCAAAATTTCCGCTACCAGTTTTCCAGAACTGGTCAGAAACTGCTGAAACCCACCTCTGCTGCAAGAGTAGATTCCTTCCTACCCTTTATTCAGAACTATGCAATGTATATAATAATGACGCTATACTTTTTTGTTAACAAACTCTAAAAACTTAGAAAGTGAGCTTTGTGAATTTGGTGTCCTTTGAAAGGCTCACTGAGGCTATGAGCATGATAGCTATTTGGTTTAACTCCCATAATCCAGTATTTCAGAAAACTGCTATCCTGAAATCTCAGCCATCCAGAGTTTATGTGGGTGATCTCTTGTCCACTCCTCTTTGTTTGAAGAGGTTCTAAAGAAAGAATTGGTCTACTCACTGGTTCTTTGCCTTTACCATGGTCATATTTGTATTTGAAACACACACAAAATGTAAGATTTCAGTATCCATGATCCTTCAAGACTACGTGTTAGAAAACAGACCCAGTTGTCAGCACTTCAACCTGCATTTACTCTAGTGCTGACATAAGGAGAAGAGGGGGCAGCTGGCAAGAGGACGCTTGACTTCTCACCTACTTATTTTCCCTGAAGATAATGTCCCCTAGGAGATGAGATGGGAGGGGGGACATTCCTGGGAGCTGAAGTACTAGATATGGGGAGAGTGATTTGGAAGAGGGCCAATGAGATGCCGAGAATTGGGGAATGGAAAGGGAAGATTTGGGGTCAGGAAGTCAGTGTTGGCTACGCCACAATCGGGGACAGGTTGTCGTGCTTAATAAAATGAAAGATTTCTTCAAAGATTATTTGTTTGGAAATGCAATTTATTTTAATTGAGACATCGAAACCTGACACCAGTGTTAATTGGGGTGATGTGATTTGTAGTTCCACATCTGCAAAAACTCACCTTAAGAAAATTATGGGTTTAAATGTGAGAGGGGTGAATATGAGAGCCACCATTTCTAGCACAATGAATTCCTGCTGGAAGCTAATTATTCTATAGTAGCTCAGTAAATTTCATCTGTTTTAAATCTGGAGACTGAGGTCATTGAATAGAATGCTTTAATTGACAATATCACTGGGGGCTCCACTTCCTTTCTTTTCAAATAGAACAACTTACACCCTATTGTAGGTCAAAATGTACAAGCTTATCATGTGTACAAAATATATACCATCGGATGAATGTTGTCGTTCATGCCAACATTTCCTTATGCATCTATACAATGGCTAAGGCAGTGTTTCTCAATCTTGGAAGATTGAAGATGGGTGGACTTCAACTTCCAGAATCCCCCAGCCAGCAGCGCTGGCTGGGGGATTCTGGGAGTTAAAGTCCACCCATCTTCAAGTTACCAAGGTTGAGAAACACTGGGCTAAGGGAATAAGAATAGGAAATGAAAAGAGGAAAAAGTGATTGGGTTAAAAATAGTGAGTACAGGTAGTCCTTTTTCAGCAAATGCCTTGCTTAGCCATCATTTAAGGTTATAAAGTGATGAAAAGGTAACTTTGTGACCAATCCTTGCATTTACAACTTTTGCAGGACTGTAAAGCAAAGGAAAACTGTAGTAAAATTATAAGCACAGTTTTAGTTTCACTTAGCAACCACTTCACTTGACCACAGAGTTTCCAGTTCCAATGGTGGTCACTAAATGAGGACTAACGGTTGAATTATTCTACCTTGAACAATTGTTTCTGTAACTTGATAGCTCCTATTCTACAAAAATGAAGGATATGTACGAGCCAGAGACATTTGCATATGTTTCTTAATTTAGCAAAACATAACGCTCGTCATCCTTAAGACGTGGGGCAAGAATTAACACATATAGTGTTAAATATTAGGCATCCCAACACCCATAATTGGGTAAAGCTTTCTTGCAAGGTTAAATAACATGTACGGTACGTTATCTAAATTCATGTGATTTCACAAATTGCTTGAAGAAGGGTTTTCAAATTACCTTACTAACAAATACTAAATCCCACTGAATACCTTTGGGTGTGTTGCTTAAAAGATATGCATATTCATATTTATGACCGTTGCTGTGTCCCACGGTCACGTGATCCCCTTTTGTGACCTCCTCACAAGCAAAGTCAATGGGCAAGCCAGATTCACTTAACAACCGGGTGACTAACTTACCAACTGCAGTGATTCAGTTAACAACTCTGGCAAGAAAGATTGTAAAACGGGGCAAAACTCACTTAACAAATGTTTCCTGTGACAACAGAAATTTTGGGCTCAATTGTGGTCATAATTTAAGGACTACCTGCACTGTATTAGAATATATAGTATGCATGGAAAGAGTCTTAAATCACTCCTGGCATCCACAGGTATTTAATAAACAGTCTTTAATGACAGATTCTTCATTTTGGAGAACCAGGATATCACCAATAGAGCCGAAGAGCCCTCCGCCATGCCCGTTTTCCCTCCCATGGGAGGCAGAGTGCTGCCTGTCACATCTATGGCCACACCTACCCAGCCGGTCATTAGGGCAGAGAACTGGTTGTTAAATTATTTGAATCCCACCACTGTAGCATGTCAGTTGCCAAGCACCTGAATTTTAATCACATGATTGTGAGGATGCTGTGATGGTTGGAATAGCAATAGCATTTAGGCTTGTATACTGCCCCATAGCGCATGCTATACTGCTAAACAAATAATTCCCTCAACACTGTCAAACTATTTACTAAGTCTGCATTACTATTAATCTTGTCATCGTTCCCATCACCCATCTCCTCCCACTTATGACTGTAACCTTGTTGCTGGTATCCTTATGATTTATATTGTTTCCTAATATGATTTGATTGCTTATTTGTACCCTATGACTAAAGTTAAGTGTTGTACCATATGATTCTTGATGAACGTATCTTTTTCTTTTACGTATGCACCAAAGACAAATTCCTTGTGTGTCCAATCACACTTGGCCAATAAAGAATTCTATTCTATTCTATTCTATTCTATTCTATTCTATTCTATTCTATTCTATTCTATTCTATTCTATTCTATTCTATTCTATCCTATCCTATCCTATCCTATCCTATCCTATCCTATCCTATCTTTTTTATTATGTGTAAATTGAGACCTTTTGACCATTGAATCATAAAAGTGCAGAAGTTTTCTTTTTATGCTTTTCTTTCACTCTTTTCAGCACCTGCCACTTGGGTCTTCGCTTTCCCTTTCGCTGCCTTCTCCTCTCTGAGTTTGTGATTTTTAGCATGACACGCCTCACAGTTTTGGCATATGGGTTCAATTCAGGGGTGAAATGCTTCCGGTTTGGACCGGATCGCCCAATCCGGTAGTGATGGAGGCGGGTGGTTCGGAGCAAAAATCCCTGCCCCGGCCCCATGCCCAGCTGAGCTGCGCAATCATCAGAGGCTTTTTTAAAAAATATTTTTAAAAGGATTTTTTCTACAACATCTTCGGCTGAAAAAAATCTTTTAAAAGTAAAAAAAAAAGTCTCTGATGATCGTGCGGCTCAGCTGGGATTGGCAAAGGCTTTTAAAAGCATTTTAAAATAAATGGTTTTAAAAGTAAAAAAAAAAAAGTTGACCATGCCCACCCAGTCACATTACCCCACCACCAAGCCATGCCCACAGAACCGGTAGTGACAAATTTTACATTTCACCACTGGTTCAATTTAACCATGATTCTCAAATTTTTCAGTGGATTCTTCTTAAAGGACTCTACGATGAATCCTTCTGGATCTCCTGACTTTTTAGGATTTAGGATTTAGGATTTTTAGAATAAAAATTTAGGATTTTTAGGAGTGTATTACAGTGCTCTCTGGTCGGTTTACAATGTAAACATTATTTGCATATCCCTCCCTCCCCCTCAATTATCTGGGTCCTCATCTTATCAACCTTGAGCCCCCTCAGGATCAAACTCCAGGCTGCGGGCAGAGTTTGCCTGCAGTACTATACTTAACCACTGTACCACCAGTGCAAGGAGCAATCACAACACACTTTTAGAGCTGTTGTAACTTTGGTTGCTAAACAAATGGTTATAAGTGGAGGACTACCTGTAAATAACATGCTCTTAAAAACAGCTAGAATGAATTTTGAAACTACAGAGGACCCTGAGTTGAGAATGATCAAGAGTTCACAATGAATTTTCTCAGCTCTTGGTTCTCTGCATTTCCAAACAGCAGTGTAATTTGCTTTTTTTTTTAAAGAATCAAGACGAAAACCAGGACTCAAAAGATTAAATATATTTCTCCAGTTCTGAATCCCGTAGCACAAGTTACAATTCCCTAATTAACCCAACCAATTTAAATGGCACAAGAAACACCTGTAGGGGTTTGAAGTAATCTGAATTATATTGGAATTTTTTTTTTACCTGCAGTTTTCTGTATTCCACCAGTAAAAAAAAAAACCTCATGGGAACTGAACCGATTTACATTTAAATAACGGTGTTGTATTCATGTATTTCCTTCCTCCAATAAAAAGACTTACAAACAAAGGCATCTAAATATAATCACATGCTTACACGGTTGCAGGGAAATTGATATTGTGAAGCAGCGTTCTAAAAGTAGGACTTCAAAGGAGCAGTCGGTCTCCTGTGAAAGCACTTTTCCTGGTGTTTTCAGTTGTGATAAGTATTAAGAGGGGCATGGAAATTCAAATGCCATCTTCCGTTGTTTACAGGCATGAAAATGCTTCTTCCTGGAAGTATCAACAGTGTGCAGTTTTCAATCAAAGACAGATAAAACCAATGTATTTTTAAAGATTCCAGATGAATTTAGTACAAATTAATTTGATAATTGTGCCCTAAATCAGGGGTCTTCAACCTTGGCAACTTTAAGTCTGGCAGACTTCAACTCCCAGAATTTCTGGGAAAAATTGGACAACTAAGTTGATGACAATAGCAATAGCACTTACTTATATACCGCTTCATAGTGCTTTTACAGCCCTCTCTTAGCGATTTACAGAATCAGCATAATGCCCCCCCAACAATCTGGGTCCTCATTTTATCCACCTCAGAAGGATGGAAGGCTGAGTCAATCTTGAGCCTGGTGAGATTCAAAATTGCAGGCAGCTGGCAGTCAGCAGAAGTAGCCTGCAGTACTGCATTCTAACCCTTTTAAATTCTTGTACCTTCTGCTTGAGAGTCACGACTGGATTTGCACAGCAAATTTTCGTTTTCAGCATAGCTTGATTAGCACAAGAAAGAAAAAAAATCTGCTCCAGCAATTTACCTCCTTGCAGCAAGCAGCAGAGGCCCACGCAAAACAGCACAGAGCAAAACAGCTGAGAGTCGGGAGGCCGATCCAATCAACTTGTGCTAATTAGGCTGTGCTGAAGCTGAAATGGGCTGTTTCTTCTTGCTGCAAGGAGGTAAATTGCTGGGAGGCAGAGGCCAAAGGGTGGGGGCTAGTGGGTGGGAGGGGCTACATTCGGTGTATAAGATGCACCTAAATTTTCACCCCCTTTTAGGGGGGAAAAAGGTGCGTCTTATACTCTGAAAAATACAGTACATCCCTTAAGAAATAATAAATGCATGACCCTCGTATTTGGAAATGTTTGGAGTGATCAGAGCACATCTTGGGGCATCAAAGAAAGGGCATCCTATAAGGACCTCTATCTCTCTGGATCCACAAGGGCAAAGTCTCTGTAAATAAGGAGTCCCATTCAATCTTCCTAACAGTAGAGGTGATGGGAAGACATTCTGGCATTCAATTCGTTTGCTGTTTCTCAACCTTTGTTCATGCTGGCTGGGGAATTCTGGGAGTTTGAAGTCTACCCTCTTAAAGTTGCCAAGGTTGAGAAACACTGCTCTCAAACTTGCCTTTCTGCTTTCTGAATGTTCTGGCATTCAGTCCTTTGTGTGCTAGAGACAGCAGCTGATTCCACTTGCCACGTTGTGTTTGCCTCCACTGACACGCATCAAACTGCTCTCCCCTCTCCTTTTTGCTCACATCAAAGGAGGTAATGGAGCTTTGAATGGCAGTCATGTTCTCGATGTGTTCTTTCTCTAAGCATGATTGTAGCAGCCTGCAAAGACAAGCTCCACGGGGGTAGCACATCCATCTTTTATTTCAGGGAAAGGAAGAAAAGTGGCACTACAGGTACCCTTCATTTGCTGGAAATGTTATTCATTTTTCTCTCTCTGTGTTGTTAGGCAACTGTCCTCACTGACATTTCTTCTGGAAGATGTGCCTTATACCTTTGCAAATGACATAAAAACACAGTTAAATGTACTCTTCACTTCAAAAGTACCTTTTCAAGCTTAAGATCACCTGCTTAGGGAGGATAGTCAAAGAAATATTTTACCCGCAAATAGGACAAAAGAAAAATTGGGCCATTTTCACAGATTAACAGTTTAACTGCAGCAGGAGCCGATGATAAATGAGGAACAAATGAGAATGTATTCTTAATAGTTAATTCTCCAACCCCCACCACGCTAGTCCATAGACTCTATTTCCCATCAATGTGACCTAAGACAGTAAGAATTGTGGCTGGATATTGATGTCAATCAGATGTGAGTAACCTGTTTTTAGTGATTGTCAGTAAAATTATTTAAAAGGGGCCAGAGGACCTACGTACGAATTTTGAATTCCCTGTTGGAGTATCAATCCTTCTGAGACACAAACAGCACACAAATGCTAATAATTCAAACAACAATGAAACAGACCGAGAAGCAGCAAAATACTGGAATGCATCCTGTACATCTGCTCTAAGTCACCTTGAACCATGAGATGGGGGGGTATAAATTTAATAAATAAATACAGGCAATCCTCTACTAATCGTCTGGAATTTCCATTGTAAGTCATGATGGTCGTAAATCGAGTCACTTAATGTAACCGACCCAATTTTATTTATTGGTTGTTTATTTGTTCGATTTATATGCCGCCCTTTTCCGGAGACTCAGGGCGGCTTACAATGCGTTAAGCAAAAGCCTTCATACTTTTTGTATAAACCTGCTTAGTAGGGCTTTCGCCCCCCCAGCGGTGTTTTTTTTTTTATATATACAAAGTCAGCTTATTGCCCCCACAAACCGGGTCTTCATTTTACCTACCTCAAAAGGATGGAAGGCTGAGTCAACCTTGAGCCTGGTGAGATTTGAACTTGCAGTAATTGCAGGCAGCTGGTGTTACTTAACAGTGCTTTAGTCTTCTGCGCCACCAAAGCTCTTATGATATTTTTTTTGCAGCAGTTGTAAAATAAATGCAGTTGTCATAAAGCAAATCAATTCAATCCTACGGGCCATTTTTTGCCAAACAGACCAACAAGGCAGGAAGCCGTCAGAAAAGTTGTAAATTCTGATCATGTGACCATGGCCATTAAAGCGAGCTGGCTGCCAACCACCTGAAATGTGGTCATGTGACCACAGGGGAGGGGGGAGCGGGAGGGGAAAGGTTCCACCATTGAACTTCGGAACTGGGTTGTAAGTACTATCATTTCAGCGATATTTCCTTACCTAAATGGAGAAATGGAATGAGCACAGGTAGGCAAGAAAGCAGTGGGGGGTGAGAGTGACTTCTGACTTCCTGCCAGCTTCATCATTGATTTTCCTTGCAGGAAGCCGGCAGGAAGTGTTGGAAATGATGATCATGTGAATGTGGCAGTGCTGCAGCTGTGAAGCAGCCACAAACTTTGCTAAATCTCAATCCCTTGGGAGTCATAGATTCTGTATGTTACCCCATTTGAGGTAAAGGTAAAGGTTCCTCTCGCACATATATGCTGGTCGTTCCTGACTCTAGGGGGCAGTGCTCATCTCCGTTTCAAAGCCGAAGAGCCAGCGCTGTCCGAAGACGTCTCCGGGGTCATGTAGCCGGTATGACTCAACGCCAAAGGCGCACGGAGCACTGTTACCTTCCCACCAAAGGTAGTCCCTATTTCTCTACTTGCATTTTTTACGTGCTTTCGAACTGCTAGGTTGGCAGAAGCTGGGACAAGTAACAGGAGTTCACCCCGTTACGCGGCACTAGGGATTCGAACCACTGAACTGCCGACCTTTCGATCGATAAGCTCAGCATCTTAGCCATTGAGCCACCGCGTTCCTCCATTTGAGGTACATTGATTCAAAAATTGTTGCCCTACGATGCACCATTTCACACAATTGGAAGATGGCAAACAATCAGACAACAGAACACAAGTTTTCATCAAACGCCTATTTAGAAGCCTTTCATATCTTCACCCCAATGATTATTTTGTGGCATGCTATGATATTCTTAAGACAAAATCTTGACTGACCACGTCTCTCCCTCAACTCTGTTATTTAGAACTTCTCTTGATGAGATTTCTAGACATGCTGGTTACCTGTAAAACAAGCCAGAATGGATGATAAAAGTATTGAACGCAAGCAGATTTTCCAGTCTCTTTTTCTGTAGGAGTCCCTCCTCTCTCTCTCCTCCTGAACCTACGATGTTTAGCATCCTAGTTTATAGTGCAGGACATAGGATGTGGTCGCACCAACTCTGAATTGCCCCCCTTTTTTAGTCCAATATGTAGGGCGTACCCCCCCCATGATTAATGGTGCAGTCTGTTACACCAGCCCAGAAAATTGGGATGAGTAACTCCACGTTTCACTTTTTTTTTACCGTGTCCCAGAGGAGGGTTTCAGCAGGTTCTGACCAGTTCTGGAGAACCGGTAGCGGAAATTTTGAGTAGTTTGGAGAACCGGTAGTAAAAATTCTGACTATCTCTGCCTCCCAATTTTCTCTGCCTCCCAAATCCCAGCTGATCAGGAGGAAATGGAGATTTTGCAGTAACCTTCCCCTGGAGTGGGATGGGAATGGAGATTTTACAGTATCCTTTCCCTGCCATGCCACACCCACCAAGCCACACTCACAGAGCCGGTAGTAAAAAAAATTGAAACCCACCACTGCCCTGTCCTGTGCATTGGTACAACCACACCAGGGGTGAAATCTAACAGGTTCTGACAAACCGGTAGCTGAAAATTTGAGCAGTTCAGAGAACCGGTAGCGGGAAATTTTGAGTAGTTCGGAGAACCGGCAAATACCACCTCTGGCTGGCCTCAACGTGGGGAGGGAATGGGGATTTTGCAGTCTCCTTCCCCTGCCACGTCCACCAAGCCACACCCACGAAGCCACACCACGCCCACCAACCCACGCCCACAGAACCGGTAGTAAAAAAAAATTGGACTTCACCACTGAATCACACACACACACACACACCTCCATTCACGCGGCTCATTAAGCAAGCGGGGCTGACTCAGCCAGGGCAAAGGTGCCGGGTTGCCCGCAGGCAGAAGACGGGGTTGAATGAAGAGCGAATCACGAGTCACGGTGTCGTGAGAACGCGGCCACCTTCTTCGCTTAAACCGAACCAGAGCGGCTGTTAACCAGGAAAGCGAAGAGGAGGAGGAGGAAGAAGAAGAGGAGGAGGAGGAGGAGGAGCTTCGACCAGCCGCTCTGCTACCTCCAAAAGCGGGGAGTAGCCAGCCAGCCGCGCCGCCCGGAGCAGAGCCAGCCCGGACTGCAAGGGAGGCGTCGTCGGGAACCGGTGGAAGCCTGCCGCGGAGCTCCTCCCTCCCGTTTCCCCGCCAGCCGTGCGGCAAGCAATCGGGGCGCCAGGAGCCGCCGCTGGGCGCCGCCTTCGCCTTCCTGGGCTGCGCGGAGGGCGAAGGCGAGGCAGAGCCAAGCGCGAAGTGTGCCGGCGCCGCGCCAGAGGAGAGTCCCGCTCGCTCGCCCTGCCCGAGCTTTCCGGGGAGCTCCCTCCGTTAGCCCAAGCGGCCGCAAAATGCCGCTCGCCCAGCTGGGAGCGGAACCTTGGCCCGAGGTGGAGCTGGTCGACATGGAGCTGGACGCGGCGGAGGTGAGCGGCGGGGCGGCCGGCCGGCTGGCCGAGGCGGGCGGGGATTTCCCCGGCGGCGGCGGCGACAGCGGCGCGTGGGAGGAGAGGAGCGGAGAGGAGCATCGCGCCTTCGCCCGACCTGACTTGCAACCCCCCCCCCTCGACTTTTCGGGCTGAGCCCCCCCCTCTACCCCCGGGGCAGGGCTGGCTGAGCGGAGCCCCGAGCTTGCGGCTTCCAGCGCCGGGCTGGGACTGCACCCCTCCGTCCTCCCACCCCCCAAAGCCCGGGAGGGTCGCTCTGGAGCCGCACCTGGCCGGAGAATAAGGCAGCCACGAGCAGCCCGCGCGGTGCCCGGACCCCCCCCCTTCCCCCCAGCTCATTTAAGGAGCGCTGAGCGAGCGTGGCTTGGAAAAGAGCGGAGGCGGTGGCCGTCCCCAGCCCGTCCCCGGGGGCGCCCTTCATCAAGCGGAGGGAAAACACCGGAGATGGACACGTTATCTCTTCTCTCCCCCCCCACACCAGCCCGGGGAAAGCGGTGTTTATGGAGCTCTCGGCAGCCCTGCTCCTACTTGCATCCCCCCCCCCAAATAATAATAGCCCTTGGCCCCAAGCAACGTGCCGGCTTGCTTGCTTGTGCTGGGAAGCTATTAAAAGGGCACCGTCCCGAAGAGCTTTTCCTCCTAGTTAAAGTAATCCGGACCTCCTCCTTAATCCGATTAAGGAACGGCTTTCCGAAACCCCTCCGGAGCCTGCTCCTCGGGGAGGGGGGGGCTGGCTGTGCCTCCTCTTTGAAGGGAGTTGAGAAACCTGGCTGGGTGGTGATGCTGGCCTAGGGGAGAGGGAGGGAGAGAGGTCTCTTTTTCTTCCTGGCTCTGGGCTGGAGGAAACGGTCTACTTGCCAGGGCTGGAGGACTGTTTTAAGGGGGGGGCGAAGAAGAGGAAAGGGGGGACCCCACCGGCAGGGTGAAGCAGCTCTGACTGCTTTTCCCCACCGCCACTTTTGGGGGGGCGGTTAGACAGCAAGGAATGGCATGGGGATGAAGGGGGGACAGTCTTGGATCTAGGCTGCACCTCTGGGAGATCTAGACTTAAATCTCCAGGTCAGCTTGCTTTTCAGGAAGAGGGGTCTAGTCTTGGAGTTCCTTGTAGATGGCCAACCCTGTAATCTTGAAGGTTGGAAATAAAGTGTGGCTGGATTCAGGTAAAATGGTCCAAGCAGGTAGAAAAGGGGGAGAGAGAGAGAGAGAGAGAGAGAATGAGAGAATCTTTGTTTCTACAAGGCACTCTATGTAAATGACAATAAATGTGAGAGGGCTATGAAATTGCTGCCGTGAACAGATCTGGTGTGCCTTTATTCCCCTTTGCAAAGCCAGGTTGGATTCCCTCGACCTGCAAGACTGCATGTGGGATTGATCTCGCCCCCTGCGCCTTCCGATGTGCTGGGTTTTTAAACAACTGCAGTGTGGTCGGTGCCACCGAGCAGGCTTAGCAAACTGCAGGCTGGTGCAGACTCATTCTAAAGGACAAATGTAAAGAGAGGACAAGCATTGATAAGGAACGGTGACTTGCAGGGAGTGGCGAGGCGGGAGAAAGTTGGCTGCCAGGATGCCTTAGGCTGGCCCATAAGATAAAGAGCAGAGTCAAAGTCCACAAATCTAGGCAGAGAAAACAATCCGGTCTCTTCCAGATGTTTTGGACTGTAACTTCCATCAGCCCCAGCCATCACGACTCAATAGGAAGATCCAAGCATCTGGAAGGCATCTAGCTGAGTCCCTAACAGCAGCCATGAAGTTCTTGATAAGCATCCTCTGGTGCATAAGTAGGGATGTGAGAAGACGGTCTGGGAAACATCTGCGTCCCTTTGGTGATGTTTTCTGTGACAAGTGCAGGAAGCCAGCAGTGCTAGCAGGAAATTGTTGGGAACTGGATAAACCTCTCTCTTTAAATTTCAATAAGAAATCAGCCAAAACAAAAGTTCTTAGCACTGGGGACAACGTTGCCCTCAAGCTTCGGCCACGCTGGCAGGGGCTGATGGAAGTCCACTTTCCATTCTGAACGCAGCCCCGGTTCCTACTAATGAGCCTTTGGGAAGCAGAGGTAATGAGCCGATGGAAGAGAATGTCGGTTTCGTCACTGTGCACTCTGAAACTCATTTTAAAACAGTAACATAAGGTCAGAATTAACTCTCAGGTTAACTAGGATGTAGAATAGGCAGAACAGGAACAAGCTGCCTTTGAAGGTGTTCAACTCCAAATGCAATATGGAGATTTCCACCTTCCGTGGATAGTGGCCTGTAGTTCCACGCGGCCGGAAGACTTTTAAAATGATATTAAAAGCTTTGTTGTTGTTGTTGTTTTAAAAAAATGCTCTCTTAGCTAAGTGTATGCTAAATGTAAATCATGCTTTATAAATCATAGTCTCTCAGCCAAACCTAAAAAGCCCTATTATGTTTTTGTATATGAACCTGGCCATTATGCTAATCACTCGGATAGGCATGTGAGATGAACCACAGATCCTCTAGCTTGTTAAACCTGGTTGGTGGTTCAGCTCTGATAACTGCTGTTAAAGAGTAAATTACAGTTCTTTCAAGGCTGTATGAAGTGTATCCTTCATTTTGCTGCGGAGTAATTATACACCTTGTGTGTCTCTGTATGCCTAGTTAGGTGTGCTTGCACACAGGATCAGCTATTGATCTTTCTAATGGCATTTTTATTCTCTCTCTCTGTGTACTGTTGTGATTTATTCATCATGGCTAGCTGGCTCTGTGCAGTAATCAAAGGAATTATTAAACTTCCTGCGCCGTAAAAGGGAAGGGAAGCAATAGGCTTTCACCCCACCTTTGTCCCCACTCGAAAAATATTTTGCTCCTCTGGGTTCTTTTCTGTGCTTGAAAAGAATAATGTTGCCTCATTAAAGCATTCAATCTCCTCACACGTTTCAAAGGGAGCCTGGCAGACTCCAGGGCAGTGCGCAGTTTTATTAATTGTTTCTGAAACAATATTTCCCAGCCGCTGGGTTAACCTAAGGGTCAGGGGTCCCCAACCTTTTGGGGCTGGGGGATTAAATTTGGAATTTAGAAGCGTGTGGTGGACAGCATCCCAAAATGGCATTCCAGGAGGGGGTGCAGCAGAAGATTGGCCCATTCATAAAAGAGTTGTAATGAGACATCATTAAAGCAGAAAAGCTTCCTGCTACCCTCTCTAATTCCTCCCCCCCCCCAACGTATGCCTCTCCCTTGTTTTTATTTGTTCTTTCTCTGGGCAAATGGGCACCCTTCCAAGAGAATCGTGGGTGCAATTACCTGCTATTTTTTTATTATTATTATTATTTTCTAAGCAACCCCTTGAAGCACGCAAGCACTTTTGCAAGTAAAAGCTATGCTGGAAGCTTCATCATGTTTGCTTTAAACATTGTTTAATTTAAGAAACCAGGTGAGTCAAGGGACCTGGCACTGCTGGTTGGAGAATTCTGGGCAGATGAGTGCCCCCAGGACCCTGCTGGGGATTTAGGTCTTGGGCTAATTGTGCAACAAAGTAGAGCAATGCTTTTCAATCGTCGTTGTTTTAAGATGTGTGGACTTCGACTCCCAGAATTTCCCCGCCAGCTTAACAACCGTGTTACTAAGTTAACAACTGCAGTGATTCGCTTAACAGCTGTGGCAAGAAAGGTCGTAAAATGGGGCAAAATCCACTTACTGGTAACTGTCTTGCTTAGCAACATAAATTTGGGCTCAATTATGGCCATAAGTTGAGGACTACCCTTTTCCCCAAAATTAGACATCCCCTGATAATAAGCCCAATCGGGCTTTTGAGCGCATGGCAATAAGGCCAAGCGCTTATTTCAGGGTTCAAAAAAATATAAGACAGGGTCTTATTTTCGGGGAAACATGGTAACTGTAGGATTCTTCTCTTGATGCCAACACCATCCAAAAGCCATGCAAAGTGGGTAAATCTGTTAGGCTTAGGTAGGTAGAATAAGAGAGTCCATTTCATCTCAGACTAGTTTTCTGCCCACTAAAGGATGGGTAGATAACATTTCTACTCCAGGATGATGAAAACATTATTTCAGGAGTCCTTGGTCCTCTCTGAGCTTGGTGGTTTTCTTGCAGACATTTCATTATCCAAACTAGGTAACGTCATCAGTGCTAGTAAGGTGTGGGCTTTTCTCTCATCTTATATTCTAGTGCAGGGCTCCTCAAACTACGGCCCACTGGCCGGGTATGGACCATCCAGCCATTAATCGGGCCCACACGGGACCACGAGGCCGCCCTGTTCACATCGCCCCACCTACCCACCGGCCCCCACCTATCTTCTGGAGGCGAAGGAGGCCAAAAATGGGATGCACAGAGGCCCCGGGAGGCCAAAAACAGGCCTGTTTTTTGCCTCCCCAGCCTAGAGAGAGATTGGGGGAGGGAGATACACACAAGCAGAAGTCCCTCACCCTCCCCCCTCCCCAGGCAGCTACATCCCTTCACTAATCTGCTTTCCACCCCCAGGAGCATAACAAATTGAAGTTTAAATTGTGTATATTGTTTAACGGACTGCTAAATTGGCCATGACCACCCAGTCACATGACCACCTAGCCACACCCACCCAGCAGGTATGGCCCCCCCAACAGTCTGAGGGACCGTGAATTGGCCCCCCTGTTTAAAAAGTTTGAGGACCCCTGTTCTAGTGGCTTGCCCGAACAGTGTTGTTGAGGTTAGTCTTAGTGGTTCTTTGCTTGGGCTGTTTACTATTGGCATCAGTCCAACAATCAAGGAGTAAATAATACCCCAATTGAGGAACTGCCAAACAAGGTAATAGTAAACAGCCCAAGTAAAGAACCTCTAAGACCAACTCCTCCAGTTGGTCATAGGGCAAGCCACTAGAATATAAGCTGAGTGCAAACCCCACCCTCTTCTAGTACTGTCGATGTTACCTATTTTAGGTAATGAAAGGTTGGCAAGAAAGCCACCAAGCTCAGAGAGCACGAAGCATCCCCTCATTTCAACCTTGAGCTACAAATATTCTCCTTCATTGAAAAGTTCTTTGCTTTCCCCCCCCCCCCCATTTCCACCTCGCCATCAGGTTTGTAGTGCTGACTGACTTGAGGCGAATAGCGAGACCTGGCAAAGTCAGGCCATATTCCTTTGCTATTTATCAAAAGCAAACAAACTCAACCAGGAAGCAAGAAAGGAAACATACTTTGGAGCTAACTGATGTACGATAAGTATTTTTTTTTTTAAAGGTTAAACATATTTATTGCTTTGTTCCTCCCAACCACCCGCCCAGTAACAGCTTAATGGTGCCCTGTTCAGATAGGAAATCATGACCCTTAAATTGGCCCTTCTCCATAAGTGAAGTTATAAGAGCAAATCTTTACACAGAATGAGAGTGATACACACTTTAAATGCCTCGTCCTCACATGACATCAGAACCATATCAGCCTCCCAAGTTAGACCAGACAGGAAACACAACAAGATGAACAAATTCAAACTTATTATTAGAATATGAACAGAAACTTGCAAGCCTGAAAGTACAAAACTCCCACTGTCTCTCTTTACCACCTCGTTACTTAGGGTGTATCCTTTCTTAAGTTTTTTTCTTGCCCATTACTCATTTGTCAGCTCCTCTTCCCTTTTATCTGATTATTTCCTGGGCAGCTTTCTCTTCCTTCCATCTTCCAAGGTCATTCTCACGTTCCATTACAAACTAATAGCTGTCTTCACAGTTATAGGTAGAATCTGAACACTCTGGCAGGGAGCCTGGTGTAAGATAAGTATGGGAAGCCAAAAAAATGACTTGTGTTCTCGGGGGCTCAGCAGATAACAGGTGTGGGATTAGCAGGATAGGAAAAAAGCTGTTTGCCTGCAAGAACCATCAGAGTCATTTGGCAGAGGTAAACACACTTTAGGCTGTCAGCGCATACATACATCTTTTTAATATCCCCCACTTTAGAAAAACCACATAGAGTGGTATCTCAGTACTTGTCCTTAATTGGTTCCGGGAGGCACGTAGAGTACTAAAAAGGACGAGTACCAAACAAATCATGTGACTTGACATGTGACCTTTTGTTTTGGTCAGGAAGGACTTCCTATCTGCCCCTTTTCCGATGTCAGCAACATTTCCAGCATGGCCGACTTCCTGTCCGCCCTCTGTGGCTGTCCCTCACTTCCTTTTACAGTGACCGTCCCAGCATGGCTGACTTCTTGCCCACTCTCTGCCGTTGACCCCCCCAACTTCCTTTTGCAGTGCCTCAAGTACCAAACAAACAACATTTTCACGTCAAAATGCATCGAGTACCAAATTCAACGAGTTTTGAAGCAGCCTAGTACCCAGGTACCATTGTATTGAGAAATGTACCGTGCCAGTACTCCTTTTCCTCTCTTTAGTGGGTTTTAAAAGAAAGCATTTTTAAAAGAAAGCATTGTGAAAATCTAGGGGACTTTCAGAGATTACAAAGTTTGCGGATATTCTGAAAGTAAAAAAGCCCGTCCTGTATCAGTTTCACTGTTAGAGAGCATTGGCACGTGCAATTTCTACACCAGCAGCTTTAAAATTGTGATAATTGGAGAACTGAGAATAAATTATTCTTAGAATGTCTTGGGAAGTGTTGAGTTATGGTAGCCACAGGCTTTATCCTGTGACTTTATCCTTAATGCTAAACCATACGTTGTGGAGCCCACAGTTGGCTGCATTCATACAACATATTAAACCAGAAACCATGGTTTTCAAACTATTCTGTTTCCTTGCCTTAAGAAAAATATAATTGGTATGTATGGGCGGCCTGTGAAGCCCAGTTAGGAGCTTTCTAATAAGAGTCCATTAAGCAACCATGACCGAGCACCGGTGTCCCAATACATCTCAGGGTCACTCAGGGCATGGGTGACCATGCCAGCCAGCCCACCCTCATATCCTGTAATTCAATGTTTGTTATACCACAGCATATTTTGGGATGCTTTCTCAGTGCTCTAAAATAGCAACGAGCTCTTCGTTTTGTCATGTTAATGTATTTGTAGAGTTCCAACTTACTCAGAGCTTATGCATAGTAGGTGAGCTGGAAGTGCCTTCCCCCTTCCCAAATGCAGGTGCTTCTCTGCCCAAATAGATTTGTGACGCATATTTTGAGTGACAGGGAGCCGCAGCAGAGGGGTGAGTCACATGCGGCTTCGGAGCCGCAGGTTGCTGACCCCTGCACTAGCCCATAGACAAGGAACTACATTGTGGTTTGGTGCAGTGTGCGAATTCAGCCAAGAGTCTGCTGATTTGATCCCAAGGTGACTTGTTTTTTCCAGTCTATTCCTTTATAGAGTGGACCAGGCTTGGCTCCTTCAGTGATGACTGTGAGGCTAGGAGCTTGTTAATAAGGTTCTTAATTGTTTTCATGTGCTGTTAGCCGCCCAGATTTGGGTTTGCAACATGGGTGGCCCTAAAAATGGATTACGTAATATATAAATAAATGAAAATAAGAGCTGGTAAGGTTAACAGCCATGGGGATGCCGTACAATAAGGACGCACCAACTGTTTCTCACTCTGAAAAATCAGAAAATCTTAATTTGTTATGCTGTAAAGTGGAGAGAACGAGGAGTAGAATCTGAACTTTGGAACTGCCATAGGCATGACTTGAATACTTGAATTTGTAATTTTGGCTTCCTGCTTTATTAAGGGTTTTTCTTCTAAGTATTGTATCCACAGTGACAATCTCAGCAGAGCTGTGTCCTTGACTCTCTGGCTGCAAGCCTTCTGGTGGGAATATCACCTGGAGAAGCCTGACAGTGACCATGTTAAGCTCCTGTCTGTGCAAATTTGATTTTTTAGCATCTCCAGCTTAAAATTATTTTATATATCAGATCACAAACTTTGCTTGAAATTACAAGCAGGACACTAACCCACCCCCACCCCCCCCGGGAAAGAAAGGGTATTGTATTGTAGGTTAAGTGGCTGGCTTGGTTTCCTCTTCCGGTGGAAATGTTTTGTTTTATGATTGAGTAAATAGCTCCAAGAAAAGTTAATCCTGACCCATTTGGGGTTTATTCATTAGTCCCACAAGTCAAGAGGGCTGGTGTGTTTTTGGCAGGATGCAGTCCTGATACTTCAAACTCTTGAGTTTCATCTGCCTTGTCTAGACTTTGAACCTTTCCAAAACTTATACACCTGCCAATATAAATACTTTAATAATGAATTTACCATAAGCAAATAATCGGTATTCTAAATAACAGGCACAAGAGCCTGAAGAACAGCATTATTGATCTCTTTGGTTAAGCAATGTTTAATACGCTTCTTCGTTCAAATGAGGGAAAAAAAATCGTTTTCTCATTTGAGATAAATGTTTTTAAATCTAAGAAACAGATGAATCTGTTTCCCAGCCAGCTTCTGATAAGCCAATGGGAGAAGCCAATTCACTTATTAACCGCGTGATTCACTTAACAACCGCAGGGATTTGCTTAACAACTGTGGGAAAAAGGTCATAAAATGGGGCCAAACTCACTTAACAGCTGTCTTGCTTAGCAGTGGACATTTTCAGCTCAATTGTGGTCATAAATTGAGGAATACGGTGTTTTTGGTGTTTGCAGTACTGCGAGTTCAGTATGTCGGATTGACAATCAAAGTCTGTGAGTGTATTCTGTGAGAGTATTCTGGAGAAGGATATTTTTATGAGGAGTCCTTGGTACTCTCTGAGCTTGCGGAGACATTTCATTACCCAAACTAAGTAGCATCGCCATATCGACTGATGACGTTACCTAGTTTGGTAATGAAACATTTGCAAGAAAGGACCCCTTATTTCAACCCTGAGCTACAGATATTTTTCTTTATAAGCATTTTTTTTAAAAAAATTGGAGAGCATTTGACAATAAACGTTGCCTAAAAGGCACTGACACTTTTGAGATCTCCTTTCTATAGTTTTGATTGTATATTGGTAACTCCAGGAGAATACACTTGAGTTCCTTCAGTGTTCTCCTTGCAGCAATCCCTGTTCCCCATCAAAGAACAGACCAGTGCAAAGAGCAAAACACATTCTCATTTTCTCTCTCTCCCTCTCTCTCACACACACACAAACCACATGCCCCAACTATACTACTGACCTTGATGCATACTTCCTCTGTAATGTGTATCCGTTTTGTGCTGCTGCAATTGTCAGAGGATTTCCTAAAGAGCTCTGGCCAGAATATTTGGAACAAGCTGAAAATCTTCCTTTACAGATCCCAAAGCTCCCTCACTTTATCTGTGGAGTTGTTTTTAGAAATTTATTTGTCACATAAATTGAACTCTTTTGGTCTGCACTTGTGCCCCTGTGAATCAACACTTAACAAAAACTGCTGTGCTTTGCACATGACATAATACAACCTAATATCTCAGTCTCCAGGGACATTTGAACGTAGCTTGATCCTCCAGGTCTGTGCAGTATAAAATGTTCTTTTAGATTTACAGGGATCGGCTTTCTCTCCATGGGCAGGATTGAGAGATGACAGTCCCGCTTCAGTGTAGGTTTTAATGAGTTTCTGATCCTAATTCATGGCCCTGTTCACTTGCCCTGGATCAAATTGTATTTCTGCTGTTGAAATACGCTTCCAGGTTGATGCAAGAAGTCAAAACAGTTGCATATGCCCAAAAGCAGAACTTAAACTGATCAACCTAGTTAAACGTGTTTAAAACAGCTTTGCAAACAAGTCACTAAAACCTATGCCCAAATATGTTTGTTGATTTCCCTGTCTACTTTCTGCAAAAATTCTATATGATTCTGTCTTGCCACAAGAGACCAAGTATTTATTTAAGTATCCAACATTAGCAAATTTAAGACCGGTGGACATCAACTCCCAAAATTCCCCAGCCAACTCCCAGAATTCCTCTCCATAATGAAGAATGCTAGGAACTGTTGATAGAGCTCATCAGCATCTGAAGGTCCCACTTTAGCATTAAGTGAAATGCAGGTAGTCCTCAGTTTATGACTGTAATTGAGCCCAATGTTTCCACTGCTAAGCAAAACATTTGTTATGTGAGTTTTGCCCCATTTTACGACCTTGCCACAGTTGTTAAGCAAATCGCTGCAGTTGTTAAGTTAGTAACACCTTTGTTACTTGACTTTGGCTTCCCCACTGCCTTTGCTTGTCCGAAGGTTGCAAAAGGGGATCACATGATCCCAGGACACTGCAGCTGATCACATGATCCCAGGACACTGCAAATACATGGCAGTTGACAAGTGCCTAAATTTTGATCACATGATTACAATCATGCATTGGAAGTGTGAAAAACGGTCATAGGTCACATTTTTTTTCAATTATGTTGTAACTGAACGGTCACTAAAATGAATTGTTGTAAGTCGAGAGCTACCGGTACCAAGTACGGTATTCAGGACTACGTTGGGCTTGCCTCTGTAAACTCAAGATATTTCATGCATTGTTTCCTTGGGACCTTGATTACATCCATAATTTGGGCAAAGTAAAACATATTGTTATCTCTATAGCAGGGATCCCCAAACTCGGCAGCTTTAAGACTTGTGGACTTCAACTCCCAGAATTCTCCAGCCAGCTATGGTATGCTGGCTGGAGAATTCTGGGAGTTGAA
Organism: Pantherophis guttatus; assembly: GCF_059756535.1. Lineage (NCBI taxonomy): Eukaryota > Metazoa > Chordata > Lepidosauria > Squamata > Colubridae > Pantherophis > Pantherophis guttatus. Next base: position 17,102,009 of record NC_142072.1, on the reverse strand, counting down.
GTCCACAAGTCTTAAAGCTGCCAAGTTTGAAGACCTCTGCTCTATAGAGTCTCAAAGTTTAAACCAGAGATGGGCAACCTATGGACTGAATGTAGCCCCTTTATTTGGAGCCCCATCTATCTTCCTATGGCCGACTGCTGAAAATTGGCAATGCAATTTCCTCCTGCTTTCAGTCTGAAAAAAAAAAAAAAGTAAGCAAATCTTCATAAAGGTTTTGCACGCTTAAAACATCCTTTGCAAACTTTCAGTTGCTGTAAAAAATGATTCCGCACTCGTCTATAAGCTTCTTAAGTTCTCCACAAACTTCAGGACAGATGGCATCTCTGATTTTGTAACATTGGCTTTTAAGGTTTGGTTCAACAGTGGGGCAATAAATATTCCCTATTTTGGAGTTGCAGGACCTTGTGTATTTATATACGTCTAAAACACTGCCTGTTTAGAACCTTCATTGGCCAAAACAGTGCATCCTAGGGCAATAATTTTTGAATCAACATACTGGTACCACTGGTTATTTTAAAGAATTCATCCAAAATCCAGGACCCAAGACTGCTATGGGATTGAAGTTTTGCAAAATTGGGTCTACTTTCAGTATCACCATGCCGTCACACCACTGTAATCAGCCCCAATGATATGATCATCATTTCCAATACTCCCTGCCAGCTTCCCATAAGGAAAGTCAGTGGGGAAGCCCACAGGAAATCAAAAGTCATTCCTCACTGGCTTTTTGCCTGCCCAGGTTTCTGTTTGTTTCTCTGTTTAAGTAACGAAATTATTCTGAAACGATGTTCCAATAAGTTATGGGATGTCTAATGTTTATTAGGAACTTAATTTTTTCCTTCTCCTTTCTCTACAGAAGAAAAGGTGTGTTTCAGTGGTGAAATCCAAATTTGTTTACCGGTTCTGTGGGCGTGGCTTGGTGGGCATGATGTGGCTTGGTGGGCATGGCTTGGTGGGCGTGGCAGGGGAAGGATACTGCAAAATCTCCATTCTCACCCCACTCCAGGGGAAGGATACTGCAAAATCCCCATTCCCTCCCCACTCCTGAGGGAAGGATATTGCAAAATCTCCGTTCCTACCCCACTCTGGGGCCAGCCAGAAGTGGTATTTGCCGGTTCTCTGAACTACTCAAAAATTTCCACTGCCAGTTCTCCGAAGTGCTCAAAATTTCTGCTACTGGTTCTCCAGAACCTGTCAGAACCTGCTGGATTTCACCGCAGGGGGTGTGTGGTTGTTTTTTGAAAAATTCCACTACTGTGCAACTTTAGAATTAGAGGAATCTAAAGGGAAAACTTCCCATTATTTCTTTCTCTTTCACTAACACCTCCAGCTGTCTTATACATGCTCACTGAAATGAATATTAGAGTCCCACAGTGTTTTAACAAATTTACTGAACCATAATTCAGAGAGATGGCTTATTAGTAGCACACAGCACAGAGAGGTAAACCAACATGGAGCTAACCACACAAAACTGTGGTTTTTGTTTCAGAATACTTCAAAGCAACTGGAAATTTCTTAGATTTGTAAAAGTTATTTTTATATATAATTTTCTCTTAAAAATGAATTAATTTTTTTTTCAGCAGTATGAAACCAATATAAATTTCAAATTGAAAAAAAGGACAGAGAAAAATAATAAGAAAGTGAAAAAGAAATAAAACAAGAAATAGAAAAGAAAAAAAGTAATAAAGAAGTAACTTCTAATTTTAAAATAAGTTATAAGTACATTTATATTTTA